>NC_058098.1:133792045-134095075 GCF_020171115.1 Neogale vison
GATACATCCAAAAGATGGTTTCAAAACAAATGCCAACATTCAGAGAGAATTTGAATAGCCAAGAACATAGGATTTTTATTACCAGGCTCATAGTCTAGCGGGGAACAATCAATTGTGCAGGGGTGCCAAAGTTAACACCTTTCACAGTGGTAAGCCAGCGTGTACTGCTTCTGGAGTTTTCAGAGAAGACTCGCTTCACATAAATGACTAAATGTTCCAAGAATCACTAACAAAGATCAAAGTGATCTGACACAGAAATTCCCTTCTCTGACCATCTGTCTGTCATGATTTCTTACAGCAGTTTATTGTACATGGTCCCTAAAATTTCACCATTGTTCATTCTTATGCAGGCTAAAAATGAAAGGCTGTGAAATACTAGCATGCTGCTATTAAAATGCTAACATGTTAACTGGGAGGGAGAATATTAAAGCAAGATGAGGGAGGAGGCGGGGAGATCAGTATTATGGGACGATAAATCTTACTGTCTGTAAGATGTATGGGGAGTAAGGGAGAGATGGGAACTACATTAATGAACTACCGTATAGTTCCGCCATAGCTGGTTTGAAATCAATTGAGGGGGATATTTGCTTCCTGGGAGTTATTGTTACATGGGAAAAAAGCATATTTGTCTCTGTCCAGATGTAAATATGAACAAAGGAAACTTAAGGAACAGACTTAGCCTCAAGGTTTTTCGATTATTCAAGCTTCTCTAAAGACAACATCTGGATGGAACCCTACATATCAGCAGAATAGCCTTTTGTTCCCAACAAAATGTATGAGTGTTGAATGGAGTGAACACATGGCTAGTCAAAGGGCGTTCCTTGTTCTCCAAACCCTCTGCTGAAAACTAAAAATGACTTGAGGGGTGCTTGGATGGCTCAGTGGGTTAAAGCCTCTGCCTTCGGCTCAGGTCTTGGTCCCAGGGTCCTGGGATCAAGCCCCGAATTGGGCTCTCTGCTCATTGGGGAGCCTGCTTCCCCCCCACCCCCGCCTGCCTCTCTGCCTACTTGTGATCTCTGTCTGTCAAATAAATAAATAAAATCTTAAAAAAAAAAAAGACTTGAAACTTAGAATATTCAGCTGCCCTTGTATCAATGATATCCATATATTTACTTCTTCATTAGTTACTCATTTATTCAACAAACATTTGCAGAGTATGTATCTACTTCATATAGGTTCTGATTAGTGAGTCATGTTTTTATATGGGAATATGTCTGGGGAGGACCAGATCACAGAGAGCCTTTCACTGCTGAAGAGACCGGATGTCAGCCTTTAAACAATGGGAAGCCAGTGGTGGATGTAGATAGAAAGAGTAGCATGGTCCTATTTTAGTTTTAGGAAGATCAACATGACTGCTACATTAAATACGGCATTAAAAGGGGAGAAGCTGAGAAGAGGGAAACCTGGGAGGCTGTTTAAGTATTCCATGTAAGAGATGATGAGGTTCAAAAATGGGCAGAAAGAGTAGGGATGGAAAAGGAGTACTGAGCGGAAAGACAGGGACAATAGGATTTGATGCCAGACTGCCAGGTAGGGACCCAATATCCTTTTGGGACTGTTGCCCTGTTCTACTTATGATAAAGGGTTTAGTTATAATAAATTCCACTTATTAATCAATTCTAGACCAGAGTTTGGCAATCCAAGGAATGTGGTAAAAAATGGAAGAGGGACTTCGGAACATGAAACCATTCCTTACCGACCCCCACTCTGAGATGCCAAGTACTGCTAGGCCTTCCTGTTCACTCCTCCTGCTGTCATTCAACTTTTAGTATCCTCCTATAACTCAGCAATCCTTTTCCATTAGCAAGGGTGTTAGTGATCGGGTTTCTTTTTCTCTTCTCTCCCTCTGCAGTTTGTAACAGAACAAATAACAGAGAGCGTTGACCTCAAGCATACAAAGCTGTTGACATGCTATTCTAGACCTCATTCTGAAATTTGCAAGGCTATAGGTCATGTGACAGTAGATACTCTGGTGTCACGGGCATGCCATCCTTTCTTGGATTTTTCTCATTCTAAGAAGGGTTTCGGCATTTCTGCATCTAAACATTTGGCCTCGTCAAATAATTGGTACTAGGGATTCTGAGAGATGATGGTCTTCCCAGATTTTCTGAACTGTGGGGCATTCTAGGTATAGGTGGAGTAGACGTTGTTGCAAGGAACACCAGGATGCCAGTTAATAGTGTGATGAGGGAGGCACCTGGGTGGCTTCGTTGGTTGAACATCTGACTCTTGATTTTGGCTCAGGTCAAGATCTCAGTGTCCTGAGATCCAGCCCTGTGGGGGTGGGGGCTCTGCGCTCATCAGGGAGTCTGTCTGAGGATTCTCTTCATCTGCCTTTGTCCCCTGCCCTGTTTGTGCGTACACTCTGTCTCTCTAAAATAAATAAATACATCTTAAAACAAACAAACAAGCAAACACTATGATGGAGAATAGGAAGAGACTGTGTCTGGATGATGTGGGCTCTTGAAAAATTATTTGTCTATGGACAAATAAAAATTGTCTTCTGTCCTATTTTGTCCTTTTAAGGACAAAGTCACTTTTATCCTTAAAAGCTCTGTCCTGAGAATGTCTTAATACTTGTCCAGGGACATTCTATTTTTGGGGCCAGGGTTTTTGCCCAAGGAAGTCTAACCCACTGAGTGATCAGAGTAGCAGAGCAGGTAGCAGGGCTTACTGGAAGTGTGAGGGAGGAAAAAAGGGCCATTGTTTTAGGGGATGATATGTCACTCTGAAATATGACATTAGTATTCAGGAAGATGGGAGAAGGGACTTGTTTCCCAAGGGGAGGGACTGGCAGATGCTGTTGAGGTTTAAGGGCTTTAGCCAAGGGGACTTTCATTACCCCAAGGAGAAATAGGTACAATCCCACTGGATTGCTCCGGACCAGGAGGGGCATGGGATATGTGTGTAGGTTTCATCCAAAGCTCTCCAGATGCTAGGAACTCCTGACCCAAATGTTGCTGGAGGCTCTTGATGTACACCCAGTTTGGGACAGAATTAACTAGAGGTATTAGGAAGAAAGAGCTTGCAGGTAAAGTTCCTTGAAAGCTCCATCTCTTGAGATACCCATTTTTACAAAAGTCCAGGCTTTATGAAGACTCAGTTCAGCTTTGTTTCTGCTACCTTTTTAAATAGACACATTCTGACCCTGGGGTTAGCAATAAACTAGCCCATTTTCATTTGCTTTATTGTCGTGCATGACACACATAAATGTAGATGATCCAACACAGACGATAGGTGGTGCTAACCAGATGTGACTGAGTTTTCAAACTTCAATGAGGACTTTTTTCCTGTGGCCTTTTGAGGAGACGTATGAGTTATAGAAGGACTTCAATATGGTCAAAGCCATCGTACAGACTTTTCTAAGCTCAAAATAGCTTCCAATTAACCAGTAGCCCTTAAAATACACACACACACACACACACACACACACACACGTGTGTATTTTAAGGTAGGTTCTAATGTGATGCATACAGCTCAATGATTTTTTTATAAATATAAGTACCCTTGTTACTATCATCAATATCAAGATATACACATTTTTATCACCCCAGAAGTATTCTTTACACCTCTTCAAAGTCAAGTCCCCCCTAGAGGTAACACATGTTCTGGCTTCTATACAATATACTAGTTTTACTTATTCTTGAATTTCATATAAATGGAAAAACATGGTATGTGCTCATTTGTGTCTAGCTTCTTTTCAGTGTGATATCCTTGTGTTTAGGTTGTCTGTGTTCTTCTGTGTATATCAGTAGTTCTTTTTTTGTTCATTTGTAAATGGTTGTACCACAACTCATTTATTGTTTTTCATGTTAATGAACATCTGGATTGTTTATGGCTTTTTGGTAATATGAACAAAGATACTACAGATATTCTTGTCTTTTGGTGGGTGTGTGCATTCACAGATCTTGGGTATATGTCTACAAATAGAACTGTTAGGTCATAGGAGATATGTGGGTTTACATCTTTAGTAGATAATGCAAAAGTATTTTCCCAAGGGGTAGAGTAATTTATACTCCCACCAGTAATGTGTGAAAGTTCCAGTGCCTTACATCTTCAGTTAACATTTGATATTATTGGTCTTGGTATTTAGCCGTTCTTCTGGGTGTGTACTGATATATAGTTATGCTTTTAATTTGCATTTCCCTGATGACTAATGTGTTCTGGCCATTTGGATATTCTATTTTGTGAAGTACTTGCTCAAATTCTCAATTTTTAAAAACTGAACTCTTTGTCTTTTTTGTTATTGATTTGTAGGAGTTCTTTATATATTCTGGATATGAATTTTTTGTCAGTTATATATTATGACTTTTTTCTCCTTCTCAATACATTGACTATTCACCTAATGTCTAAGATGAACAAT
The DNA here is from genome assembly GCF_020171115.1 of Neogale vison. Classification (NCBI taxonomy): domain Eukaryota; kingdom Metazoa; phylum Chordata; class Mammalia; order Carnivora; family Mustelidae; genus Neogale; species Neogale vison. The sequence continues at coordinate 133,796,409 of NC_058098.1, forward strand.
TCTTAATATTAAAGAAGTCATGTTTATATCATATTTTCATTTCATGACTAATGCTTTTGTGGTCCTATTTAAGGAATACTTGCTTAACATGGTCTTACACACAGCTTAATTAAGGTGCACTTTCTGGAATTGGGAATTCTGATGAAGTTAAAGTTCTATTTAATAAGGATTAAACTTTTCAATTTGAAATAAGTGTAATTTATTTTTAAAAAGTGCAAAAATGGTGTCAAAATGCCTTTAACCCTTACCCTGTCTGCAATTATTAACATTCTACCACAACTGTGCTTCTCTCATCCTCTTTCCATCTCTCTCTCTATCTACTTTAGTGTGTATTTTGTAAAAGAAAAAGGTACTTTCTATATAACAACACAAAAAACCTATTTAAATCAATAAATTGATATATTACTGTCCAGCACACAGACCCTGTTAAAATTTTATCAATTGTCCCAATAACGGGACAATTTCAGCCAAACAAAACCCATTTTTTCTTTAGTTCAAGATACAATCTATGAACACAGGCTGCATTTACTTACATCTTTCATCTCTTTCAAACTGGAATAGTTCTTCAATCTTTTCTTTCATGGTGATATTTTGAAGACTACAGACCAGTAGTCTGGTTAAGCTGCTGCCTTCAGCTCAGGTCATGATCTCTGGGTCCTGAGATCGAGCCCTGCATTGGGCTCTCTCCTCAGCGGGGAGCCTGCTTCCCTTCCTCTCTGTCTCTGCCTGCCTCTCTGCCTACTTGTGATCTCTGTCTGTCAAAAAATAAATTAAAAATCTTAAAAAAAAAGAAAAGAGGGTATAAGATGGTTTCTTCCTTACGTAACTGAGATCCCTGGAGACAGCAGATAGATCTCTCTAGCATTTCATTGTCAAAAACAGTTGTTTACCTTGCCAGCACCCACAACATGAAAACAAGCCAAATGTCTTTTATGCATTTGGGGGTTTTCTTGGAAACATATTCCTTATTTAAAAATTGGACTGAAGTCCATATATGCTGTTGGTTGATGTAAATTCACCAATAATTCCAATTCAAATCCAAAATCACAGGAATTATTCTGGCTGTGCTGTTTGAACTCCCTGCTACAATGATGAACATGGTTCCTATGACCTTATTTATTCATTCATCCATTTTAGAATCAGTATAATGACCCCTTTGGATGTCTCCTCTGCCCGACCCCACAAGTTCTGGTCACTCCCTTGGTCTCAATTACCCTCTTGGCCTGGGTCACGTGTGTCTCACCAGCCTTCTTTGGCCCTGGCCTAGCCAAGCTTGGCAACCCTGGCTGCTTCCTGGGAAGCAGAAAGAAGAATTGGGAACCCATATTTAATTAATTCCTGGAGAAAACAGAAAGAAGGCCAAAAAAGGAAAATAATTAGAAATCTTTTTTAGAAATCATTTTTAGTGAACTTAGTATTCCTCTGTTGTTTGAGCTTAATTTCATTTTTTTCATATCTATACTCTAATCACAATAATTTTAAAATGGGTGGAACAATTGGCTTTAATGTGTAATGAATACCGGTCATTGTGTTGGCTTTACATAGGGAGAATGGAAGGCCGGGCTGCAAAAATGTGCAGCATGAGGAAAGGGGGAAAAATAATCTTTAGTCACCATCTACTCAAGACCAGCACTTTTTCATGATATTTTTCCCGATTATCAATCCTGAGAATAGTGCCTTAATACAGCTATCATTTGCATTAGTGATGAGCTAGCAGAGCTCACTCAGCTCTCCTGACAGATTGCGGGGCAACTGTGTGGCAGAGCTTGGATCTTGAATCCAAGGTTGGCTCCTCCCCTACCCCACTCCTACCATTTCTTACTCTAAAGGATTGTATATTTAACTGATAAGTAAATCCAAGAGTTAAGGTGTTAATAATTCTGATTTTATTGAAGGTTGACAGCACCTCAATGTCCAGAGAAGGTCAGAACATAGATGCGGTGATGATAGAAGGCACTGTTGGGTCTTCAGCTTCCTTAGAGGTGTTTGGGGTCACCTTTGACTAAAGATTGAGGGACTGCATTTCCTGGCAGGTAGGAAGAGAGGAATTACTCCTAGCCAAAGGCAGAGTCTTTGCCTGTGGAGATAAGGACTTTATTCCTTAACTGCACATTCTTCATAATAGACTAGATTTTAATGCTAGAGCAATTTCCAATATCTGAGAAAGAATTGCTTGCTCTAAACTGGCTGGATTCTGCTACCTGTGGTGTTTTTCCCATTAAAAATTATTCTACATGTATTTTATATATTTTATATGTAACCCAAATGTGCTTTTCCCCAAAATAAGAGTGCATTTCATGCTTAATACTAAGATTATGATAACTTGAAGACATCTGACCCAATTGTCCCTCTTTAGACTTTTTTTCTTGTTCTTTCCAATGCTTCTCCAGGATGCTAACTTGTGTGTTCAGAAAGGGGTCCCACATATTTTTGGGACTTATTTTCATCTCATTGCTGTCAAAAAAGAAACAAATCTGGACTTAGTAAAGAGAGACTTTATTAGAAAGGATTGTTTCAAGGATTCTTTAAAAGATTAGTTTTCTAATCAAGTGGTCAGAGAGTTTTACTTATTATCACAACAGATCAGCAAGGTTTAGGTGGAAAGAGTTTTTTTCTTTCGTGGAAAATAAACAAGGCTAGAAATAACCCGGTGTGGGGCAGTGGGATGAAAAGGTGGTTCAACACATCACAGAAAGCTGTACTCTGAGGTCAGCCTATCCTTGGGTCGTGGGTGCGAATTAAAGGGAGGCTGTATGCTGGCTCAGGCTAAGGTCAGAATTCAGAGTTAGGGAGGAAAGAAACTTAACCAGAATTGGATTAACAAGCTCTTTGTTCTCATTGAAGGCGGGGTGGGAGTGTGTGGAAAGCATCAGAGGCAAATTATTTATGAGACAAAGAGTGGAAATTTGGAGGTTCTGGGTCTGGTCTTATCATATATAAACAAGGGGGCATCTGTGAGTCTTACTGAAGTCATTTGGAGGAGGCAGTTATGCCTTCTCACAGAACACAAAAGAATAGGTGGGAGGTTTCTTAGCCACAGCTGCTTTATAGGAGGACAGCTGCTGGGTAGAATGCAGCTTTGTCACCACACTTCCGAATGCTGGGATCACCTGGTTGCCAGGCACACTTGGCGTGTGGATGGATGACGCAGCTGCCCCCGCTGCTCTAGGCTCTGCCGGAAGGGGGACCTCTCCCCCACTTCACCTTTCCAAGTATGGAGGAGAGAGTTCCACTGTTTCGACAGAGCACAGCCCAGACCAGGCTTTGAAGGTCAGATGGGGGAAGGAAGAAGGAAACACATCTCAAAGAAGGCCTCATAATAACCACATGAGGTCATGCTTATTTTCAGGTTTCAGGTTCAAGCCCAGACAACATTTTGGTCAAAGGTTCAAAGTGAGAATCTTCACTTCCTTTCCCAGGATCAGCCTTTTCACAGAATGCTACAATAAGCTGATTCACTCACGTGAGGTAAAAAGACAGCCTTACTCAGTGAGTGACCTTGCCTTTGGACACCAAGCGGCAACAGTAAGACAGTCAAACCAACCAGGGTACAATGCATAAAGCCACACGTGAAGGATGTTCAGTCAGTCCTGAGCCCAGTCTTACTCATTTTACAGCACCTCCTCCAGGATGAACGAGAAAACATGGCGGCATGTCCTTGCCCTCAGAGAGTCCTTTTCCACCTTGGCTTGCTTCTTCTGTTAATACCCATCCAGAAAGAACACACAAAACTTACTATTAACAGAAATTCTTTATAGACAGAGTTGTCTAAATTCACCAGTGGGAGGAACAACTTCTCTTCAAAGGAACAACAGAGAGACATTTCTGTTCTCACTGGCATCTCCCACCCAGGTAGCGCCTGCTCATCTTTCCAGGCTCAGCTTAAGTATGACTTTCTCAGGAAAATCTCCCCAGTTCCACATTCAGTGGTCTTTTGTCACAGATTCTTCTTCTTCTTCTTTTTTTTTTTTTTTAAAGATTTTATTTATTTATTTGACAGACAGATCACAAGCAGGCAGAGAGGCAGGCAGAGAGAGAGAGGGGGAAGCAGGCTCCCTGCTGAGCAGAGAGTCCGATGCGGGGCTCGATCCCAGGACCCTGGGATCATGACCTGAGCCGAAAGCAGAGGCTTTAACCCATTGAGCCACCCAGGCGCCCCTGCTCACAGATTCTTAATAGCACTTTTTACTTCCTCATTGCCTTTAGGACACTTACTTTAGAAATTATTTGTATCACTTTTGCGTATTTTCTCTGTCTCCTATACTACAGCCCGTGAACACCCATGGGGAACAGGTCTGCCTCGTCAGCACTGACTTGCCTGGTGTAGAGTTACTGCCCATACATATCAGAGTGAAAATTTATAGAGAAAAGCTTTGATAAAAGATACGTCTGTTTTATTTAGGGAAGACACAGTCAAGTCCTGGGTCTGGGACATCGGCATTCACATTAAGAATGACTTAATTATTCCTAAAAACAGTCGGTGAGATCTGCTTATATTTGCATAAATACATATGGCCCTGAGCTCTGCCTTATGATTTTGCTTTTGTTTTTATTTTTATTTGTTCAGAACAAAATCACTGCTTGCCTTAAAGGTAAAGTGGAGTCTCCACTCTTGAGTCGTAGAGAAAATATGCAAGAACTTTTGTAATGGCAGTTTTTCCAGTTTTTACACCCATCATGATGTTTAAAATAATAGCTCAGTCGCAGCCAGGGTCTGGGGGTTACATACGTTATTTTCAGAACTAACGATGTAGAGTGTAATTTGAGCTCTGGAAATGATCATACCTATATTCATCCTGTGATATATCATCCTCAAAGCAATTTCCCATTGCCTCATTTAATCCTCATGAGTACCTTTTTAGGGAAAAAAAAAGTTTTTACACCCATTTTACAAGTGAAGAAACTGCAATCCATACATATTACTCGGCTTTCCCGAGACAGCACAGCTGAGCAAAACGCTAGGGCACGGGCCCAGGTCTCCTGACTGAATCCAGTGCACTTGACAGGGCTCTCCAGCTGCTGAGTCAACAACAAGGGGGGCTTGGCCCATTTCTATCTTCGTTTTAAATAGATTGTATGTCTTTGGCCTCCTTTTTCAAACGAGAGCCAGTTGGGCTTATCTCGAAGTAGATGCTGTTCTTTGGCTCTGAGCCTTCTTTTTCAAAGGATATTCAGAGTTGGCAAGGAGCTCACCAGTGATTCAGTCCAACGCAACATCCCCACCGTGTGGCTGTCCAGCCTAAACTTGAATGTCTGACCTGACGGAGAACTCACTCCTATACATGTTGACCTGGACCTGCAGTTATGCTGGCTTAAGATTTATGAGAACTTCGAGAGACCTACCGTAATCAGCCTTACTTCATAAAAGGAGGAACTGAGGCATGCAACATTTAAGCGATTTGCTGAAGGTTGCACACTGAGTAAATTGCAGACTAGATTTGACCCCCCACCCCATCCCCACATGCTGACTCTAGAGCCTCCTTGTTAAATGAGCACATTCTGCCTCTCTACCAAAGCAGTATCTCTCCACCGTTGCCAATGAGGGTTATAAACATTCCAGGTGTCCTCATGCCAATTATAATGAACGTGGATGAGTGTCCAAGTTGATGGGGATTAAGGAAAGGAACACATTATTTAGAGATTTGGCTTTTGGCTTTGTTTGCAGGGCTTGGCTGTGGCACAGTAGGATTCATCACATCCAAAGGAAGTGTGTCGGCAAAATGCTTTCTTCTTTAAATGCTCCAAACCAGCCCTTGGTGGTTCTAGAAATTATCCCTTCTGGTGTAAGGCAATGATTAGAATCAGGATAGAAATCTGGCTTCATTGCAAACTGTTTTTATAGTCTAAGGTGCCCAGCCTGCTGCCCCCCGTTTTCAATCTGCCATCTTTAAAACTGAGTATGAAGAGGGATGCCTATTACACAGTCTGGAGTAAACGAAGGACATGCTTATGTTTCTCGGTATCTGAGTTTAGCTTAGCTCAGGAGACACCTAATCTTGCAAATTGAGTTAAGTCGGTCATTTTTATTTAAAATCCAAACTCAGGTAACTACTACGTCAATTCTAATTCTCCCATCCCCTCCCCTTTCCTTCTCTTCTCCTGGGAAAACACCTGGTGCAGAAGTCTATGTTAGTTCCTGGTTGGGGTAAGGGCAGGATGTGAAGGGAGGTAAGCATAGAGTCCCAACCTGTTGTGTGTTGTGGGCCACCTACCGAGGTTATCTTATCCTTCCTGGTCTTGGTCACACCCTTGTCCCTCCTGGGACTGTCTCATCTGCTTGCAGAGTCGCCATGGCGTCCAGTGGTAACATACCCTGGTCTCCTTGTCCCAACCTGGAGGGCTCTTCCTACCTGCCAACACTTTTAGACGCTCTTGGATGCTCCCCTGTGACAGGGCTGCAGGATTCTCCACAGGACTTCCTCTGGGTCTCCTTGTAGCTATTTTTGTTCCCCCCTCTGGCTTTTTGTAAAGCTCAGAGCTATACCCCAAGGCAAGAGAGACAAACCTTCTCAGCTTTGAGAGCCTCCAATATTATTCGAGATTTTCTAACCCCCTCACTCCCAAGGTTTTGACCCCAAAAGTGGAGCATAGACTACTTCCCCAGCCAACCCTCACACATGCGGACTCACTTCTTTCTTGTCCCAAAGTTTCCCCATTACCCATGTCCAGTACGGAACGTTACCGTCTCATTTCCTTGTCTGGTCGCTCCATAGCCCTGAGTCAGCATTGCCTCTTCCTTTCTCTGTGGTTGAAGCTGAACTCTACATTCCGAGTATTGTAGTTCGTAAAGAGCTAAAATCAACAGTGACAAGGATGAAAGTCCTTTTCAATTTTCAAAAGTTGTTAAAAAAGGATATTGAATGAGGCTTTTCCTATTGTCTTGGAGTTCTGGCGGAAGCCCCAAATCTGGAAAGGTAATTACCATGACATTCTAAATAGAGCACCAAATTGCTGCCAGTTTGCTCTCCCAGGGCTCCTGAAGAGGTTGCCAAATCAGTCTTGTGATTCCGCTGTCCTCCCCTCCCCAAACAACCTATGCAAATAGGAGACTGGAAATTCCAAGGGAATTGGTTAGAGGATCAGAAAACTTTACAGTAGTGGTCATATCTGAAGCTTTAACCTTTTCCCTGAGGAAGGGGAGGGAAGGGGTTCTCCAAAAGAATCATCCAGAGAGTTCTCAGAGACCATCAAGAAAGGGACTGGGACCACTCTTTCTATGCAGATATTGCTGACCTACAAACCTCACAAGTCACTAGAGTGAAATCCATCAAAGTTTAGCACTTCCAGGTTATTCCTAAGGAGCTTAATACAAGCATCTTGGAAACCACAGAAATGGGTGCCTGCTTCTAGCCCAGAAGCAGCAGGTCCCTGGATCCATCGTGCTAGCAGGGTGAGGAAACAGGGCACCCAAGGGCAGACTCCCCTCCCAGTGTTTGGTGCAAAAGGATGTTTGAGAATGGCCTACATGGACACCTAAGAAAGAAGTGAAACTTGAGCTATCTCTCAGCTATCCAATAGGGTGTCTTTCAGGGGTAAGGGGAAGCTGGCATCTGTGGGATATTTCCAGGGCAGAAATTAAAAAGGGGGTGATTGACTATGGTCCAAATGTCAATTCGAAGAACTTGTGCAGAGATGAGATTCTCACACAGGATTCTGGAAAATCCACACATGGACCCCTTGGAAGGACAAACGCATGACACTGGCCACACGGAGGACATCACTGGCTAGTCAGCACAACTACAGAGGGCCATGAGAGCAAAACCTAACCAGGGATAAGAATGTTTGCCCTTTTCCTATATTACTACTCCTCTTTCAGTAAGAGCCTCAGTGGGAAGAAAGAGGTGCTTTCCCTTACCCACTCTAGGTCCCTGTGCTGTGTTAGGGATGGACAGAATATAAAGCTTTGGTTTGGATGGAGACAAAGGACCTTTTGAGTTATGCTCAGATGGACATTTTTGATACCAAAAAGGAAGCCTCAGTCTTGAAAACAGGACTTTCTCTTAAAACCAAGAATGGCCATAGAGTTACAGATCTGCTTGAGTTGTGATGAAAAAGACAGAAATAAATCTGGAAAAGAATACACCTTTTTCCTAAAGACTAAGCAACAGTGGGTTTGTTACTGCCTCTGTGCCCTCAGCTTTCAAGACCAAATTAGGAAGTTAAGGGTTTAAAAGGTGGTTCTATATGAGGATGGAACTGGAGGGTATTATGCTGAGCAAAATAAGTCAATCGGAGGAAGAATGGAATATAAGAAATAGTGCAGAGGATCAGAGGGGAAGGGAAGGAAGACTGAATGGGAAGAAATCAGAGAGGGAGACAAACCATGAGAAACTCTTTACTGTAGGGAAACAAAGTGAAGGTTGCTGGAGGGGAGGTTGGTGGGGGGATGGGGTAACTGGGTGACGGACATTAAAGGGGGGCACATGATGTGATGAGCACTGGGTGTTATATGCAAGGGATGAATTACTGAATTCCACCTCTGAAATTAATGATGTACTATATGTTGGCTAATTGAATTTAAATTTCAAAAAAGGCACTGGATGTTATATGCAAACAATGAATCTTGGAACACTACATCAAAAACTAATGACATACTGTATGGTGACTAATATAACATTAAAAAAAAAAGAATATGTTAAGTGGAAAGAAAGGTGGTTCTCGCTGGAGTATTTTGGGACCTCCCTTTTTTATGGTCGTTAAGTCTTACCTTCAAACAATTTAATGGTGAAATGGTGGCATGAAAGGTAAAACTAGAGGACAGGAAAAATATCAGTTAATATTTTAAAAAAATTTTCTGCTCCATTGGAAAATTGGTCTGGATGCTATCAAGATTTTTTTTTTTTTTAAATCTATCTTCTATTCATGCCAGTGTTTTTACTTTCCTAGAAAGGGGGAGGGGTCGCGCCTCGGTGGCTCAGTGGGTTAGGCCTCTGCCTTCGGCTCAGGTCATGATCTCAGGGTCCTGGGATCGAGTCCCGCGTCGGGCTCTCTGCTCAGCGGGGAGCCTGCTTCCTCCTCTGTCTCTGCCTGCCTGTCTGCCTACTTGTGATCTGTCTGTCAAATAAATAGATAAAAAAAATCTTAAAAAAAAAAAAAGAAAGGAGTAGGGGTTGAGAAAAGCATTTATTTTTCTTAGGACATCTTTATCTTTAGTTCTTCATTTTTTGTCCTTCTAGCAAATTGATCCCAGATTAGTTCACTGTGTACACAGTTTGCAGAGAGCCTGGCTTGTGCCACTGCCACTCCAGACCCCGGCTCTGTATCTCTGACTTTTATTCTCCCCTCCTTAGATAGTTGCGAGAGTATTTTAACAAGCCTCCTACCCCACTCCCAGATGTGTTCCCTCTAAAACATTTTCCATGTTGCTGCCAAAGAAATTGTCCAAACTTTATCCGATCCTTCACTCCTGTTGAAAACCCATCAATGACTTTCCATTGCCAGGGAAAGCTTAAAGGTCTTATTCTGAAATAGTCTGCATACTCCAGCACTCATCCAAGCTCGCTATTCTCCCTGCCTTTGCTCACTCACATTGAATTTTTTACTGTTTTCTGCAAATGCAGTAGATTTTGCTCCCTCTTTTAACTAAGGACCTAACCTCTCTCCCTCCTGATTCCCTGTCTCCCCGGCCCCCACTGCTCCAATAGCCTCCCCCCACCCCGCCTCGCCCATGGCTTTCCTCCCTTTCTGTGTCCATCAATGCCGGGCAAACCTTCAGTGCTCTTGCAGGACCATGCCTTTGCAAACCTTTGGGCAGAGCTGTTTACCCATCTCCACTACATCCTGTCCTCACATCTGTCACAGTTTTCTCTGTAATAGCCTATTCTCTTCATTGTATTTCTCTTCCACTAATATTTGCACATTAAGGGCAAATGGAGGGTCTTTTTCATGACTTTATTCCCATAGACTGGCACATTGCCTGGAAGATACTCTGATCAGAGAATAACAAAATGAAAGTAATTTTAGATCTTTTATGGTTCCTATCTCCTTTCAGATCTATTCAGTAAAGTAGGATATAGACTACCTCAATTACTTGAAAGAACGGGGACGTGCTCTATCCTTCCACAATGAATGGACTTAATTTTGAAGGTTCCTAACCATTTGGAGCCACTGGTGTTTGCTTGGTGAGGTCTGTCAGAGTTTTAAAGCTGAGGACAACACTGAATGAAATGAGGCCAGATCCAAAGAAATCTGTCTTAGGACTAGGAAGAATTTAAATAAGGTAATTTTAAAAGCACAGATCAGTGTTCCTGTCCACTGGTTATTTAATGTCTGTTGTTCATAACTGGAGTTACCCTAGCAGGGCTGGGGGAAATGTGAGTTAGGGAAGGATAGAGGAACTAGCACTTCTTGCTGTGATTTTCTTTTGTTGCACATCTGGTGACGGACAAGGCTGGGAGGTACAGAATGTCTTTCTTGTCCAGAGTCACTTTTGTCCATCTTCATGAAGAAGAACCTCTAGGAAAAGAAGCTGCAGCCCTGAGATTCCTGGGACTCTGTGGGAGGAATACCCCTACATCGAAGATCCCAGAAGTTTGTCCAGACGTGATGGGCTGCAGCTTCTGAGACCATGCAGGAAGGGATAACTGCCACGGGGATAAGCCTGAGGCTTGCTGGAGGAATTGTGGCCAAGAGAAAGAGGAAGGCCATTAGGTGAGTGGCTCCTGCAAGAAGCCACTGGAAGACAGTGTCCAAAGCTGATCTTGTAGTCGAAGGAGCTCAGGGAACTTTGCAAAAAGTGAGTGAATCCTTCTTTTTGTGTTCCATACTCCATCTTCCCTTCTGCTCACATCAGGCCAATGGAGCATAGCTCGGTCCTTCTCCTCTGTACCTTGCTGTTTTGGGTCTCTGGCAGGTCTAAATCTGGTTGCAGAACTCTTCATTTCCTTTCCCGCAGCATGGTTTTAGCAAAATTAAGTTTTGCTGACTAACAATTCTCTAAGGCCTGATTTCACTATTATCTAAATAAGAACACTTGGTCTGATTCATTCTGGGATTCAGGCTCTAAATGTGCCTTTAGAAGAAGTAACATTTATTTTGAGCTGACGGAAGTGGGAGTTTGGCCTTGCCTCGCCTCCTGAGATCAGTATTAGCTCCAATTGTTGATTTACAAATGTTTGGGTCCTGTCAGGCAACACAGACATTTCAACATCAAAAGCCTTCTGGTTTTGCGATTTGGTCCTTCCAACTGGCAGGAACTACTCAGAGGCAGTGTTTTTAAATGTCATATTAAATATAAACATAAAAATAATAGAAGTATAAATATATAAATATATATATTTTTTCTTCCCCCAAAAGACTGATAACCTGCCCTGTACCCGAAATTGCTGGTTTTGATGCCATTTGGTATGTCCTCTTGGAAGAGGATGACAGCAAGGGTATTTGTGCCCTGAAACTTCTCTTCACAATAAAGGAAGCAGGAGAGAGTGTGAATCCCCAGAAGAGATTCCTCTGGTTACAGTGGAGGAGGGAGGTCAGAGGATTCAGACAGCTTTCATCAACATTCTCTGAAGACAGAAATTTTGATTTGATAGCGTTATGTGCAGTCCCAGAGATTTCAGGTCTAGGCTCTCTCAGTCAAGAAATAAAAATAGTCTAAGCTCTGAAAAATGAGAGAAGGAAGCACTAAATTTCCCCATCACTAACTGTCATGTTAATATCCTAGGGCTGTTGTAAGAAATTAATACTCTAGAGCTTCTGTAACACAACAAAAATTTATTCTCTTACTGTTCTAGGGGCTAGAAGTCAAAAGTTAAGTGGCCAGCTGGGCTAAGCTTGCCCTGGGACTCTGGCTGGAATCCTTCCTTGCTTCTGCCTACCTTCTGATGGTAGCTGGCAATCCTTGGCACTCCTGGGCTTGCAGCTGTCCTTCTGTGGTGTTCTCCATGTCTGTCATCATGTCTTCCCTCTTCCTTAAGTGCATGGGTCATGTTGGGTCAAGGACCGCCTTTCTGAAGGATGACCTCATTTAAACTGATTGTACCTACTATGACCTTACTTCCAAATAAGGTCACCTTCTGACGTTCATTGGGTAGAGCGCAACATATCTTTTTGGGACACAAAATTCACTCCATAATAGCTTTCCAGGAAGTTTGAGAGGTTGGACTTACAAAATCAAACAATGGTATAGCTGGCCATTATGAGGTCATCAAATCAAACACCTTCTGCTCCTTACCCCTCCTGCAGCAGCCCACAGCAAGCTATCTTCAGAACACGGTCATCCATCCCAGGTTGGAATGCAGCTTCTAGAAGGTGCACAGGCTTCTGCAGGATCCTAGTTTTATTTTGAGAGTTAGGGGGACAGCACGGAGTAGATGAGTGTTTCTTGAACGTGTGTGCATGGTCTCAGTCACTCAGCTTGCTACACGTTCAGATTCCTGCTGCTCAAGATCTAGAGATGCTATAGGCCATTCAGTACCAGGGGTTCAACTGGCCGCATTTTTGAGAAACATTCACACAGACAAAGAGTCCAGGTAAATTTCTGCACCCCAAATGTGATGTAGTTCATATCTTTTGCAAATTCTTCTGCTCATACAAATCTAGTCTTTTAAAAAATGATACCACAGTCTGACACTTACATAAAATTATAGGCAAATGAATGCCTTCTCTAATCAGGTAAGACACTGATTTCTATGTGTCATATAATTAAGTGCCTGACACATAATAGATACTTAATTAATGATAGCTGCAATAATTCTACTATATCCGGTTACTCCAGTTTTTTTTTTTTAAAGTCTTGTATGACATCTAAACTTTATCACCTAGACTTTATTCTGTTCTCAGAGCTATACAGAGTAAGCTATTCCCTCTTACAGTAAAGTTTAGGCTCTTAAATATGGCTGAATTCTATAATGATTTTATTATGGAAGAAATCCAGAAAATCATAAATATTGAGTATACCCAGTGCCACCATGACGTTTCTTTTTCTTGACATCCCTCCCTTGCCATGTTAGGGCAAGGTCAGATTTTCTTCTTTCAAGGGCTCTGTCAACAAAGAGTTGTCTGGTCCCCTGAGGGGTGGGAATGAGGAGTCTGAGAGAACCCGGTACAGGATCCTGTGGTGTGGGGCTTTCTCCAACTTGACGTTGATCCCAGTCATTTAGAGGGCATGGTTCAACAGTTGACTGGGCCTTGCTTCCTGGAGTTTCAGGTTCAGTATGTGTGAGTGGGGCCTGAGAACATGCATTTCTAAGATATCCCCAGTGTGATGCACCTTGAAAATCACCGCTCTAGTGGAAGTTCTCTGCACCCTTTCAGATCCTTTATCAGCCACTATCTCCCAGCTGCCAACAAGTCAAAGCTGACCCTTCCCTTGCTCCCAGCCCAATCCAAACACCCGCCTAAAGGTGGGTAGAACACCCTGTTCCAGTCTGTGCTCAGCTGCTTCCACATGGGGCCAGGCTGAAGTGTGTCTCCCATGGACACCACATTCTTGCTGAGCTGTTTCTCCTGCCCTGCTTCACTCACACACTTCTCCTCAGAGCCTCTCCCCGTAAGTCACTTGAACAAGAACCCTTATTTCTGCCTCTGCTCCTGGGAAATTCAAGCGAAGATGAATCCTATTCATATTTTTGCCCAAATCATCTTAACATTTATAAAGTACCAATTATACACAGGCACTGTGTTAGGCACATTAAAAGATACGTCTAGCCCCAACCTGGTCATCACATGTACCCCCTTCCTTATAATCTGATTCTGAAAATGTGTCATTGCATTCTCCATCCTAGAATCTTGCCTTCATTTTGTAAGGACTAGATTGTCCCTTAAGATACTAAATTGGAAAATCTGGTGGATGCAGACCGTCCCCTCGTGATTGTCAAGGTCACCACACTGCCTAAAGAATGACATCCAGACTTCCTAAGAAGAGATTAAAAGCTCTAGAAATTTCTCAGACTAGTTGGCTAATGCTCCTGGGTCTTCTGCACAATTCCTTTACTATTTCACGTGACGTGTTGTGTTCAACTGGGTGCAGACACCTCTTCCTTTTCATGCAAGCCTTCAAAGGAGCTTTGCATGACTTTTCAGTCTGGGTTGGAGTCTCTGTTCTGTATTTTCTTAACAAACTCTGTGTGCTTCTTTGAGATTATTGGGCTGCTACCCCCCCACCCCCAACACCTACACAAAGCTTCATAGTACCATTTGCCTTTTTCTCCACAGTACCCAGAAACTGACTCACTGTAGGCACTCAATTATTCAGATTTTGCTTCTGCTTTTACTACCTACTGGCTGTATGACTTGAAGCAAGATAGTTGTTCTCTCCTATCTTTAGTGACCTCTTCCCTGAGATGAGATGGATACTATGGCAGATCAGTGAGGTTTAAGGAATGCAGATGGGAAGTGACTAGCCAAATGCCTCTGAAGGTCATAAACACAGTAATGTCACCTCCCCTCTGTCAACATCCATCAAGGTGCTCTGCGGGTTCTCTGCAGGGTTCTCTGCACCTTTCTAACTCTTATCCTTCTTCCATGGTCTGGCACCCCTGCCTTTTAGATCTTTCCCTCTTTGGTCTCTGACAGTCAGCACCTGTAAGGGTAAATACAGAAACCACCAATGAAAGTGGTGTGTCTGGTCATGGTGGGTGGTCAACAGCAGAGGGTATATCCCAGTACTTCTTATTTTCACTGCATTCATTCTTTCCCCAGTCAGGAGCTCAGAGCTCCCCTGTTTCAAGGTATGAAGAAAAGCCAGGAAAGTGCCCCTTTTTCAAATCTGGCTCTGCCTTTGCCAGGTTGAGTGATGATGGATAAGTTATTTCCTGATTCTGAAGGACATGTAAAATGGGGGTGGGAGCAGGGAACATCTTCCACGATGGTTTGAAGGCAAAATGGAAGAACTTCTATGCAAATTTCTACCATGAAGCAGGCTTACGCTAGTGGGTGCTAAGTGAATTAATGATTGATAAATACAGTTGCTCATGCAAGAGTAAAGGCCCTGAACAAAGTCCCCAGCAGTGGAGATAGGGGAAGGTAGATCCCACTGACTTTGTCAATGAAATTATGCCCAAATGGCTTAAAGTACATGCTCAGCAAATAAAATAGATTCAAACATGCAAAGTCCTTTAAAAAATGCTGAAGCACTAATCTGCACATCTTTTTAGTGAGTTTGGCTAATGGGTAAGTAGTTTAAATCTGGTCTTTCAACCAGATAACACACCTCTGCCATGCAGATTGGAGCAGGACATGTTCATATGCTCTTAATCAAAGTTTGTAATTAATTTGCCTAAGAAGAGAAATGTGCTTTGGTACTTAAAGCTAGATTATAAATCCTGCAGTGGGTGGGAGGGAAGTGTTTTCTATGGAAACTGCATTTTTTAAAAAATAATGAAGTTGAAATGAATCATGATAGTGATTATGGTTTTGGAAGACCGAAGACATAGGTCTGGCATCGACATTGGTTATGGGAAGGTGGCAAAAGGAAAGAAGGAAAACACATGGTTTGGACTGGGAACAACCTGAGTTGAGTCCTGGTTTTCCTACTGGCTGTGAAAAACCGGGCAAGTGATTTCTGAATTTTGTTTTTCTTAAAGACTGAGATTACCCCAATTTTAAAATTGTGCATTAAATATTTCACATGAAGAATGTTATACTTTCAACTTGTTGCAGGTACTATAAATAGTAGATATAAATAAATATCAATTTTAAATATAAATATTTTAACAATCCAATATACTCTTCTTTCAAGCAAAACACACAGAAGGGCCTTTGTGGATTTTCAGTTGTTGCATATACTCTAAATAGTGGAGATTTAAGATAAAAAATATGATTGGGTGATAAATGCATCTAAAGACATTCCGTTTAAATACTGGCTTTAGGAAATTTTCATTTCTGTGATTTTTTTGAACTCTGGCAAATTATAATGTACTTTATAAACTTAAAATAATTCTGTTGCAGTGAATCCATTAACTGAGGTAAAAGGAGAGAGAGTTCTAGATTGAATATAGGACACAACACTCTTAGTTGCTAAACAAGGAGCCATTAGACTGGGGTGGCTTTAATACCTTGGCAGTGTATAGAACTCAAATCTGATAAAGGAAATAAGAACAAGCAACCACAGCTAACCAACTAAACTTTCCCAAATCAGACACTGCTTAAGCTACAGCCAAGCACATAATTAATAGCTTTGCTTTCATGTCTGATTTGCAGTCAAATGCTCTACCACTGAGCTATACCCCCTTCATGTCTGATTTGAATCCATGTTATGCTCAAACTCTTTTGGTGAGATACAGTGTAAGGAGGGGAGGACGTGGAGATGTTGGCTTGTTGACTTGGCATAGGTACTCGGCGTGTCTTCTGAAGGCATGATCCCAACATCACCTCCCACATCCCTACTCCCCGCCATGCAGCATTAACTCATTGCATGGGGTAATAGGGAAAATAAACCCTTCATTCTTCAAGGTTCATGCTTGCTTTCCTCTTTTCCTCTCTTCCCTCTTCGTAATCCTTCAGGGCAGGCAGTTTGCTTGAGTACAAGAATGTGTTGTGCCACTGTATTCCCGTCGTGGTGCCGGATGCCAGGAATAAATTAATTAATAAACTTAGGAGGGACAACTCAGTTCAGTGGAGGAAACAAATGCATAAAAGCAATATTAAAATAGAGCCATGCTGGGGTGTCTGGGTGGCCCAGTTAAGGGTCCGACTCTTAGTTTCAGCTCAGGTCATGGTCTCGTGGGTGGTGAGATCGAGCCCCATGTCAGGCTCTACAGTCTGGGGAGTCTGCCTGGGATGCTCTCTCTCTCTCTGCCCCTCCCCCTGCTCGTGCTCTCTCTCTCTCTCTCTCTCTCTCAGTAAATAAGTAAAACCTTTTTTTTAAAAAAGTCATGTAAAAACAACAGGTAGATGAAAAAGCATTAATAAATGTATGGAGGCAGGTGCCTGTAGCTTAAAAAGACCTCAAAAGAGGAAGTTGTCCTTTCGTGAAAATTGTAAAGACCAAATAGAATTTCCCAGTTGGGGGAGTGAAACTGATCCTGGGAATGATTATGATGTGAGCACAAAAGCCTCTGAGACCACAGGCTTTCAATTTTATTTAGAGTATTGGGTGACTCTGGGAGAAATAAAGGGGGACACTGAAAATGCATTTTGGGATTAGATCCCGAAGGCTGCTATGTCTCATAAGGCACATCTGGGATCCCTGGAGACACTTTAGGCAGGTGTGTGAATAGCGATCACACTTCACACCTCCTTTCTGGGGGCTGAGGTGGAGCTCACTCCCATCCCCAAGCCTGTGGCAGCAGGAGGAGCTCTGGCTTTCACCTCTTCTTCATAGCTGTGCCTAATTCCCTTGCTGAACCCACGGACCACTCTGTCTCAATGTCACCTCTTAGAATTTCTATTTTTTTGAAGTACACAAGGGATTGATCAATTGGCTGCCCTGGACGAAATTCTCCTACACAGAAGTGTCCCGAGGAGCTGAGGAGAACAGGGGACTGGTCCGGAGGAAGGCAGCAGCAGTGGGAAACAGATCAAGGGGGCGAAGTGGGGAATATTCAGGAGACACAAATGATGGACAGTTGTAGCTGGATGTGGGGTGTAAGGAAGATGGGACATTAGGACCTGGTTGACTCGTTGAAAATGATGACACTAAACGAGACAGGGAATTAACATACACGCTTTTGTTTTTTTCCCCTAGTTGTGATTTATTTTATCAGTCTTCTCAGGAGAACTGTCAGCATCTGTTTTCCCTTCTTGGGTCCCTGGACTTAGTAAATGAAAAAAACAAAAACACAAAAACAAAAAACTGCGGCAACACGTTCCAGTGGAGCCGGCCACCCAGGATGTGGGTAGGACTCCACAGTCGCCACAAGCCTGTCCTCCCCGTAACAAAGCTGACTTGCCTTTCACTTGATAAATTTGGGCAGGTGAAGGCAGGACTGCCTGATAAAGGGGGAGGCAGCCTGATAAAGGGGGAGACTGAGCCTTCCAACCCATTAGGTTGGGCAATAGCTCACAGGCTGGCACGATGTGGCATGTCACAGCTGCTACCGTCCTTATAATCATGTTTACTCAAGCAGCGGAGGGGCTTCTGTGGTCAGGTGAGTGTGACTGCCTAGAGCTCCAGCCTTAGGCTCTTGTCTGGTGGACGTGGACGGAGCTGTTCTCAGGTGCCCTTACAACCAGTTATAAATTACTTTCAGTGAGCTAAGGTCAAAGGCACGGAGAGAATAGAAAGTGACAACACTGGAGATTTATATGACCCCTCTCCTACAAGGAGACCAAGTACTTCAAATATATGAACTAATTTGCCCTCCTCTGATGCCTGGGAAGAAAGAAGGCGTGTGGGGGAGGCAGCGATTAGAGGCATGAAGGCTTTGGTTAACAATCTTGGATTATCAGTAAGGCAGCATGGTTCCTTTCTCTTTCATTTTTCTTTAGGGTTCTTTTCTTTCTTTTTTGAGAAACTGAAGCTGTCTGACCTTTCCAAGATGGTTTCTAAGCTTTGTGTTTCCCCTCTTTGGTTTGAAGGACTGAAGCCAGATGGTGAGGATGATTCCACATTCAGTGAGGTGCCTTTGATTCCATTCCTTAAAGAAGTGGCATGCTGATGCCAAGATTACCTTAATTATCAGACCAAATAAGCAAGCACACTGTGATATGGAGAAATCTATGATGAGGTCATATCTAAAAAGAAAGTCACTGGCACCTGGGTGGCTCTGTTGGTTGAACATCTGACTCTTGGTTTTGGCTCAGGTCATGATCTCAGGGTCCTGAGATCAAGCCCCAGGTTGGGCTCCTCACTCGGGAGGTTGTCTGCTTGAGGTTCTTTCCTCTGACCCTCCCCCTTGAACACGTGCTCTCCCTGTCACTAAAATACAGAAAAAAATCTTTAAAAATAATAAAAAGAAAGTTAAATATTGAAGATAAAAATGGCTGGAATAAGTTCCTAAGGTTGATTTCCACTCATTTGCATTCTGCTACTTGTTATCTGAAACTCTCTAGTGACAAAGAATTCTATGCCATGCTTCTTTCTTTCTTTTTTATTTTTTAAAGATTTTATTTATTTATTTGAAAGACAGAGAGATCACAAGTAGGCAGAGAGGCAGGCAGAGAGAGAGAGGGGGAAGCAGGCTCCCCACTCAGCAGAGATCCTGATGCGGAGCTCGATCCCAGGACCCTGAGACCACGACCCAAGATGAAGGCAAAGGGTTAGCCCATGAGCCACCCAGGTATCCCCACCATGCTTCTTTCAAGGACACAGGGTAATTCTAAGTGAACCATGGCTGGTAACATACCTCTGACCTGTCCAAGTTCATGTAGGAAGTTGGAGGGAATGCTGACCTTATCCCCGATGTCCTGGCTTCATGTCTAGTCCCTTGCTGTGCACCTGTGTATGAAACCACTGCCACCTCACCTGCTTACTGCTTCTGTTGTCATTTCCCAGACACAGAAAAGGAAGTTGATAGAAATCAATACAACAAAGGCAATGCAGACCAGTAAAAGGATTAGAGGAAGGACACAGGAGAAGAGATTACAGGAATTTAACCTGTTCACCTGCGCAACTTTGGACAAAGGATATAAACGGAGGGTGACTATTTACAAATTGCGCAGGGCTGTCAGGGAGGGTTTGGGGAGCCCATACCCAGCAGTGGGTGAATGAGTCTAGTCAGGATGTGGGGGGAGAGCAGGCTGAAGACAAGAGAAGCATGATTTCACAGCCGTAACCAAGAGTAATGAGAGAGATATTGAGAGAGGAGGCAGGGTGATCCCAGAGACTCACAGTGTTGGTTTAGCAACATGTTCATGATGTTCGAATGAAAACACGGGGACCAAAGATAAGATGCATGCTTTGAACTGCCGCAGGGAAGATTCTAAACTTCCAAAGCCACCATGGTAGAACATAGTTCTCCATGTAGCTTTGGGTGTCTAGCTGATGAAGGTATTGGCAGGTCGTGCTTTTCATACCCTCAGGGCTACACCCCTTGAGCTCGCTGGTCTCGGCATGGTAGATAGCTTTCTGGAAGCTCCATCCTCACAGGTAGGTAGAAAGTATGCTATCAAACAATTGCTTGGAGCCCTCATAATTTCAGAGAAATTCATGTCATAACAGGCTGATACATTTTCTTTAATAAATCTCCTAACCTTCTCTAAATTTCCAGCATGTTCTTAAATCACATCAGAATAAAAAATCATGGGTAGCATATTTATACCAAGCAATGGGTATGCACTTGATTAAGTAGGAGACTTCCTCCCCAGGAATTTAACATTTTTATTTTAAAGTAAAAATTACTAAATGTCATAGGTTTCCTAAAATGCCACAAGCAGAAGGAATCTGGGATGTCAACTAGATTAGGCTCATCATTATACATATATGGCTCAGAGAGTTTTATCCCTTACACAAGGCTGCACAAGAAAAGCAAAGCTGATTTTGAGTAGTACTCTCCTTACCAAATCATACTGCCTTTTAAAAACTTTACTTATTCTAGATATAGGCTTTCCCTGTTTGACAGGGAAATAGTAACTAAAAAGATATTTTTTTTTAAGATTTTATTTATTTAAGAAAGAAAGAGAGAGCATATGAGCAGGGAGAAGAAGCAGAGGGAGAGAGAGAAGCAGACTCCCCGCTGAGCAGAGAGCAGGACCCCAGGATCATGATTTGCGCTGAAGGCAGGTGCTTAACCTACTGAGCCACCCAGGTGTCCCAGCTAAAAAGATATTTTAGTTAAACTTTGTAACTTTAGTTATTTTTTTTGAAACTATTGTTCTTTTAGTTTTTATTGATTCTTAGTGAAACTTGTAATTTTTGGTTTGAAATTGAAACTGCCTAATTATGTCTGCAGTGCTATCGATGTAATTGTTCAGTAGGTTTATGATTACCGTAGAGATATGAGCGGGACTTCAAAACTCAACACAAAAGGTAGAGCATGAGTACAAAGCCTTCCCTGAAGTGAGCGGCATTGATTTGAGAGCTCTGTTGAATTATACCTTTTTTAGAAACAGCACTGAGAACCAAACTGAGCCATGTAAAAAAAGTAAACCTAACTCTACTTACTTTTTGGAATTACCTAAGACCTAAATAGATCTAAATACAAACAAACAAACAAACAAACACCAGTGATTTTAGAACAATGTTTCTAAAACTCCCCTCCAGTGAAACAGTTTAAATTTGTAGTAATCTTTGATGAACTGAATTAAACTATCATGCAATTTAATTTCAGCAGAAAATAATGCACAGATATCAAAATATTTTCTAAAATGAACTCACCCAGTTTGATGGTGGAGAGTAAAAGGGTTTTAGAACTTGATTTTATGCAAATAAATTATGAGAAACAAAGCACATATTAGGGATGCCTGGGTGGCTCAGTGGGTTGGGCCTCTGCCTTTAGCTCGGGTCATGATCGTGGGGTCCTGGGATCAGGGCCCACGTTGACTCTGTGCTCTGCAGGGAACCTGCTTCCCCCTCTCTCTTTCTGTCTGCCTCTTTGCCTATTTGTGATCTCTGTCTGTCAAATAAATAAATAAAATCTAAAAAAAAAAAAAAACCACAAGCCAAATGAGTTTGTGGCCTGTTGTAAGCTCAGGTAGATTTTAGATCGGACAAATCGCCTCTGAAATGGGAGTTACTGCAAAACAAAACAAGGGAAAGAAAACGAAGCAGATACTTAGAAAGTAAGTACATTCTGCAGAGCCACATGTTAAAACACCAACGGAGAAATGTATGCTGAAAAATTTTCCATCTTCAATATGTACTGTTTAAACTCATTATATTTATTTTTAGGGGTGTTTTGAAAAGAGCAAGGTTTGGTCTTATTTTTTTTTTTTCCAATTTTGTAAGCAGCATTTCTTACTGGTGAGCTCATTTTGGGCAAGAAGGAGCTGGTAAACATACCTGCCGCCTTCTACACTATGTGGGTGGTTCTCTTAACTAAAGGCTTGAAGGCCGACTAAGTGTTGGTGCAGAAGGAACTCAAGCTCTCAGATGAGTTCTCTTCAATCTGTTGAACAACTCAAATGCATGATGCCCCTGAAACAAAGTCCCCATGTTAGGGCTTTGGTGAAAACTTCAGCTGAGGGCAGCTGTTGAACCTTCGTCTATTCTGGTTTTAATTTTCTTCTGTTGTCATTTGCATTGTGTGGTTTACTGCTCTATTTCTTTTGGTCCGTTTCACCCTACGTTGGGCTGTGTCCCTACTGATATGGACTGTCAAGGCTTTTGTCTCTTCAACTGCAAAGGCTCACATTTTAAAATCGAGTTTTCCTTTAATATTCCACTTATATGAGGAATCTAGGAAAGCCAAGCCGGCAGGAACCGACTGTCGAACGATGATAGCCAGGGGCTGGGAGGCAGATGAAATCTTGATAGAGAGATTGGTCGAAGGGTATAAACTGCCAGTTATAAAATGAATAAGTTCTGGGCATCTAATGTACAGCCTGATGACTACAGTCAACATATTGTATTACTTAAAAATTGCTCAGAGAATAGATCTTAAATGCTCTCACCATGCATACATGCACACACACGCACACACACGTGATAGTTTTTTGAGACAGTGGATGTGTTTACTAACCTTATAATAATTTCACAATATATACATGTATCGAATCATGACATTGTACAGCTTAAACTTTACACAATGTTATATGTCAATTGTATCTCCATTGGGCTGGAAAAAAACACAAATAGTTTTTTTCATCTGCGTTTGACTGCTCCGGTTAGTTGATTATTTTATCAACCTTCTTCTCATTGATGCAAATACAGAAAATGACAAGAGGTGTGTATCTCTCTTTAATGAGAAGATGAACTTGAATACAGAAGTAACTAACCTGTTCTGAGCTTATAATGGTAAGTAGAGCTATTGTTGCATTTCCAGGAAAATGTTCTTAATGTGGATGAGTTGCAAAGAGACCAGTCTGAATTCTTGAAAAATTAAAAGCATGTTCATCACAAAAGAGGGAGTGTTTGTTTCTTCAAGAGGCTCTCCTGATGGAAGGGTGTTCCCTCTGCCACCTCCAACTTGCTGGCTCCTTGTTTCCTGCAAGAAAGCTCTTTCCCAGGGAGAGTGAACCCACTGTTGCCAACAGCTATAAATGCAGCCTCTTATTAGCTAATCAATTATTAGAATTGATTGGCAAAAAAGTGTTCTCTATAACCAGGAGGAGGAAATGAGAATCTATAGATTTCTTTCATTCCTCATTATGTTTGTAAAGTAACTTGGGTTTGACTCTGACTTGGTTACACAGCTTTGCTCATTTTGCATTTTCCTCTCCCTTCTTCTCTCTTGCAACCTTGCAAGAGCCAAAGCTTCCCATCTGTCCTCATGGTACCCATGCAGGTGATTCTGACCTGAGCCCTCTAATAATTCGGATAATAATTCGGTCTTTAAGTTTCTCTTGCTTTCCTTCTCTTATTTCAAACACGTCTTCCTGTAGAAACTGACCTTCCAGCTGAGTCTTAAGTGATGGGTAGGAAATAGCAAGGGGAAAATTTGGTGGAAATAGGAAGTAGGGCTGTGGACCCTAAGCATTCTTGTCTTCTTAGACTCCTTGCAATTCCTCCATCCCTCCCTCCCTCCCTTCCTCCCCTCCCTCCAGCCTTCTCCCATGCCCTCTTCTCCCCTGCCCCCACCCAGCCATATGTATGTGACTGTGATGGTATAAAGATGAATATAATCCAGGCTACATCATGGTCACTTCTTCTCTGATTTTTTTTTTTAAGATTGATTTATTTATTGGACAGAGAGAGAATGAGCAAGAGGGGCAGAGGGAGAGAGAGAGAGAGATAGAGAACCTCAAGCAGACTCTGCACGGAGCATGGAGCCCGGAGTGGATCTCAATCTTCTTTTCTGACTTTAAAAATTAAAGAAAATTAAAATATTGTCCTGGGCTCCTAAGTGGAGCATGAACCTCTGTGCCCTGTGGCTCTGCGTGTAAGGGTCAGGTCAGCCCCGAGTGACAAGAGGCAGGAACAGTCTTCTCAAAGAAGAGAAGAGCAAAACGTGGGGACATAGTGAAACACTGAGGTGGTTTTCTGGTTTTTGTTCTGTTCCTGGCTCAGAGGTACTGCTGTGGGATGTGGTGATGTCAGTTACTTCTCTGAGCCACTGGTTTCCTCATCAGCAGAGTGTGGGAGGATAAAGCACGGGACGGGGATGAGAATCGCCCGAGTTTAGGTAGATTTAAATGCTGTAAATTATAAGGCACTGTGTGAACTTTGTCATTCTCTTGACCTCAAGCCTTTTGTAGCATGGATATGAAATATATATACATTTTTAAATCAATCATAGTTAATTAATTATAAAAATAATATAATCAATTTTATTATATAATCAATAAACATAATAATATATAATTAATTATGATTAATTAATTATAAAATAATATAATTAAATATATAATTTTATATGTGGTACATATTATTAGCAATGACTTTCTCTCCCCCTCCCTCCCACTCTGTTAATAGAGGTGTCTTCATTACCTTTGCTTGGGTAACCTTTGTTACCAGAAGGCTTGGGATAGGCACCAAGAATATCAAACCTGTATTGTTTTGAGATCTATTCCTTGATCTGACATAAAAAAGGCTTTGACTGAGTAAGGGAGGCAACATGGTTTTGGTATTTGGTTTGGAACCTGTTTCCCCTTTTAGCTCGGTGAGCCCAGTGTGGTTCCTATTAATTAACTAGAAGAACAGTAATATTTTAACAATCCAAAATACTCTTCTTTCAAGAAAAACATGCAGAAGGGCCTTCAGACAACTTTCTTTAGGTTTGAATTAAGATCTCTGACCTCCAACATCAGAAGACTAGGATTAGATGTTTTGATTGCCAATTTTTATAGGGACATAATGGGGCGAATACAATTACGAACATGAGAAAGTGACAAAGGTTTTATTTTTATACATTATTCTCCTGGTCATTGTCTCAGGGAAATTTCAAAACTGTTCCATGAGACCAGGACGGAATGTAAGACTCTTATTATAAATGCACATGTTTGGCTTTTTGTTTGTTTCTTTTTCTTTTCCCTTTCTTTTCTATTTTTTTTATTTTAAGAGAGAACTGGTTAATCCTGCCCCAGGGACCTGCTCACAGTCTGTTAAACCTTTAAAGAACATTTCATGGGGCGCCAGCGCCTGCTGCACTCAAAGGAGAACTTTTATGAAAGCAGCTTATGCTCTGAATTGCTAACGATGAGGTCTGCCACCCAGCGTTTTGAAACTCTGTCCCCAAGCAGAAGAAGAATAAGCACTGATTTCAAGGTTTCCGTATTTTCTTTCACATGCTGTCCTTATTTACATAAACTTCGACGGCATCACAGCATTGCGTGTCGTGTTCTCATTTTGAAGCTTCGGATTTTTGGTGCTGGCCTGTGTGCATCGTTTCAAACATTTTTCGAGAGATTGTTCGCAAGGCGCTTTCCCCAGAATTCTGGAAAGGAGGTGAGCACGTGCTCCCTCCTCCGTTATGTGGTTAAGGAACCCGAGACCCTCCTGGTAGGTCCCCCAATAATGGGTCCGTGATTAAAGAAGCGAGACTGATACAAAGCGAAGGTCAAGCAAAGCTTTATTTCATGCCAAGCATCAAGAATCAGACTGACCGGCCGGGGCCGTGCCTCTTACAGAGAGGGTGACCTCTCTCTGCTTCACAGACTAGCTTTTAAGGGCAAAGGCCATGTGGTTGGGCCTGGCCACGCACAGATGGCCACTGAGATTGTAACACACAGAGAAAGCTGCACAGTCATGTTAGGTCATACCTAAGTGACCAACTGAATTACAATTTACCCTAGTAGACATTTGAACTAGCCTATCACCTTGGTCGGAATTGGTGCCCAAAAGGCTCCCAAAGGGCAGGGCCCATACACCTTGGTAACTAGGCAGACTGTCTCCACCTGGCCTGACCCACCCTTGTATTTGAGCTTTGTTACCTGGGACCCTTTCCCGGACTTGTTTTTGAGTAAGTCCCCTGGGGGAAGGGGGGCAGGGACAGTTTAAGGGTTAAACAACAACGTTATTGTTTAACCTGGATGGAAGTGTTCTGGTTAAAATAGGTCCTCACAGCCCCTTGCTTGAAGTCACAGAGCATCATGTCACTAGCCAGGACTGCAGGCTCTTGTATCAGTCCCCACAGACATGGCCATGGTGGGGGTTGCGGTTTGTGGCAGGGACAACAGGATCTTCGGAGAGGATGATGGTCCCCGAAGGCCCTGCCCCTCCTGTTGCTTCTTTCCCGTCTCCACAGGAGATGTGGAGGGCTGGTTTCCTCCTTTGGCATCGATGACTGTCAGGCTCTGAGCCATACCCAGGCTCGGTGCTCTCCCCTGCCTGTGGGTGAGATGGTCCAGCTCTCTCCGCAGCCTGGGGTGCGTTCCCCAGGGTGGCACAGGAAGGGGAGGACCACGGGGTCGGGAAGGCCTGACTCCTGATTCTGCTTTACCCCACTCAGAACCCCGGCTTCAGTCTGTTCCTTTCCTTGTGTTTCACTGTGTGGGGCCCCCTTCTCCGGCCAACTTCAGGGCCCAAGGGAGCACCCCTGCCCCTATTCCCATCCCACGGGCTCTCTGAGACCTCTTACCCTCCCCCAATGGGCCCCTTCCCAGACTGAAAACTGTAACTAAGATTCATCTCCACTGTAGGAAATGGCCACTACTTAAAGCTCCCCAGGGGCTCATTCTCTTTCCCTCAGGGAGGAATGTTCTTACTGGCATTTTAATGCACTTTCCGTTTTCAGGAAATAATAATTTTGCTTTACTCAAACAACAGAGGAACTTGAAAAGTTTGTCATTCAGGCCACCATGTTTGAAAGGTGTATTAGAAACGGTTTTAGCTCTGGGCAGGGAAACATGTTTTGACAGTTCAGGATGGAGTCCAACCTGCATTTGGGTACTCACTGAGCCACTGGTTTTAAAAAATGATTTACTTTTCAGTGGCAAGACATGGAAATATTCGTTCTCCTCATCTTTCTTCTTATAAAGTGAAAAGCAGCAAGTTTAGGATCCTATAATGAAGAATGAACCCCAAACTATTCAGAAATTTTGCCATATTCCAAACAGATGTGTTAAAAAGATCTAGGGATGCCTTTGAGGGTAAATGTTGAATTTTAATTTATTGTAAGGTAAAAATGCATTTGTTGATTATTAATCTTAGGGAAAAGTATACACATGTAAAGAACATGAAATTTAGAGTCAAGACAAAGATTTTAGTCCTGGCTTTGCTACCCATGAATCCTGTCCCTCTGGGCAAACTCATTTATACTTCCTGGGTCTTTGTGATTTTAACTGGCAACATTAATGTCTGCTTCAAATACTGGGAAGATTTAATAACCATAATATAGGTGGATTTTATACTCTGAAACATTAGTTAATATTTACCTTTGCCCTTCCAAAAGCAGAAACAATTTGTGGTATAAAAGTCTGTGTATTGAGTTTGATGCTTCTCTAATCCTCCACGAATCCGGTCAAACATTATTGAGGATAGAACACATCATGCTATTTTACTTCCATTTATTTGAATCAAACAATTTAATATTTTATATCAACCTACTGTGTCGTTATAACCATCTGCGTTTAAGAATTACGAACTCAAAGAGGAGGAAAGCCAGAGGGATCTTGTAGATATTCTCATCTAAAGCCCCGCTTTATGTCTGCATAAATTGAAGCCCAGGGAGGGTCCCCAACTCTCCTGCGTCACCCACGTTGCTGTGGCCTGAGCCACAAGGACCCCATGCCCTGCTTGTCTGTCTCACAATTCACTTGCCATGTGTCCACTGTGGTTTTGGAAAGAGGAAGGGGACAGCTGAGGTGGGTGTGAGTTTAGGACCACACTTCTTCAGGGGCTGATGCACAGTCCTGCCATCTCTTTATCCCAATGGCAACCGCCCCCCCCACCGCCCCGTCCCCTCTCCTGCCTCCTCATTGTTCTGCTCCCAGGCACACCCCCAAGCACCCTGCCCTTCATTTGTCTTCAGACTCCCCAGAAGCATTTTTCTGGGTTGGGGGCTTTGCCCCCAACTAGGTGCCAGTTTTAGGAGGAATCATTTTCAATTATTTATACAAGCTGAAACCGAGGATCCTCACATGTGGTTTTTCATAAGGCTTCAATGCAATAATTTCTATAAAGCCTATGGCATAATGTCTGGTAATAGAAGCTTCCAGTATTTGCCATCCAATGGAAGGCTTTCAGCTTCCTCCAAGTCTTTTGGAAGGAATGACTTGCCCTTAAATTAAGAGAGGTTTCTGGGTGTTTGTTTCCTGATTTTTGTTCCTACAAGTGAAATGCTAGCTGTTCTCAGAGGCAATGGAGGGAAAGACCTCGGGGGTTACATCCTGAAATCCTCTCTCCCTGCTGGTCGCCTCCGTTCTTAGAAAAGTCAGAGGGGTAGCGAATGGCCCTGGATGACCTGCACAAGGACGTCTCCCCATCTTGTGGCGATCAGGAAGAGCCTCTGACTTCCTCTCCTGACTGAAGAGAAATTTTCCATTGGCCTCTAGGGCATTTTAGCAAACAGGTGAGTTCCTTAAGTGTTTGCTGACAGTGCTTTGAGAACAGAGACCAGGTCATAATTGTATTGAAAAGGTCCCTGAAAGAGAATTTCTGAAAGGTGCCCCCAAACATCCTGTTTTTATGGCTAATGGGCTCTGTCAAGGTTTCTTCCGAATGACTGATGGCCTTCACCAGCGTCTGCCTCTCTTCATTCTGACACTGACAGAAGAAAAGAAAATGTCTCAGAGCCAGACACGGCCACTAATGCAATGTGATTTTGTTCTCGTTTTTTTTTTGAAAAGAAGAGAAATGCTGTGAAAAACAGACCCAGCATTTGGAGAGTCTGACTCTCAACTCTAATTCTTGTTGGCCGTGAGAGCTTAGTGTGGGTATCTTATTTCTTGTCTTTGTGGCTCATTCCCCTACCTCTCCAATGGGTATAATCATACAGATAGGTGTAAGAGGCAGGATATGGGCCTTAGACACCAGTAGCACTGGGTTCAAATCCTGCCCAACCCACATAGCTGGTTTGCGAGCAAGCTACTCAGACTGAGTGAGTCATGGTTTATCCATAAAAGTATCTCATATTTGCTTGGCAGGATCAGCTAAGATCCTGTAAACCAACTGGAGGTATGAGACAGGTACATCAATTACTATCTGTTTTCCCTTTGTTGTATGAGGACATAACAGATTGGAAAAATAAGGGGTCAGGGAGAGTCTAGCGCAAAACATAGGTAGAAAATAACATTTCGGTAAATGACCATCTTTTCAGAACATAGGAAACAGTTTCTATTTTTAGCATAACCAGGTGTTTTACCAAAGACTTGCCCGGAGGTGATCAACATTTTATTTTTCTTCAACAGCAGGAGTATAGGCTTCTTGGTAGGAGACAGAGCAGAGAATCACCCTGAGTTCTCTAAGGATACCTTCATAGAATACCAAACCACTTGGGCTTTATTAAATGTAGGTTCCCTTATGAAGCTGGTTAGGGAACACATATCTAATTTTCCAGGAATGAGGTTTAGTAAGTGTCTTTGTTTTTCAAAAATTAAAATAAAATTAAATAAAATTAAATTAAAGGTGACCCAGTGTTTTAAGGAGTCAATAACCAGGGAGGCAGGAGGCATAGTAATTTCAAATTTTTGATATGAGGTATCTGAGCTGTTTTCATTCTGGGACGTGTGTGCTAAGATTGCTAAGAGCTGTCACCTTGCATCCCTTGTTCAGAAAAGTAGATCATCTTTCTGTGAAAAACCTTGGATTTAAGGAGCAGTTTCATCATTGTTACAATGAATAAACATCAATCAGATTGTATGGGTTAAGCTTCAATAAAGATAACACGTAAACCTAGGGATCTATGATGATACAGGTTAGCTGGAGCCCAGTTTATTCCATGCTTAGTATTACCCAAGATTTTGTAGATTTATTTGGCAATACCCAAAGATTTAGCTCCTTGGGTCAAACATGACACTGGGGGTTCTTCTACAATTAATGGGGTAGGGTACAATTAATAATACCTATTTTTTCAATTATTAATATTTAGAGGGGATTTTTGGACTTCCTGCTAATAAGGGATTGGAGTTCCAAAGGTTAGTTGGGAAAATAAAAGTACCATGATTTTATTTGTCTCCTCAGTTTATGGAGACTTTAACATTGGTTGCATAGACACTATCCTTCTTTTATTTTTCAGTTTTTGGTAACTTCTTATATCCAGCATACTTTTTACCTTCCATCTAAATTTTGAAAATTATATGTTAGTGTACTTCCTGCAGTAGTCACAGAGTGTCCTTCCACAGTAGTAGAGGGAGGATGGTGGGGGAGGCAGGTGTTCACTTTGAGGCTTGTGCATGTGAGTTATTATCAGGAAGAGAGAAAATATAAAAAAAGACTAAACATATTTCTGGCAGCATTGATCTGACCTTCAGCTGGATGTCCTGTGCACAATTTTCTATGGAAGACGATATTTATTATACAAACAAATTAACAAAACAAAATCTCTTTCACTATAATCAAGATGGTTTTTTCATTCTCTTTGTGTGTAATTGTGGTACTTTATTTATACCTTGAAAATTATGTAAAACTTTTCAATGTAACCTGAAACCAGAGAGTACTCATTTTCTTTTCTTAACAATTTGCATTTGATTAATTCAGTTGTGAGTTGCTTTACTAAATATTTGAACTTGTGAATAGAGAAGAAATTTCACATTCAGCTAAAATGGATTTTCTACCAATTTTGGAGTAACTGTTTCTTTGGTTTAGCAAGGAGTAAATTGCTACAAACCCTTAAAGTGAAGTAAAGCAGTAGTATATTTTTTGCCAATCCAAGATGACGGGCAGAAGGGAAGGAGACTTTTTCCCAATAAAGATGCTTTGGATTTTAGAGATCGACCCTACTGGTTTGGCCATATGAATATGTTAAATCTGAAAACAAACAAACAAACAACCAAAATTTTACTTTTTTAACCAAAGTGTTATGTGATTAAATCTCTTTCATGTCATGGATGAGTTCTGAGGAGGATGATTTCTTTTAATAGATTTTAATTTTTACAGCAGTTTTAAGTTCACAGCAAAATTAAGTGGAAGGTACGCGTTCCCATACACCGGCTGTCACTGCAAACAGCTTCCCCCATCGTCAATATCTCCCGACAAAATGGTATCTTTGCAGGAGCTGGTGAACCTGCACAACACACCATAATCATCCAAATTCCGTAGTTTACATGAGGCTTCACTTTTGGTATAAACTCTGTTGGGATGGACAAATCCGTACTAGCATGTGTCCTCCACTGTAGTTACTTACGCAGTAGTTTCACGGCCCTAAAATTCTTCTGTGTTCTGCCTGTGATTCCCCTTTCACCCTTAACCTCTAACCATCGCTGACCCTTCTATTGTCTCTGTAGTTTTATCTTTTCCAGAATGTCATGTAGTTGGTATCGTGCAGTATACAGTCTTTTCAGACTGGTTCCTTTCACTTAATAATTGGCATTTAAGTTTGCTCCATGTCATTTCATAGCTTGATAGTTCCTTTGTTTTTACTATTGAATTACCCATTGTCTGGCTGTGCCAGAGTTCATTCGTTCAACTACTGAAAGGAATCATGTGTCCTTTCAAGTTTTGGCAATCGCGAATAAAGCTGCTATAACATTAGCGTACATGTTTTGTGTGGACTTAAGTTTTCAACCCATTTGGGTATAAACTAAAGAATAGGATTGCTAGATCAATGGTAAGTGTATGGTTAGTTTTTTTTTTTTTTTTTTTTTCTTGGAGAACAAGATATTTTTATTAAAAAAAAAAAAAAGTTACTCAAAAATACTCTGGATTACCTGGTGATTCACAGACCTGTACCCCTGGGGATAAAAATACATTATATGCTTATAAAAAATTTTAAAAAAATACTCTGGATCAAATATTTCTCAAACAATTTGGTGCGCAGGAATCCCCCCAAGCTCTTGTTAAAAATGCAGACTGGGGGCACCTGGGTGGCTCAGTGGGTTGAGCCGCTGCCTTCGGCTCGGGTCATGATCTCAGGGTCCTGGGATCGAGCCCCGCATCGGGCTCTCTGCTCAGCGGGGAGCCTGCTTCCTCCTCTCTCTCTGTCTGCCTCTCTGCCTACTTGTGATCTCTGTCTGTCAGATAAATAAATAAAATCTTTATTTCTTTATTTTATTTCTTTAGAGAGAGATCACAAGTAGGCAGAGAGGCAGTCAGAGAGAGAGGGGGAAGCAGGCTCCCTGCTGAGCAGAGAGCCCAATGTGGGGCTCGATCCCAGGTCCTAGGATCATGACCTGAGCCGAAAACAGAGGCTTTAACCCACTGAGCCACCCAGGCGCCCCTGTATGGTTAGTTTTATAGGAATCTGGGAAACTGTCTTCCAATGTAGATGTACCATTTTGTACTTTAACCAACAATGAGAGAGAGTTCCCGATGCTTCATACATTAGGCACTATTTGGTGTTGTCAGTATTCCAGATTTTGGCCATTCTAAAAGAGTAGAGTACCTTGTTTAATTTATTTATTTTTTTAAATTTTAAAAGATTGTATGTATTTATTTGGCAAAGAGAGAAAGAGAGAGCATGCACCCAGGGCAGCAGAAGAGGGAGAAGCAGTCTCCCCACTTAGCAGAGAACCCAAAGCAGGGCTCAATCCTAGGATCCTGGGATAATCTTAGCTGAAGGCAGAAGCTTAACCAACTGAGCCTCTCAGGCATCCTGAGTATCTCGTTTTAATTTGCATTTCTGTGATGACATATGATGTTGAGCACCTTTTCATAGGCTTATTTGTTATTTGTGCATCTTCTTTAGTAAGTTGTCCATTAAGAACATTGATCTATCTTTATTTTTATTTTTTTCCATTTTATTTTATTTTATTTCTTTTCAGCGTTCCAAAATTCATTGTTTATGCACCAGGCCCAGTGCTCCACGCAATCCGTGCCCTCCATAATACTCACCACCAGGCTCACCGACCACCCACCCACCTCCCTTCCAAAACCCTCTGTTTCTCAGAGTCCACAGTCTCTCATGGTTTTTCTCCCCCTCCAATTTCCCCCAACTCCCTTCTCCTCTCCATCTCCTCATGTCCTCTGTGTTATTTCTTATTCTCCACAAATAAGTGAGACTATATGATACTTGACTCTCTCTCCTTGACTTATTTCACTCAGCATAATCTCCTCCAGGCCCATCCATGTTGATACAAAAGTTGGGTATTCATCCTTTCTGATGGAGGCATAATACTCCATAGTGTATATGGACCACATCTTCTTTATCCATTCACTGTTGAAGGGCATCTTGGTTCTTTTCACAATTTGGCAACTGTGGCCGTTGCTGCTAAGAACATTGGGGCACACATGGCCCTAATTTTCACTACATCTGTATCTTTGGGGCAAATACCCAGTAGTGCAATTTCAGGGTCATAATGTAGCTCTATTTTTAATTTCTTAAGGAATCTCGCCACGTTTTCCACAGTGACTGCACCAACTTGCATTCCCACCAAAAGTGTAAGAGGGTTCCCCTTTCTCCACATCCTCTCCAACACTTGTTCTTTACTGTCTATTAATTTTGGTCATTCTAACTGGTGTAAGGTGGTATGTCAGTGTGGTTTTAATTTGAATCTCCCTGATGGCTAATGATGATGAAAATTTTTTCATGTGTCTGTTAGCCATTTGTATGTCTTCTTTGGAGAAGTGTCTGTTCATGTCTTCTGTCCATTTTTTGACATGATTATCTGTTTCGTGTGTGTTGAGTTTGAGGAGTTCTTTATAGATCTTGGATATCAGCCCTTTGTCTGTAGTGTCATTTGTGAATATCTTGTCCCATTCTGTGGGTTGCCTCTTTGTTTTGTTGACCGTTTCCTTTACTGTGCAGAAGCTTTTGAGCTTGATGAAGTCCCAAAAGTTCATTTTCATTTTGTTTCCTTTGTCTTTGGTGACATATCTTGAAAGAAGTTGCTGTGGCCAATGTTAGAGAGGTTACTGCCTATGTTCCTCTCTAGGATTTTGACAGATTCCTGCTTCATGTTGAGGTCCTTTATCCATTTTGAGTTTATCTTTGTGTATGGTGTAAGAGAATGGTCAAGTTTTATTCTTCTACACATAGCTGTCCAATTTTCCCAGCACCATTTATTGAAGAGATTGTCTTTTTTCCAATGTATAATTTTTCCTGCTTTGTCAAAGATTATTTGAACATAGAGTGAGGGTCCATATCTGGGCTCTCTACTCTGTGGGTTGTTTGTTTTTCTTATTGTTGAGCTTTAAGAGTTCTTTGTATATTTGAGATAAGAGTACTTCATCAGATGTGCCATTTGAAAATATTTTCTCTTAGTTGGTTTCTGTAGCTTGTCATCTCATTCTTTTGACAGTGTCTTTTGCATAGCAAAATATTTTAATTCCAGTGAAGTTCAACTTATCAATTATTTTCTTCATGATCATGCCTTTTGTGTTGTATCTGAAAAGTCATCCCTGGGGCACCTGGGTGGCTCAGTGGGTTAAAGCCTCTGCCTTCAGTTCAGGTCATGATCCCAGGGTCCTGGGATCGAGCCCCATATCAGGCTCTCTGCTCAGCAGGGAGCCTGCTTCCTTTCCTCTCTCTCTGCCTGCCTCTGCCTACTTGTGATCTCTGTCTGTCAAATAAATTAATTAAATCTTAAAAAAAAAAAGTCATCCCCATCATCTAGGTGTGCTCCTAGGTTATCATCCAGAGGATTTTTTTTTTTTTTTTAGTTTTGCATTCTATGCTTAGTCTCAGATCCACTTTGAGTTAATTTTTGTGAAGACTGTAGAGTCTATGTCTGGATTTTTTTTTATTTTTTTTGCATGTGAATATCAACTTTGTAGAGAACCATTTACTGAAAAGATTACCCTTGTTCTGTTGTATTGTCTTTGTTCCTTTGTCGAAGATCAGTTGACTGTATTTATGTATATATATTTCTGGGCTCTCTGTTCTAGTCCATTGATTAATTTGCCTATTCTTTTACTAATAAACAACACACTCTCTTGATTACTATAGCTTTATAATAAGGTTTGAAGTTAGGTTTTATCAGTCCTATGGCTTTGCTCTTCTCCTTCAATATTGTGTTGATTTTCAGGGTTTTTTTGCCTTTCTGTATAAAATTTAGAATCACTTGGTGAATATTCAAGAAATAGTTTATTGACTGGTATTATATTAAATCTATGGATCAAGTTTGGAAGAACAGATATGTTGATAATATTGAGTCTTTCTACCCATGAAAATGGAATATCTCACTCATTTAGTTCTTCTTTCACTTCTTTTATCAGATACTTATAGTTTTCCTCATATTCTCACAGATCTCCTATGTATTTTGTTAAATTCATATCTAAATGTTTTACTTTTTGGTGTTAATGTAAATGGTATTGTGTTTTTTTATTTTTAAAGATTTTATTTATTTATTTGTCAGAGAGAGAGCGAGCGAGCGAGCACAGGCAGACAGAGTGGCAGGCAGAGTCAGAGGGAGAAGCAGGCTCCCTACCGAGCAAGGAGCCCAATGTGGGACTCGATCCCATGATACTGGGATCATGACCTGAGCCGAAGGCAGCTGCTTAACCAACTGAGCCATCCAGGCATCCCGGTATTGTGTTTTTTATTTCAAATTGCACTTGTTTATTGCTGATGCATAGGAAAACAGTTGACTTTTGTATTTTTACCTTGTATCCTGCAAACTTTTTTTAAGTTAATTAATTGATTGATTTGTTTGTTTGTTAGTGAGGAAGAGAGAGAGTGGGAGGTAGAGGGAGAGGGAGAAATCCAAAGCAGCTTCCACACCCTGCATGGATGATCTCAGGAGATGGTGGTGTTGGTGGTTGTTGATTCTTTGGGATTTTCTGCATAAATAATCTTGTCATTTGGGAGGAAAGATAGTTTTATTTCTTCCTTCCCAGTTTGTGTACATCTCATTTCCTTTTGTTGTCTTATTGCATTAACTTGGATTTCTGGTATAATGTTGAAAACAGATGGTGAGAAGGGATATCCTCACCTTGTTCTTCATTGTGGGGGAGATTTCCTGTTTTTTTTTTGGCATTAAGTACAATGTTAGCCATAGGTTTTCTATAGATGTTCTTTATGAAATTGAGGAGGAAGGAGACATTTAATGTAGTTTTTTAAATCTGCTAGCTTTAGAGAAAGAAAGGAACTTTCTATTTTAAAGATATAAAGACTTTTTTTCTTGTAATGAAAGAAATGGTTGCTTATTATAACACTTTTAAGCAATAGAGAATTTTAAAGCTTAAAAAAGTCCCCATGAATCATATCTTAGATTTATAATATTTTTGTTAATGTATAACTATTGAATTATCCATCCACCCATCCGCTCATCCAACTGTCATCTTTAGATTATCTGGTTTTGCCTTTCTACTTTCTAAAAGTAGAAATATATAAAAGTACTCACTCATTGGAGTAAATGGAAGTTATGTTTTACTATCTCTCTTGAGCTCTTTGAGTTTGTTACCATTTTGGAACTCCTTTTCCTTCTATTTCTGATTCCATGGGGAGCTACCCTTCTCTACTACCTGTTAATGACTTAAACTAGTCAATGTAAGAGTGATCTCAACCCCATGGAACTATTAGGCTGATGGGATTGAATGGTCCCACTTTTCTATACTCCCCCAAGTCTGCCAAACTAGACTGTATGTATTATTGACTTTTCCATCCAAAGAATAACATAACTGTTTTCAGAGATATTTGTGAAAATAGTCTCTTGAGGTCTGACATGCCTTAAAAGTTTTTTCCCCTTAATAATAAATAAAAATTTACTTTATAGTAAAATTTTTGAATCATAAACTTTCTTTCTCCCAGAATCTAGAGCTGTTTTTAAACATTTTTTGGGCTATATTACACATATCTCTCATAATTTCTATTCTTCTCTATATTTGCTCTGGGTTTTGGGAGGATTTTGACCATCTTTTCTTTAATTCTGTTTGCAGTTCCATTCAGTGTAATATTTACTACTTAAATACATTTTGGGGGGTACTTTTCCTTTTTGATATATTTTTAAAAATGTCTCCTTTGCCAAAAGAAGACAGCTCCTATTTTATTAGTATTCCAGTAACTCCTCAAATATCCTGCAAAATATGTATGCATGTTGTGTGTGTGTATGTATAATTTTTTTTTCCTGTTGTAATTTCTTGTGTCTCAAATGAACTCTTTTTCATTGGGCAATATTTGCTGTGACTTCTTAGGTAACATTTAGAGCTATTTATTTTCTTCATATGTTTTGTGATTTTTGCTTGTCTGCTCACTTTTTTTTTTAAGTTTTTAAAAAATTTAATTGAATTTTTTCAGTGTTCCAAGATTCATTGTTTATGCACAACACTCAGTGCTCCATGCAATATGTGCTCTCCTTAGTACCCACCACCAGGCTCACCTAAACCCCACACCCTCCTCTCCTCTTCCTTATGCTCCACAAGTAAGTGAAACCATTTGGTAATTGACTTTCTCTGCTTGACTTATTTCACTCAGCATAATCTCCTCCAGTCCCATCCATGTTGGTACAAAAGTTGGGTACTCATGCTTTCTGATGGAGGTGTAATATTCCATTGTATATATAGACCATATCTTTTTTATCCATTCATCTGTTGAAAGGCATCTTGGCTCTTTACAGTTTGGCAATTGTGGCCATTGCTGCTATGAACACTGGGGTACAGCTGGCACTTCTTTTCACTACATCTGTATCTTTGGGATAAATACTCAGTAGTGCAATTGCAGGGTCATAGAGTAGTACTATTTTTAATTTCTTAAGGAATCTTTTTATTTTTTTTAAATTTTTTTTCAGCATAACATAATTCATTGAAAAAAAAATTTATTTATTTGAGAGAGAGCAAGTGAGAGTGGGTGGAGAGGGCAGAAGGAGAGCATCCTCAAACAGACTCCCAGCTGAGTGTAGAGCCCCACCAGGGGCTTGATCTCAGGACCCATGAGATAGATCATGAACTGAGACAAAACTAAGAATCTGACACATAACTGACTGAGCCAGCCAAG
This sequence comes from Neogale vison, assembly GCF_020171115.1. Classification (NCBI taxonomy): domain Eukaryota; kingdom Metazoa; phylum Chordata; class Mammalia; order Carnivora; family Mustelidae; genus Neogale; species Neogale vison. Next base: position 133,834,292 of record NC_058098.1, read on the forward strand.
TGACCCTGTCTGCTCAATTTTACAAACAAAAATGTATGTTGATTATACTGGCAGCTACCTTCTGTGAGCCCCCTCAGCATATATGTGATTATTTTGAATCCCATGGCAGATGCCTGAAGATGGGAGCTCTGTGGTAGTGAGTGGTGGGGCGAAGTCTTGCACTTCCTTTTAGACCAACTGTCTTGGGAAACATAACACAACCTTGCAGAAATACATTCCTTTCATACAAAACAATAAGGATTTTGTCATAGAGCTGCTTTCTTGGTTTACCTCTTCTGCAACTATTAGGTAGGATCTGCCCAGGCAAGATAACTGTATACAGTAATTAACTCACTGAAATTATTTCCTTTTCATTCTTTCTTGATTAAAAATGAAACAGTTTAAGGCTTTACATTTTTCTCTTAGAACATTCTTAGCTTTAGCTCCTGGCCTAGATATTAAGTGCTGGTTTGATTCAAACCACAATGATATCATTGACATTCGTTACTAGACTTTCTTCATGAGACACATAAACTTGCCTGATCCAATACTGTTTAAGAGAGAAATTTTTAAAAATAATTGGTGGCTTTTCAAATTTCTCTACTTTTCCTATTTATGTGATTAGTAAATTGGACTGAACAAATCTGATCCTTTCTATTTCTAAATTATTATTTTTTAAAATGCAGTTTATGAACCACAGTGCTTGAAAAGAAGACACAGTCCCCATGTAAAAGGCATAGAGTTTTATGGATGCACATGTATACAAACACGCATACTTGAGGTAGACATTTTTATGGATATTATTCAGATACTCTATCAAGGGTTGGCAAGGGACTTCCTGCTGGCTAAGGCAGCTGGCAACTGTTTTATAAATAAAGTTTTAGTAGATCACAGTTATGCCAGTTTGTTTACATATTGTTTATGGTTGCTTTCACACAACAGCAGAGTTGAGTAGTTTTAATAGAGACCATAGACCTGCAAAGTCTAAAGTATTTACTATTTGGCCTTTTACAAAATACACTTTGCCAAACTCTGCTCTATATCTGTGTGTAGTTCTATTTAATCTGTAAACAATGAATAAGGTATGTTAAAAATTCCCATCCATATTATATTTTTATATTACTTTTTGCTTCATTATTTCTCTTTGTTGCTTACCTTATGCAAACATACATAAATCATAATTTCTCTGTTGATTGTTCCATTGGTAATTATAAAGAGAAGCTTTATTTTTATTTTTTTATGATTCCTAATATTAGTTTTGAAACCACTGCTCTTTTACGTTTGCATTTGTATGATATTTTTGGTGGTGGTGGTATTTTCTTCCCACTCAGCAAACATTTTAAGGTACTCTGTTTAGGTATGTATCATCTGTCTATGGTTAACTAGTTACGGATCCCTATCCCATGGGTACATGTTATTGATCCATTTTCTTTGAATCTGTAGCCTGTCTTTTCATTCTCTTAACAGTGTTCTTGGCAGAGCAAAATTTTTCAATTGTAATGAAATCCAACTTACCAATTTTTTTCTTTTGCTTACCATGTTTTTGTTGTAACTAAGAAGTCATTGCCAAGTGCAAGGTCATCTAGATTTTCTCCCATGTTATCTTTTGGAGTTTTATAATTTTGTATTTTACATTCAAGTCTATGACCTGTTTTGACTGAATTTCTGTGAAAAATGTAAGATGTGTTTACATTCATCTTTTTTGGATATGGATGTCCAACTGTTCCTGTGTTATTTGTTGAATAGTCTATCTTTTCTTTATTGAATTGCTTTTGATCCCATGTCCAAGGTCAGTGGACTATATTTGTGTATGTCTACATTTGGGCTCTCTATTCTGTTCTAATGATCTATTTCTTTCACCAATACTATACACTCTTAATTACGATAGCTCTGTAACAAGGCTTAAAGTTGTATAGTGTCAGTCGTCAAACATTGTTCTTCTCCTTCAATATTGTGTTGGTTATTCTGAGGCTTGTGCCTTTTTTTAAATACTTTAGAATCAGTTTGTGAACATGCACAAGGTAACTTACTGGGATTTGACTGGGTTTGTGTTAAAAGTTCTTGCCTCCTAGACAGGCAGTTACTACCCTTATTTTCCTCCCCTAACTGCTCTGTACCCATCCCCTCATCTGATAAAGTTTTCCACCCATCTCTTTGCCCTCCACATTTCCACTGGGCACTCTAGAACTTCTGCACTGTTTTCTGTCAATGTTCTAACTACTCTAAGCTGTTTTTCTGGATTTACATTTTACTGCTTTGATTTAAATGAAATAAGGCTGCCCCATGAGAATACTACTTTTCTGTATGTTCTTTCAAAATTAAGTTGGTTGTAGGATTTTATTTGTGTGTTTTTTCCCTCCTGTCTTAGGACCAAGAGTTTGGTTAGGTGTCCATTTGTTCCTCATTATCTATACCTTTTGTCCTGTTGGGGACTGTAAATTGGAAGGACAGATCTCTTGCTCTTTTGAAGCTCCTATCGTTTCGCTAGGACTTGTTCTTCCCTTTTAGTCACTGTCTCCTATAAATAACTTTGTCTTTTCTTCCTTTCTTTTTACCTCTGGGATGGTAGCATTTATCTCAATTCATGTTGTTGGAGACTTCAATGTCTACATGAATAAATCATCCAAGAGTCTCTGCTTCTTTACATCTTCAACTCCAGAAAACTTACTTGCAACCCCACTACAGGTTACACTTCACAATTTATTACCACCTAACACAATAACCTCTGAAGTTCTAATGTAAATATCCTAATTTCTACACACAATTTCCCATTTTTCTTGTTTTAAGAATCTCCAGTCATTCTTTGCTCTCTCCCCCTACCTTTTTTTTTTTTTTTTAAACCACATCAAGGATTTCCAACCAATGAACCCGTCACTTCCTAACCGTCAGTGAATCCCTTGCTTTCCAGCTGTTTGGTCATAAATTGCTTCATTTGTTATTACGAATTTCTGGAGAAATACTCTCAATCTTATTTCTTGAAAATACTCTCGATCTTTTTGTCTTTGCCTTCCTCTCTTTTACTCACCTTGGATGGTATATGGAAATTATGATCCATAGCCTTAGGGTCTGCACCTGAGCAGCTGACTCTGGATGAGGAAAAAATCATGCAAGTGAACTAACCAGTTCTGTTTTTCCTAAAAAATCACTAAGTTGAAAGGAGAATGGCCTCGGAATCCTTCCATGTGTTTCTTAAATCCTTTTAAAAATTTTTAAAAATATTTTTATTATTTTTATTAACATATAATGTATTATTTGCCCCAGGGGTACAGGTCTGTGAATCATCAGGCTTACACATTTCACAACACTCACCATAGCACTTACCCTTCCCCATGTCCATAACCTGGCCACCCTATCCCTACCCCCCCACCACCCAGACAAACCATAAGAGACTATTAATCTTCCATGTGTTTCTAATACCTCTTCTTATCATGATCTCAGATGACTATCTCAAAGCTAATTCACTCCTCAAATAATCTCTTCATCACTCTCAGCTGATGACCTAGCTTCATATTTCAAACCAAAAATTGAAGTCATCAGATGTGAATTGCTTTATCTTTTTGGCATGGGAGCCCTCTTAATATATACTATGTGACAGCTGTTATTCATCTCTCAGGTGTACATGTCTAGCATCATAAATTTTCAAACTATAACGTGTCTCCCTTTACAACTTCCAACCTACTTATGTGTCTTATTCAACATTCTTTTTGAGATGAGTTTTTGAGAAGGAGGAAATGAAGTTTAACTTTCATGGTAACAATGTTTGGTGCAGATGTTGCACCCTCCTTGTTCTGAAATCTCTACCAGAGGGACAGATTTGGAAGAGGGAGGAATTACAATGCAAGAAGCCAAAAATCCCACCTGCAAGCAGGTACAAAACCTTCCCTGTGGGGGTAGATGCCACTGGGGGTAGATGCTGCTTAAGGTCAGCGCTACCTCTGTGTCAGCCTTCCTTCTGCAGCATCCACAATGTATCTCAACTCAGCATCTTTGCAGACTTTTTTTGCCTTCTAATACTGGCCTCCAGTAATAATGACAGCAAAGTTGGATAGCTTCTGGCTGCCACTGGTTATTAGAAGTCACTACTCTAGCTGACTTCTCCAAATCTATCAGGAGAAACAGCCACCCAAATTGAGGAAGACTCGACTCTAGCGTTCTTCACACACACCGAAGCTATCTACATGTTTGCACCATCTTTTCTTTCTATTTTTAAAAGATTTTATTTATTCATTTGACAGAGATCACAAGTAGGCAGAGCAGCAGGCAGAGAGAGAGGGGGAAGCAGGCTCCCTGCCGAGCAGAGAACCCAACGCGGGGCTCAATCCCAGGACCCCAGGACCACAAACCGAGCTGAAGGCAGAGGTCCAACCCACTGAGCCACCTAGGCGCCCCTTCTTTCTATTTTCAATGGAGAAAGGATCTCTCTACCTTTCAAAGACTCCAAAATTCTAATAGATTTCTTTCCCTCTTGATTCTCCATAGCTTCTCTCTTTGGCTAGTCCATCTCTCTACTGCACATTAATGGTAGCTTCTCTGGTGAATCTTGCCCAGTGTCTCTGGAGAATTCTTTAGCCTTTTCCATTCCCCACCCCCCAAAATCTTTTAACTGCAACTCGCATAGATTTACTCCATTAACTGTCCCAGTTCTTGGTTTCCTATTAATAATCAGACTTTTCAAGTTCATTTTTGTCCTTCTTTCTCCTGTTTTTTGTTTTATTTTGTTTTTGCTTTAGTGACCAATGAGCGCTGTGTGTGTGTGTGAGTGTGTGTGTGTGTGTTATTTTTGAAAGGTTAGAAAATTTTAGAAGGAAATGCCGGACACACATTTAACCAACATCAAAAAATAATGAAAATATTTTATCATTTATGTTCCAGTCATGCAATACATTGGGAAAGAAATTCCTTTTTTTATCAATTACATTACTAAGTCTCCCTCCCTAGAGTAAATGATCTTGAACTGGATGTGTCTTTTCACACCACTTTGGAGGGATGTGTATGTATATGTGTGTGTGTATGTGTGTTTTATTTTCTTAATGCTATCAAGTCATAAATGTCATTCCACAATTAAATATTTGATTTAACATTGTGAAGAAAAACAAAGATCTGGTTTGTTTTAGTTTTTAAAGTATTTTATATAAAACTATGCCATATTACCTGGAGATTCATGTTGTTTCAAGTTTTTCTGGTAGATTTTTTTTTTTTTAGGTTTAAAATTTTTAATTTGTTTTCAGTTTTATTGGGGTATAATAGGCAAAATTATGTATATTTAAAGTACTATACAGCATGATGACTTGACACACATATACTTTGTGAAATGATTACATAATCAGGTTAATTAACATATCTATCACCTCACATAATTATGTTTTGTGTGTGTGTGTGGTAAGAATACTTAAGATGTGTCTCCTAGTATACAAGTATCTGAATTTTTCTATAGTGTAAACCAAGGAGCAGAGTTACTCTGGAATAGAGTAGGATATGTCCATTTCAATTTCACTAGGCTTCTAAATGCTCTATAGATTAGTTTCAAAAATTAATATGCATACTACAGAGAATATGAAAACTTAGGTTTGCCTTCATGGTTGTCAACACTTTGTAATGTCAAACTTCCTGAATTTTGTCAGTCATCTGATTTGAGGACATTGGCCTCTCATTGCTTTACTTCATGTTGGCCTGATTTCTCATGAGATGGCATGTATTTTCATATTTATTGTCTATTTCCTGTTCTAGGATTGCCTGTTCAGTTAATTCTTATTTTTTTTTAAGATTTTATTTATTTATTTGACAGAGAAAGACACAGTGAGAGAGGGAACACAGCAGGGGGAAAGTGGGAGAGGAAGAAACAAGCTTCCTGCTGAGCAAGTAGCCTAATGTGGGACTCTATCCCAGGACTCCAGGGACCATGACCTGAGCTGAAGTTAGACACTTAATGACTGATTCATCGAGGCACCCCAGTTAATTCTTTTGTTCATTTTCCCCCCATTGGATTATTTTTCTTTTAAAAATTGATTTTCTAATATTTAACAGAAATCTCTTCTCCCCAATTGGCTCTTTGCAAACTTTGTATATGCCATCTTTATATTACAGGAATTTAAAATTCTGATATAATCAGAGTCATTGCCCTTCTCTGTTTGTTGTTTTTTAATGTCTTATCTAAGAAATGTTTATATTTTTAGAAGCCCTAGAGATATCTTTCCATATTTTCTCTTTTTTTTTTTCCCGGAGCATTTTATTTTATTTTTTTCTATTTCTTTTCAGCGTAACAGAATTCATTGTTTATGCACCACACCCAGTGCTCCATGCAATACATGTCCTCCTTAATACCCACCACCTGGTACCCCAACCTCCCATCCCCCTTCAAAACCCTCAGATTGTTTTTCAGAGTCCATAGTCTCTCAGGGTTCACCTCCCCTTCCAATTTCCCTCAACTCCCTTCTCCTCTCCTTCTCCCCATGTCCTCCATGTTATTTGTTATGCTTCACAAATAAGTGAAACCATATGATAATTGACTCTCTCTGATTGACTTATTTAACTCAGCATAATCTCTTCCAGTTCCATCCATGTTGATACAGAAGTTGGGTATTCATCCTTTCTGATGGAGGCATAATACTCCATAGTGTATATGGACCACATCTTCCTTATCCATTCGTCCATTGAAGGGCATCTTGGTTCTTTCAACAGTTTGGCGACCATGGCCATTGCTGCTATGAACATTGGGGTATAGATGACCCTTCTTATCACTACATCTGTATCTTTGGGGTAAATACCCAGTAGTGCAATTGCAGGGTCACAGGGAAGCTCTATTTTTAATTTCTTAAGGAATCTTCACATTTCCTTTTAAGTGCATTGTAACTCTGATTTTATAAATGAGATATTCGAGGCACTTGCAATTTATTTTTTGTCAGATGTGAAATAGAGCTCTAGATTTGATTTTCCATAAGGAAAGTCAAGTGAGTCAATGAACTTTTACTGAATAACCCATCACTGTATAGGATTCATATGCAAGGGACACCAGGTACTAAACTCCGCATCAGTCTGAGTCTGTTTCTGGTCTCTCTTGTTGATTCCCTTCATCTGTTCATCTACATTTGAGTGTCTGCCTTAATGTTTTAATTACAGTAGTTTAATAAAGTCATATTTACAATAAGGCAAGTTAGCTTGAATCTTTTTTGTTAGGAATTATTTTGTAAAAAAGTTCCGTGTAAAATCGTGTTGAGATTTTGATTTAAATAGTTTTGAATATATGGATTATTTAGGTAGGGGCAGGGGCTGGCCACATTAGGATACTGAGATTTCCTATCCTTGAACAAATTATATGTGCTCAGGTGCTCATTTATATAAATGTCTCCTTTAGTAATGTTTTACCACTTTTTAAAATGTGGATGTTATACTTATTTTTATTATGTTTATTTCCATACCCCTTATAGTTTAAGTGGCTGTTGTGAGTGATGCCTTTTCCTATAAAACAAATTACTGTTGGTATTTAGGATTATCTTTGAATTTTGATCTTGAATTTGGTAACACTTTTGAATTCCCCTGTTAGCTTTTTCAGAGTAGTATCCTCTCACTACGATCATTCTCTAACTCAAACCTGTGTCTGTCTTCCTATGACATTTGTTACTGTAATGACCTCAGTTACAGTTCATTTATTAGTTCATGAACTTAATTTTCTGAAATAAGCTAAATGAAATTAGAGGTCATGTCTCCCCTGTTCATCATTGCAGTTCAGATCTTAGCACACTTTGTTGCATAATGTTTATCTAAATTTTAGTCTTTTTTTTTTTTTTTAAATCTGGAAGATGCTACCAGAAGTGGCTGCAATTATATCCCAGTTTCATTTTAGATGGGGAAGCAGAAAAGGATTTCTTCTTTGACACAGATGTAATGGCTTCTAAGGAGGGAACTGCATAAAATAGTCTATTCTAGAAGATCATCGTGCATTTCAATTATTTATTTCTTTAAAGATTTTATTTATTTACTTGACAGACAGAGATACTGCAACAGAGAGAACACAAATAGGGGGAGTGGGAGAGGGAGAAGTAGGCTTCCAGCTGAGCAGGGAGCCTGAGGTGGGGCTTGATCCCAGGACCCTCTGATCATGACCTGAGCTGAAGGTAAACACTTAATGATTGAGCTACCCAGGTGCCCCTTGTTATTGATTTTTATCTCTCTGAACTTCTGCACTGATACATCCAGCTCCTTCGAGGCCCAGTAGGGATCCCCACATACCATAACCAAGGAGGCTCTCATCCTTCTTTGAGCTTGGTCCTTTTGGTATCCTTGCCATTCACTGGGTACCTGGCCTAGGATATCGTTTTTTGTTTTTTATTTTTTAAGAGTTTATTTATTTATTTGACAGACAGAGATCACAAGTAGGCAGAGAGGCAGGCAGAGAGAGAGAGGAGGAAGGAGGCTCCCCGCCAAGCCCAATGTGAGCCCAATGTGGGACTCAATCCTAGGACCCTGAGATCACAATCCGAGCCGAAGGCAGAGGCTTAACCCATTGAGCCACCCAGGAACCCTGGCCTAGGATATCTTGAATTATGGTTTAAATTACAACTTAGGAGCTACATGGGAGTTTCTTACAGTAACTTGGCCATCTTTTTGTTAACCATTTTTATATTATTGGGATTGAGTTCACAGCAAATGTTTCATGATTATAAAAAAGGTTCGGATGAGCCTTTTTTGAACATGAAGCTTTTTATTTAGTTAGTTAGTTAGGATTTTTTTTTTTTTTCATTTTAAGATACTTATGGAGTAGTAGAATTACTTGGTCCAAGCAGGCCGCATCTTATCTGATGCCCAGGCTGACTCTAGAAACTTCATCATCCCTACCACTGGCTATTTAACAATGGAAGAGCTGAATGATGATTCATCTCCACTTCCTGAAAAATGGCACCCTCCATTTGCAAAGTGCTTCAGTGTTCTGTGGGGCCATAGTTTTGCTTCAGGGAGATAACCCTATTCAACCTCATGCAGACAGCTTGAACATTAATGTTTCATCTTCTCCTCCATGGAGCCTTGTCTCCCAGATCCAATTTGAGGGTCTTTTGTGCTTTGCTATTTTTGAGCTTTCTTTTCACTGGTGGAGTTTCCAAAAGCCATTTTGAGGACCAGGAAAGGGAAATATTTCCTTGTTCCTACTCCCTCCTAGGGTTCCCTTCCTCCTGAGGGTAATTTGGACCAGAGAATGTTCATATATAGCTCATGTTTCTCCCAACGTAGATTGCCCTGTAGACGTACTAACTTGTTATCTTTACAAATAATGCATGGACTGCTAAGTGGCAAGTGGTAGGATTTAAAAGTCAGCTACCTGGTCATCCCAGGAACTAAGATAGGAATCTTCCCCAAGTAGATGGGTAAGAGAACAAGCACAGAGTTCTGAGATGCCCATGGATTGTGGGCCACACTGAGTTGCATGAACTTTTGATTTGGGCACTTAGTAGCTATGTGAGTCATTCTCCCATCTCTGTGGCTTGTATTGCAGTGATACACACATGGGTTATCATCATAATAAGGGTGAAGATTGATTGTATAAGCTGTTTTCTAGGCAATTTCTTATCCAGGGTCAAGCCTCCCTCTCATTCCAACCTCATCCCCACCAGCAACTCAGATGTGACTCAGCCTTGTCTACCTTCAATGGAGAGGGGCATTGTGGGCACCTTTTGTGTTTTTTCCTGATTGCTCTCCATTTCCATCCATCTTATCTAGATTTGAAACAGGGGCAAGCAGAATGAAGGTCACCAAACATCTGGCTTGGATGGGACAGTCTTTGTTAGGCATCGATGCCCTCTGGTGATTTGTTGGGTAGAGAAATGCCAACTACTAGGCCACTTTTGTTGGTTTCTTTGAGATCTTGCTGGAGCTCCTCCAGGAACACTGTCCAGAGTATCAATGAGGGGGTCTATAATGGACCATCACCTCCTTTTCTCCGTCAGCTTCTTCTTCTGAAGGTGCTACTCCAACTCCTGTCAGTGAGAGCCAATTCACTCTTATGATACAATTCACTCTTATGATACAATTTTTTCAGTCTGACTATAGTCTGACTTCCTCTGACAGGTCCCTTGGGGCCTCATGAAACCTCACAAATATGTCATGAGGTGAAGTATTGGGCTTCCACTAGAGTTACGTCTGCCCACCTTACTATCCGGGCAGCCCTGGCTGCCTTCTCCTCTTCAGACACTTCCAAGGAAGAGTCTGCACTTGTCCCCAGTGCCTGTCTCCTCAAATAGTGCTCCAGTCCTTGGGGAGCTGTGGGCTGATGTCTTCTGTCCTCAGGAGGCAGCGGGGTGCTGCAGCCAGGGAGTGAGATGCTCACAAGGAACTGTAGAGCTGGTGGATGTGTGGGCTTGCCACAAGAGCACCTGCGTTTAAGTCTGACCTCTGCCTCTTTTGGATTTTGTGACTTTAGGAATATGACTTAATCATCCAAATCTGTTTTCTCCAAACTGTAGCATATTGTGCAGATTAAAAAGGAAGGTGAAGGTAGGTTCATGTAGCACGATGCAAACATGTTTAAGTTTTGCTTTTATTTTGATATTGGCTCTTAAGTTCATAAAACACTCCCAAGGAGGGAAATCTCTTCTTAAAGAAAAAAAAAAAAAATCAGACCTCTTCTTCCCATATGGGGCAAGGCTACTGTGGTTCGCATGTCCTTCCTCTGGATTTGCACAGTGGAAAGAGTCTCTGAGAGTGACTTTCTTCACTCTCTAACCTGGTGATTGCCCTTTTGAGGGCCCAGGTGCTCCGGATTTGGAGGATAGAGGGAAGGGAGGGAATACTTGGGAATGAGCTTGAGGAGCTCCTTCCCTTACATGTAACCTCTTCTCATTGATTCCTTATTTTTTTTCCCCCAACCTGGCCTGCCTTATGGAGCTGAGATCAATGAGTAACTATAAATTATTTCCTCATACTTATTCCTCCTAAATGTGTTTAGAACTGGTTTCAAGGTGGCAAAGGAAAAATATGAGGTTCCTTTCAATATTTCACTCATCACCTCTGCTGAATTAGACCTTGAGTGTGACCAAAGTCATTGGCAGTAGGAATAACTTAATTTGTCATTAATCTGAATTATATACATAAAACACAGGTTAGCTGATATATATTCTCTGGAAGAAGAATATGTCCATTTGTGTAACCTTTACTTATGAAGGGCACTTTCTCTAATCTCTCTGGGTTAAGATTTGGCCCGTTTGTTATTATTAAATATTTCCTTATAGCACCTTTGTCTTACTTTTCCTCTCAAAATTCTCCCATATTGACTGACATTGGGTATCACAGGGTCACATAAAAATTTTTTTTTAATTATGCATGCTTTCAAATGGAAGCTGTGCATTTCTATCTGAGTTCTTCGTGTCTGCACTGTTGTGCTCCTAGAGTGTGAATCTCATTATTCATTTATTTATTCCATACACATTTATCAAGAACCTACTCCATGACTGGAATTCTGTGTTCAAGTTCAGCCTATTCTTTTTGAGCCAATTAAAGTGTCACCTCTTCTGTAAGTATGTCCTCTTCCCTGTAAGTGGAATGAATTTTGCCTCTTTTTGTTGGTCAATAGTAATTTGTTTATGTATTTGTAGGATTAGCTCTCACAGTATAACAGTTACAATCAGTTGTGTTCACTCCTGTCTCCTCCTGCTTGCCTTTAAGTGTAGTTCGGAGGCCATGAGGATAGGATAAGCCTGTCCAAACCCTGACGAATGCCTTTCCTTTCTGCTGGAATATAAGCCCATTAGGACTGGGACTATCTCTCTGATGTTCAGTGTTTTACCAAGGCCTGTCCCAGACTCTTGGACATAGGAGTCATAAAACAAATTCCTGTCTAATAAATGTATAAACAAATATTCTCATGAATTGGGGTTTTGGTATAGACCAATATAGAGCAAGTATGTTATGGTGTACTTTGAAGAATTTCCTCGGGGTTTGCTAAGTGGAAAAAGAGACAGTTGACGATGATGATGATAATTCTGTAGTCAACTTAGATGAATTTTTTCACTAAATCATTGATAAGTATACTCTGGAAGACAATTCTGTTTTATCTGTTAGAGATTGTACTATGTATATGGATATTTATATTAACTTTGTAATAAATTCTATATAGATCATAGATTCCTAAATTTTTTTCTAAGCGTTTATGAACATAACTTATTTTAATTATGGCTATTATAATGAATTTATATAATGTTGTCATTCCTCGTATACACAGTGAACTCACTGTGGGGTGGGAGCTGTTTGAGATGATTTGGGCTCATGAACCAACTCTTTCCTTAGGACGATGCATCTAGCTCAGCTTCTTACACAAAAAGACCTCAGCAAATGTCACTTCTATTCCCTTTCCCTTAATCTGGAGGAACAAGCAGGAGAGTTAGATCTATGCTTTATAAATACGGATCCTAGCACTCCTTGAAGTGGCATGATTGCCCAAAGAACATGCTCACTCTAGCTCTTTTGCTTTTGATTCCTGCAGTGTTGGCAGTAACCCCAGCACACTGAGAAGCTCTTTCCTTTTCATCACTCCCCAGTGGGGTGCCTCAGATTTATGCTGGCTTCCCTAATCCGCACTTTGATTGGTGTTCCCATGCATGAAGATTTTGCATTGGACATGGAGAGGCCACTTTGCATAATTCTGCCCGCACGTTTCCTTCAGGCAGCTTCTATCAGAGGTGACCTGAAACCTGGTGGTTACGGATTGTTCTCACTTTCAGTTCATGATGATTATTCGGGGCATGCAATTGATGCAATTAAACCAGGAATGGCCCATGCGCAGGGAAAAAAGTAAAGCTCTGTTGCTCCAGTTAAAATGCTGAAACCACAAGATCAGAGCTTGGGAGGGTGAGGGAGCAAAGGGGTCAGAGGAAGCTCTTTCCTTTTGTTTGTCATCACATTGGCTCCCTTTAAGTTTGTGGATACTGGACATCAACTGCCACTCCAAACTATGTCTTGACAGCTTGCTGGTACCAGAAAGGACCTAGAATTGACATTTCCCAGACACTCTTACAGCTACGCTTATGTCTGTGACTGGTTTTCTCGGGGGGCTCTACCCACAGGCAACTTAGAGAAAAAAATGAGCCACGTGGGATGACAGCAATGCTCCAGCTGATTGCAGCTTCTGAAAGCATGGTGACAGAGGCTTCGGTAACTTTTGGACCAAAATTCCTGGGGTCCAGGCCTTAGCATCATGGTGCCAAGAGGATGTTATGGCAAAAGTGATCGGTTTGTGGCAAGAGTCTTGTGGTGTGATCGGGCATTACTCCATCTGCTGTTCCTCACTGTATTATTCTGACCCTGTAGCCTACAAGCCTGGCTTTCCTGGCCCTCCTGGGAATTTAACAATTAATATTCTTTATTAATTTCACTTGAAATGGTTAAATTTTGCTTCTGCAATTAAGAACTCAATGACACATATTGACATATGTCTCTGATAAAAGCTGTCAAGGGAAAAGCACTTTGCTAGTGTCAACTGGAATTCTGATTTTAAGCAAATAATTTGTAGTATGCTCTTGTAGAAAAATGGTAGAGAATTTTGTGCTGAAATTCCTTTAAAAATAACTAAGCGATATCATGGGCATTTGTAAGTCATTTTCCAGTTTATAAAATTCTTTCTAGCATTTCATCTTTTGTCCTTTATTTATAAATACAATAAATGCCTACTGCCAGCCATGTAATATTTACAGATGAAAATTTTGCCAGTCAGGGTGCCTGGGTGGCTCAGTTGGTTAAGCGTCTGCCTTGGACTCAGGTCATGAGCCCAGGGCTCTCCATAGGGCTCTCTGCTCAGTGGGGAGTCAGCTTCTCCCTCTGCCTGCCACTCCCCCTGTTCATGATCTCTCTTTCTCTCTCTCTCTCTGACAAATAAATCTTAAAATAAAACCTTTCCCCTCTTAATCTCACCATAAGTGAACAGCCCTTAAATTTTGGTGTATTTACTTCCTGAAATTTTCAATTTTCTGGCTTTCAGTTTCTTTGTTTATTTGTCTATGATGATTTTTTTAACTTCTTTTAAATTCAGTCTTCCTATATTTTCCTAGAAAGTTACCTAGTTCATTTAGGTTTTTATTTTATTGTCCTAAAACTGTACATAATTTTCTCTTATTTAAGGAAAGTTCTTTGTATCTGGGTTGCATCATCTGCTCATTCTTCACATTGTATAGTCTTACTTTTTCAGTGGTCAGGCTCATAGGTATTCTCTCTGTTTTAACCGTCTCTAATTCTACACATTTTGCCTTTTTATGTCTTAATATTTGTTCTCATTATTATTGGTTTATTCATCCTGTTTCCATGTGTTTTTGCTTATTTAAAGATTAAGCTACTTTTTAAGTATTTTTTTCTGTCCAGATGTTTGAAATATTCTCTCCTTTATTCTTTTTATTTTGGTGCGGGGAAGTGGAGAGGGAGGGAGAGGGGCAGAGGGAGAGACAGAGAGAGAATCCCAAGTAGGCTCCACACCCAGCACAGGGCTTGACAGGGGGCTTGATCTCACCACCCTGAGATGATATTAGCTGAAGTCAAGAGTTGGACGATTAATGGACTGAGCCACCCAGTTCTTTATTTTTAGAATTTGGAAAAACTCCTTAGATATGTGTAGATGAAGCCCTTCAATGTGAAGACAAAGTTTTTCATCAGCTCAGGTCATTTGTCTTCTTTTATTTCTTTAATAATTGCTTTCATTACCTCTATTCCCTTCTCTTATAGTGTCCTAATTACACGGCTAATGACTTCCCAGATTTATCAGCCATGTCTGATCTTTTCTCTGATAATTTCCTGCTTTTTCTTCTTGATATATTCTGGGAATTTGAGTTGGTTTATCATTATTTTTGTCGCTCATTTTCAGACCTACCAGCTATTAATCAATTCAAAATCTGTTTCAACGTCTTAATTTATTAATAGCTAACATTTTAGTATTTTCTGTTTCTTAGCATAGGTTTCTCTTTCATCTTTGAGTTCTTATTTCTCTTTACTTCTTTATTTATTTATAAGGAGGTGGGAAGACGAGTCTAATTGGCAATTTCAACTTTATCTACTGTGGGGCATATACTGCCTCTCTTCTGGCAGGACATTCAGCCAAGAGTGGGAGTGATTCTGGAGGCCAGGGGGCTATGCCTCTGTGCCTTGCACACTGTTTATACAAACGAAGACTGGAAGAAATGACACAGCCATTCGGATTCTGTGTAGGAGGTTGGTAGAGTGCCTGAAGTGCTTTGGGTGCTTGATGACTTCTCCAATATCAACTGCTGTCCTTGAGTGCTTTTTTTTGAGACAGAAGGAGAAGTAGGGGTGGGGCAGAGGGAGAGGGAGAGAGAGAGAGAGAGAGAATCTTTTTTTTTTTTTAAAGATTTTATTTATTTATTTATTTGACACACAGAGAGAGAGAGATCAGAATAGGCAGAGAGGGAGGCAGAGAGAGAGGGAGAGAGAAGCAGGCTCCCTGCTGAGCAGAGAGCTGGTTGCAGGGCTCTATCCCAGGACCCTGAGATCATGACCTGAGCTGAAGGCAGAGGCTTAAACCACTGAGCTATGCAGGTGCCCAGGGGAGAGAGAATCTTAAACAGCTTCCATGCCCTGCATGGAGCCTATGTAGTGCTCTATCTCATGACCTTGAAATTATGACCTGAGCCAAAAATCAAGAATCAACGCTTAGGAGCACCTGGGTGGCTCAGTCGTTTGGGCGGCTGCCTTTGGATCAGGTCATGATCTCTGGGTCCTGCACTGGAGTCCCGCCTTGGGCTCCCTGTGTAGCAGGAAGGTATTTTTCTCTCTCTCCCTCTGTTCCTACCCACTGTGCAATCTCTCTCCCTCTCTTTCTCTAAAATATCTTAGAGGGAAAAAAAAAAAAAAAATCAGATGCTTAACCAATTGAGCTAGCCAGGTACCCCATCCTTGAGCTTTTGATGTTGAAGCTTAGGGGGCTGTGTCCTGTTGAAGCTATGGAGGAATTAATTAGGAAGAAAAATATGGGAGATTTCCTTTTTTTTCCAGAGGCAGCTCCAAGTTAGTGGTGTATTGCCTCTCCATCTCAATGCCTTTGACTCTTTCTCAATGACCTCTTATTCTTGTTCTTTACCCTGAATTTATTGTGATTTTTAAAAAATTATTATTTTTTAAAAATTTTTTTCAATTTATTTATTTTCAGAAAAACAGTATTCATTTTTTTTTTTCACCACACCCAGTGCTCCATGCAATCCGTGCCCTCTATAATACCCACCACCTGGTACCCCAACCTCCCACACCCCCACCACTTCCAACCCCTCAGATTGTTTTTCAGAGTCCATAATCTCTCATATTTCACCTCCCCTTCCAATTTACCCCAACTCCCTTCTCCTCTCTAACACCCCTTGTCCTCCATGCTATTTGTTATGCTCCACAAATAAGTGAAACCATATGATAATTGTCTCTCTCTGCTTGACTGATTTCACTCAGCATAATCTCTTCCAGTCCCATCCATGTTGCTACAAAAGTTGGGTATTCATCCTTTCTGATGGAGGCATAATACTCCATAGTGTATATGGACCACATCTTCCTTATCCATTCATCCGTTGAAGGGCATCTTGGTTCTTTCCATAGTTTGGTGACCGTGGCCATTGCTGCTATAAACATTGGGGTACAGATTGCCCTTCTTTTCACGACATCTGTATCTTTGGGGTAAATACCTAGGAGTGCAATTGAAGGGTCATAGGGAAGCTCTATTTTTAATTTCTTGAGGAATCTCCACACTATTCTCCAAAGAGGCTGCACCAACTTGCATTCCCACCAACAGTGTAAGAGGGTTCCCCTTTCTCCACATCCTCTCCAACACATGTTGTTTCCTGTTTTGTTAATTTTGGCCATTCTAACTGGTGTAAGGTGATATCTCAATGTGGTTTTAATTTGAATCTCTCTGAGGGCTAATGATGATGAACATTTTTTCATGGGTCTGATAGCCATTTGTATGTCTTGATTGGAGAAGTGTCTGTTCATATCTTCTGCCCATTTTTTGATATGTTTGCCTGTTTCGTGTGTGTTGAGTTTGAGGAGTTCATTATAGATCCTGGATATCAACCTTTTGTCTGTACTGTCATTTGCAAATATCTTCTCCCATTCTGTGGGCATCTTTGTTTTTTTGACTGTTTCCTTTGCTGTGCAGAAGCTTTTGCCACTCTTGTTCAACATAGTATTAGAAGTCCTAGCAACAGCAATCAGACAACAGAGAGAAATAAAAGGTATCCAAATTGGTAATGAAGAAGTCAAACTCTCTCTCTTCGCAAATGACATGATTCTTTATATGGAAAACCCAAAAGACTCCACCCCCAAACTACCAGAACTCATACAGCAATTCAGCAACGTGGCAGGATACAAAGTCAATGTGCAGAAATCAGTGGCTTTCTTATACACTAACAATGAAAATACAGAAAGGGAAATTAGAGAATCGATTCCATTTACTATAGCACGAAGAACCATAAGATACCTGGGAATAAACCTAACCAAAGAGGTAAAGGATCTGTACTTGAGGAACTACAGAACACTCATGAAAGAAATTGAAGAAGACACAAATAGATGGAAGACCATTCCATGCTCTTGGATCGGAAGAATAAACATTGTTAAAATGTCTATTCTGCCTAGAGCAATCTATGCTTTTAATGCCATTCCGATCAAAATTCCACCGGCATTCTTCAAAGAGCTGGAGCAAATAATCCTAAAATTTGTATGGAATCAGAAGAGACCCCGAATCGCTAAGGAAATGTTGAAAAACAAAAATAAAGCTGGCGGCATCACGTTACCTGATTTCAAGTTTTATTACAAAGCTGTGATCACCAAGACAGCATGGTACTGGCATAAAAACAGACACATAGACCAGTGGAACAGAGTAGAGAGCCCAGATATGGACCCTCAACTCTATGGTCAATTAATCTTCGACAAAACAGGAAAAAATATACAGTGGAAAAAAGATAGTCTCTTCAATAAATGGTGCTGGGAAAACTGGACAGCTATATGTAGAAGAATGAAACTCGACCATTCTCTTACACCGTACACAAAGATCAACTCAAAATGGATAAAAGACCTCAACGTGAGACAGGAATCCATCAGAATCCTAGAGGAGAACATAGGCAGTAATCTCTTCGATATCAGCCACAGCAACTTCTTTCAAGATATGTCTCCAAAGGCAAAGGAAACAAAAGCAAAAATAAACTTTTGGGACTTCATCAAAATCAAAATTATTTTTATTAGCATATAATGTATTATTTTCCCCAAGGGTACAGGTCTGTCAATCATCAGGCTTACACAATTCACAGCACTTCACCATAGCTCATACCTTCCCCAATGTCCATAATCCAACCAGCCTATCCCTAACCTCCAACCCCCCAGCAACCCTCAGTTTGTTTTGTGAAATTAAGATTATCTTATGCTTTGTCTCCCTCCCGATCCCATCTTGTTTCATTTTTACCCTGAATTTACATTAAAAGTGTAATCTGCTTCTGATGAATTTTATTTGCTGGAGAATTACTCATTCTATAAAATTAAGTTGGCAAGCGATGGCCTGCCAATATACCGTGCTTCTTTCACAACTTTAAACTCTATCAAAATCCTCCAAGTTTCCAACCTTGGGCTTGTAACACTGGGTCACACTGGCTGTAACCTCTTTAGAAGGGTAAAGCCACGGCAAAGCCATGGCAAAAGGAGATAAGAACTCAAGAAATAGTGGGCTATTTGTAAGATGAGTAAAGCAAAGAAGATTAATAGCAGGAAACAGGGTCTAACCAAGCTGCAAATTATGAGTACAAAGTTCTAAGCACAGAGGAAATATTCAAAGAAGCCAATACTTTGGGTTGTTAAACTGGGAGTGTTGTAATAAAGGGAAGCTCAGAGCAGTATTTAGGAAGCTAGTACTGAACAAGAAGAAATGGATAAAAGTATACGGAAACTCCCGATGTATTTATCCTGAGTAAGGCTGATTTCTAGCATTACATACTTTGTTATCCTTTGGGCAGATTCTGAATGAAAAGGGTAAACCCATACATCACCCTGGATTTAAAGGAGACCAATCCCAATGCTGAATGTTAATTTGGCTGTAATCAGTTTTGTACAGAAAGCAGACCAGGCTGCATTCGCAATCCCAGAATTGGGTTATTTTCTCATCCTTAAACCACATGTGGATTGTTTGCATATGAAAGGAGTGCTCTTTCAATCATAGATGAGAGCAGAGATGCAAAACCCCAGTGGCAAGAGCATATTTAGCATCCAGATCATGGTTTCTAATATCATTCTCCAATAAAAGGACACATATCTCCAGGGAAAAATAGTTGACTCTAGGGAGGACAAAAGCACACAAGGTTGAGCCCAGAATATCTTAAAGTTCAGAAAATAAGTGCTAAAAAGAAAAGAAAACAAAATCTGCATTATGGGAATATGTCAAAGGGACACAGAAGCCAACTGTAGGAGACTTTAATTTACAAATCTAGAATAACTTGAGCAACAAAATAAGTCAAGTAGTATTGGACTATAACCCAAAGCACAAAACAAAAATACATGGAAGATTCTGGGAAAATGGCAGAACAGGAAGCACCAAGAATCTGCCACCGCCCAGAAAACAGTGGCACTGGCTAAATATGTCTGATATCTCTGGAATCTACTGAAGGCTTGCAATTTCCAGGTCAAGGCTTAGATGGTAAATTGTGGTTAACTTTGATCGATTTTAGCTCTTGTAGCACAGTAGAAGTTACCCATTCCCCACCTTCAGCCCCAAGGGATACAGCTGTGCATGTGTTACCGGAGCAGCTTGCACACACGCTGCAAGTACCAGGGTGTCCTCCAAATACTGGGGAATCTATGCTTGCGTTGCTGATTGCTGCTTCTGATTCCAGCGGTGCCGAGGAAGAGGTAGGCCACTCTTGCATTTCCCTTACTGTTGTAAATCTTTCTCCCTCCGCCTGACTACCAGGAGACTTAAAGTGCCAGTACCCCTCCCCCCCACTTTTATTTTCTTCCTTTTCCTCCTTTGATAGACATTGAAGATATGGACATTCAAAAGCAACTGCATTATGGGGAAAATTAGGAAATGAGCACTTCAAATTTCTAATGATAAGCATAGGCTACACCACGTACCCAGTGATCCATCCCCAAAGACTGTAGCCTAAATTCCAAATGCCAGAGCCTAAAATTTTGAGCTTTGCCTAAAGGAATACCTCAATCAATGAACCTTTGTTGTGTTGCTTTGTTTAGCGCATTTTCTATACTGATTTGTTATGGTTATAAAACAATTGGAAAACAGTCTACAATTGTATTTATTTCCCATTGCATACCTGTCTGCCCCATGTTTTGTCTCCTCAAAACCTATTCTGTCAATCAGTCAATCAAGAAGTTGGAGAAATGTCTTTATTTATTTATTTATTTTTAAAGATTTTATTTATTTATTTGACAGAGAGAGATCACAAGTAGGCAGAGAGGCAGGCAGAGAGAGAGAGGAGGAAGCAGGCTCCCTGCTGAGCAGAGAGCCCGATGCGGGACTGGATCCCAGGACCCTGAGATCATGACCTGAGCCGAAGGCAGCAGCTTAACCCACTGAGCCACCCAGACGCCCCGGAGAAATGTCTTTAAAAAATGGTCAAATGATTTCTGGCAAAGGTGTCAAGACCATTCAATAAGGAAAAGGCAGTCTTTTCAACACATAAAGCTAGGAAAACTGGTATCCACATGTGTAAGTATGATGTTGAACCCTCATCTAATACGATATACAAAAATTAACTCAAAAATGGATCAAAGATCTAAATGCAAGATCTAAAACTATAAAATTCTTGGAAACATAGGACATAGGTTCACAACACTGTATTTGACAATGACAATGATTTTTTTGGACATGACACCAAAAGCACAGGCAACAAAAGAAAAAACAGACAAACTGGACTTTATAAAAATTTTAAAATGTTGTGCATCAACATTTCACTCTATATGGACACTATCGATACAGAGTAAAAAATCAACCAACAGAATGGGAGAAAATGTCTGCAAGTCATATTCTGATACGGGACCAATATCCAGAATGGAGAGGACCCATAAAACTCATCAACCACCACCACCTGTCTATAAATGAGCTAAGACTCAAAGAGACATTTCCCCAAGGAAGATAAACAAATGTCCAATGAGGACAATAAAAGATGCTCAGTATCACTCATCATTAGAGAAATGCAAAATAAAACTATGAGATAGCAACTCAAACTCATAAATTCTATTTTCAAAATATGTTTGTAAGGATGGGCAGATTTTGGAACACCTTTGCACTCTGAGGAGCAATGTAACATGATGCAGCTTAATGGGAAACAGTATGTTCACTCCTTAAAAAATTAAAAAATTACTTTGTGATCAAGAATTTATACATTATACATTATACATTATACACCTGGATATACCCAAAAAATCAAGCAAGGTCTCAAAGAGATATTTGTATATTTAGGTTCATAGCAGCATTGTTCACAATAGCTAAAACATGGAAGTAACCCAAATGTCCAAGGATGGATAAATGGCTAAGTAAAATTTGGTCTATACATACAATGGAATACTATTCAGCCTTAAAAAAGGAAATTCTGGCATGTGCTACAACATGTATAAAACTTGAGTACATTGTGCTAAGTAGAAAAAGCTGACCACAAAAAGGCAAATGCTACATGATTCTACTTATATGAGGTACTTAGAGTGGACAAAATCATACAGACAAAAGTAGAGTTATGATTGCCAGATGCTGGTAAAAGTGAGTGGGGGATAGAGGTGTCACTGTTTAATTGGCATAGAGTTTCAGTTTTCAAAATGAAAAGAGTTAAGGAGATTGGCGGTGGTGGTAGTTGTATAACATTAGGAATGTATTCAATACCACTGAACTGTACCATTAAAAATGGTTAAGACAGTAATTTATTTGTTATGTGTATTTTCCTTCTGCTTCTGGAGATCATCTGTTGTCAGTGACAGCAGGAGATATAACAGTCAGTTACCATAGTGCCTGAGTGGGTTTTCACTGTTGCTTATAGCTTGAAAGGTATCTGTTATTATAAACTACAAGAAGTAGGATATAGTTTCATGGTATGTATTTAGAATTTTAATGGACTTTTTTTTCCAGAAAAAAAAAAAAAGAAAAGGTAGTAAGTGCCAGTTAAGTGTCTAAGCACTAGAAATACAAATTGAAAACATCCAGTCCCTTCCCTTAAAGATCTTGTGATGTGAGAGGGGAGATGGATGTATTACCTGACTGTGTCAAAGCAGTGCAATGGCTGAATTCAATGAAATGTGAAGCAGATGTATGTTGGAAACACAGAGAAGGGCCCCTGAACCAGCATTAGAAGTGTTAGGGAAGCCTTCCTGGAGGGATTGTAACCCAACCTGAGTCTTGAGTGACTAGCAGAAGTTGTCCAGGTGCGGAGTGCAAGTGAAGGGAAGGACGGAAGTAATATAGGAGAGTCACATAATAGCTTTATGACCTCTTCCAAACACGAGATATTTGGGATGACTAAAGCATAAAGGGTGAGGCAGCAAGGGTAGGAAGATAGACTGGAGACCTAGAACAGATTGTGCAGGACCCTATAGGAACTTGAACTCAATCCTATATATAAAGAGTCTTTATTTAAAGGTGTCATGAGGGGACTTGTAGGGTGAAATTAATAATTGAGAAAGTCTACTGTGTCCTCAAACATTCCGTGAGAAAAAGCATCTGACTTTGCTACTTAAACAGCATGGTTATTGAGAGACTTGGCCATAGTTTCGTGAAGTCCGTTAAAGATCACATCTCATTTCTCAGTTGTGTCAATTAGCTGCTTAAACACTAAAAGAAAGCACAAATACACCATATAATGGTCTCATTTGAATGAAATATAGAGGGGCACCTGGGTGCCTCAGTGGGTTACAGCCTCTGCCTTCAGCTCAGGTCATGATCCCCGGGTCCTGGGATTGAGCCCCGAGTCAGGCTCTTTGCTCAGCGGGAAGCCTGTTTCCCTTCCTCTCTCTGTCTCTGCCTGCCTCTCTGCGCACTTGGGATCTCTGTCTGTCAGATAAATAAATAAAATCTTTTTTTTTAAAGATTTTATTTATTTATCTGACAGACAGAGATCCCAAGTAGGCAGACAGGTAGGCAGAGAGAGAGGAGGAAGCAGGCCCCCCGCCGAGCAGAGAGCCCGATGCGGGACTCGATCCCAGAACCCCGAGACCAAAGGAAGAGGCCCAAAGGCAGAGGCCCAACCCACTGAGCCACCCAGGTGCCCCAATAAATAAAATCTTTAAAAAAAAATTAAAAAAAAATTGAATGAAATATAGAGATAGGCCGTTCAAGAGCCCAACTGTCTTTTTCCCTTGGAAACGCCAACTTCGGCCAGTCAGTGGTCTCCCCCCTCAGTCCCGCACGATGTCTGCTGTCGATGGAAGCGTCCCATCTCCACACAACAGAGTCTCAAGCAGGTACGGTGTCTTCTCCTCATGAACCTATCTCTTTTATCACAAAGGAACATAACTTCTGGAAGTCACCTAGGAGACTTTTTAGGTCTCTTGAACTTGGCTCTATTTTTACCCCTAGAACAATCATCGTTTAGACAAATCATGATTTATGCGGCTGGGTAAAGTCCCCCAACCCTCTAAACAGAATCAGGATTCTGGTAGCAGAGGAGTAGATGGTGGATAAATACCAGCGTTCTCTGCCGTGTCATGCTCGTCTAGCTTTAGCGTAGGAAAACAGCTACTGACCCAACAGGTGAGCTTCCTAATGCTTTTGAATCTGACTCTAAAATCCTGGCTTCTGGATCCTCCCTGGGCTTCACTTGCTCCCTGATTAGATGGTAACACTTGCCTCCTTGGCTCCCTCCTACTCACCTGTGCACATGCAGATCAAGGCACTCATTTCATCCTCCCCAGGTCTGGCCTCAGGCCTTTTCCATCAGATCTTGAATTCCTCTTTCTTTGTTCTCAGAGCCTTTACTGAGCCATAAAGAATGGCGCATACGTTTTAGCACAAGCTGTTTAATATACTTTGCAATGTATGCATAAGACTTGCCAAAACCCTCTAGCAGTTTTTTTTCTTTTTTCTTTTTCTTAGATTAATCATTCCAGTCATGATTCCAGTCTGTTCCTCCTTTGCCTAGTTGGACCTGGGAGAAAGCAAACATTTGCATGGAAATAATGGCTCTTGGTCTTTGATAGCACCATGCAGTCGTTGTCCAACAATGGTCCTTAAACCAACAGCATCAGCATCACCAAGGCATAGGCCAGAAATGGAAACTCTTGGGCCCCACTCCAGACCTACTGAATCAGAAACTCCGTGGAGGGGGCCAGGCGATCCGTGTTTTATCAGGGTCCTCTGGGTAACTCGGATCCATGTTCCAGTTTGAGAACCCCAGGGAGAGAAATACAGAACTCTGGAGTTCAGAAGTGTGACCTTGGTTGAAGCCATAGACCTTCTGAGTCTCTGTTATCGTTAAGAGACAGATAGTTATTGATGAGAAAATACTTAACCTGATGGGAATTAAATAGGCCTCTATTTCTAGAGCAGTTTGCTTGTTGTTTGTTACTTGCGAGGACTATAACGTTGTCCTCACCCCTTCCTCTTCCCTGTCTTTCTGAATGTTACTTAAATGTAATTTGTTTGAATCACAATTTTTATGTTAATCCTAGCCTGGAAGGCATTTATTCCAATTACTGAGCTGAAATGGTTTTATACGTTAAGCTCCTCCTTGGAAAAGATGGATACGTGTTAAACAGTCAAGTTTTCCTTTCCCTTTTCAGCGTTTTGACTTTCATCTCTTTTACTTGTGTTATGACTCTCCAGTACCCAACTGTTTTGCTTTAATACGCACCGACTGTGCTCTGAGGAGGCTGTGGATGATTCTCCAAGTCGCCTACTCTCTCATCTCTCAGTTGGGATTCATACAGCTGGTATTTCATTTCCTTAAAAGTCACTTTTTTTCAGGTGAGAATGATGCCCGCATACACCGAGTTTCATGGCCCCGGGATTGTAATTGGGAAATAACCCCCGTCTGTTCATGTCCTGCCTGAGAAATGTGCTCAAACTTGATGCTGATGGTGGCTGCAAACGGTCTCGGTTACCGCGACTGTGTGGCTTCACTTCTTGGTGCACCAAGTCACAACATAAAGTGGGCATCGTTTCTGGGACTGCACACACGTTTCTGTGAGAGTCAAGCAAGCTCCTTTAAGCAGCATGTTGGCTGTTCTTAGTGTGGGTAATGGGTGACGGAGTTTCAGAATGTTTCTGGGAGGAGAGACTGCCTGTTTGGTGTCCACCCCCGAAAAAGCCTATTCTGAGAACTATCGCCTAAGAACCAGCATTTCCGGAACTCCTTCTATATGTAGACACTGCTGTAGGTTCTTTTAAACCATTGCCTTGATTCCTTACAGCAAACCTTGAGCATCTGACTCTTGATTTCAGCTCAGTTCATGATCTCAGGGTTGTGAGACTGAGCTCCCTCCTGGGTTCCCTGCTCAGAGCAGAGTCTGCTTGAGCTTCTCTTCCTCTCCCTCTGTCCCTCCACGGGCACATTCTCTCTCTCTCTCTCTCTCTCTCTCTCTCAAATAAATAAATAAATAAATAAAATCTTAAAAAAAAATAAAGGAAAGTAGAATTGATACATTCAGGATCACACAACTATTAAGTAGGAACATTTTATTACTATCCAGATCTCTCTGATTCCAGTTTCTCTACTGTTGTTATTTATTTTTATTTTTTAAGATTTTATTTATTGGTGAGCAAGAAAGAGAGAGAGAGAGCACACAGAGGGAGAGTGAGAAGCAGATTTCCTGATGAGCAGGAAGCCAACATGGGGCTCGATCTCAGGAATCTGAGATCATAACCTGAGCTGAGGGCAGACACTTAACAGACTGAGCCACCCAGGTGCCTCTCTGTGCTGTTTTTAAAGTGACATGCTGAATAAGAAGGAAAATCGTCAGGAATGTGCAGTGAAGTCTCAGATACTAGAGAATTTGATCATACAGATTTTGGTATAAGATAACTGGATTCTGTGTGTCGTGTGTGCATGTGTGCGTGTGTGCATGTGTATTTTAGAGTCTGGACTTGCTGCCAGCTGAGAACTACTAGTTATGAATAGACTTTGGGTTTCTGACTTTCAGCCTACACTCCTGCTGGGTGTCATAGAATCATTGTGTATCTAGTTAAAAGAGCAGAACATGCGTTGATTCCTTTTTCATTGCTCACTACTCAATCACTTAGTCATCAACAAATATCGGGCACCCATCAGGCATTGCATTATGCAGTGGGAATAAGCAGGTAAAATGCTTTTGAGTCTTTGACCTTCTCCACATCTTAAAGAAGTTGTATGTTTTACATTCAAGGCTATCATGTATTAGTTATTTCAGAGGCTTAGAACACATCATGTTCTATCTTTGCTCTTCCGTATGAACTGGATCTATGTCTCTAAATGACTTTACCTCCTGAGTTTGTTTTTAAACCTGTCAAATGGAAATTATAAATGCTTATCATAACATCTTCTCTAAATGGAGATCAAATGATGTAATGTATGTAAGGTGTCTTGCCATCTCCAAAGTATGATAAAATATTTAATGTTAATGTACTACTGATAACATTTTACTATTACTACAGTTATTGTCACTAATACTTTTAAGAGCTCATGTAAATAAGTTAATGAGCCTATCTGTGCTCATGAATTGTACATCCATTGAAATCTAGTACTCCACTGTCTTTACTCAGTAACGAAGGGTGATTGCATTTTCAGTTCCATTACAAAGGTGGGGAGCTTAAATACTTCTCATCTGTAGTCCTGAAGATGCTCCATTAGAAGCTGATTGAGAGGCATTATACAAGACTGGAGAGATAGCATGTACTGGATAATCATGCCGACCCACTTTCAAACCCTGTTTAAATTTTTTTGCTAAAAGACTTGAGGCTGGTTCATTACTGTAGCTTTGTAATATAGTTTGAAATCAAGGAGCATGATGGCTCCAACTTTGTTCTTCTTTCTCAAGATTGTTTTGACTAGTCAAGGTCTTTTGTGATTCCATACAAATTTTAGGATTATTTGTTCTATTTCTGAGAAATAAACCATTGGAATTTCAGTAACAATTAAAAAAAAAAAAAAAAGACTTGAGGCTTGAATCCAGTTTTCCTTAATGAGGGCATAGTGACATACAACTTGCAGAATGATTGTGATGATTAAATGATATAAAAATATATTAAAATGATTGGCACATTCTGCAACATCACACGTATCTTTGCTTATTTGTTGTTATTAGAAGTTTATAAAAAACAGTCCTAGGAGGAGATGACGGGGCATTTATTTTTAATTTTCAACCAGTAATTTCCCTGTTTCAAGAAAGTTTAAGCAAATCCAAAAAACACAATTTAAATGTGGGTTTCCTTCATTGATAGGGAAGTTGTAGTTACCACCTAGCCTAGCAAAACTCAAGATTGATGATTGCTTCCCTAACATCCACAAAAAAGACCTCCCCTCTCCCTGCTTCCCATTCCCACACTCCTTGGCATATCTTTTCATGCTATCATGTACATTTCTGTCTGCTCACTGCATTATGAACTCCTGAGGATAGCACCTCTCTCCCAATTATCTCTGTGTTCCTAAAACATTTCACAGTTACTGGCACATGGAAGGCACCAACTACGTTTCTGTTGCATAAATGCACGATTGCTTCTAAATATATGGAAGGTTCTTTGTTATACAAAAGCAATTGTACTGGGTTTTCTTAAAATATTTTAATCCTAACTGTACATAAGTTGTGACTCATAAAATTGATTTTACACAACAAAAAAGGATTCTACAGTAAAGTTATATATAGATGCTTAATGAGCCCTCAAAATATACCTTTTGCTCTTCTATTTATAGGTAACTTGAAAAGTTTTAGAGTAGGACTTTTTAGTATTTTAACCTTAAGAGATACATTTCTACAAATAACTTTTTCGAGTGCATTTCAATTATTTTTTGAAGGAGGTTTTTTTGTATTTTCATATCTGAGTAAGGTCATTAGTCAATTAATTAGTTTGAAAATCACATCTGTGCTGAAGAGAGCTGGAATTGTTTTCCTATAGAAATCGAGACAGGATCAAGAATGAAGTACTAGACATGTATAAAAATGAGAATTAGTTTTCCATAAACAATGTCAGGTCAGGCATTAGCTGACTAGCCAACCGCGTGTAGGTGCTATGACCATAGAGGCTGTGAGTTCTCTGATACTGTGCCTTATCAGCGTATTTAAAGGTTTTTCTTTTCTTCATGGAGCAGAAACTATATCACTGTGGTAATAACTCTAATATGGGGGCAAAACAGGGGTGTGAATCCATGATTGGGACACACTTTGCCTATTTCCCATTTTTCCTAAGGTAGGTTTATCATTAGATTTTATAAGGGGAACCATATACAAGAGAAATCTTCAGGATGCACTATGCTTGGTTCTAAAAGATGGGAACAGGACATATGGGAATACAGAGGAATCAAATGACTAGTCTGAGGGAGAAGGCTACAGTCTACAGAAACATGAGGGTTTTGAGATGCCTTTTTTTTTTTTTTTTTCGAGATGCATCGTAATGGTGGTGGTGGTTCCATAAATGCACACGAGTGATAAACTTTCATGAAGCTAAACACAACACATGAGTGTCCATGAAACTGAAAATCTGAAAAGGTTGGTGGATTATATCAATGTCAGTTTCCTGGGTACATTGTTGTACTATAGTCATGCTAGATATTATCATTGTGGAGAAACATGGGCAAAGGTTATATAGGATCTCTCTGTATTATTTCTTACAACTGGACTCAATTTATTATTTTTTTAAAAAAGCTTAAAAAAGCATGAGTGGTTCTTTGGGTAGAAAACAGTGGTGTAAATATGGATCACCCATTGAAAAAATAGTGAACATTATAGGACAAAGAAGAGGGAGAAGATTAATTAAGCTATCTAATGATCCATCCATCCATCCATCCATCCATCCATCCATCCTTGCATCCATCTATCCATCCATCCATAATCCTAGTTTTTTGAGTGCAGTGATACTCTAGACAATGAGCAGAGTATCAGGGATAATACTGCACCTGCCTGGGAGAATGGCACCTTTAGAGAGAGGCAAGTATGTAGCTCTTCACACAGGGAAGCATGACTGGTTCAAGGATGGAAGCGTGGGGTGATGAGGAGATGCACTGAAGAGACTGGTCAGTACTTGAGGGAGAGTATCGCTTCTCAGCCAAATGCCATGGATTGAAATCTCTTGAGGACAAACATCCCTTTGCACACACTCTTTCTCCTGCAGTGTGTGACACCACACATTCAGAAGAGATCCTACACATCTCTCTTCCTTGCTGTGATTTTCAGCCTCCTCCCCAAATCATGTAACCTACTGTGCTTTCTTTTCTTTTCTTTCTCTCTAACTCTCTCTCTCTTTTTTTTTTTAAATTTTATTTATTCATTTGACAGAGAGAGAGAGATCACAAGTTGGCAGAGAGGCAGGCAGAGAGAGAGGGAGAAGCAGGCTCCCCACGGAGCAGAAAGCCCAATGCGGGACCGGATCCCAGGACCCTGAGATCATGACCTGAGCTGAAGGCAGCGGCTTAACCCACTGAGACACCCAGGCGCTTCCTGTGCTTTTTTTTTCAAATGCTTATTGAATTTTATTCTGCTGAAAGTCTAAATGTGCATTCCTTTTTAAATTATACATTTCCATTCCTTTTTATGTGTTTAAGAACCTAGTAGGTTGCGGAAGAATTCCAAATAGAATATGTAGATACTCCACCCTCAAGGAAGTAGAACATAATTTCCCATTCCTCAAGTGTGGGCTGTGCCCAGTGGCTTTTTTCCAGTGAATACAGTGTGGAAAGGGGAGAAGTAAACTATAGTGGAGAAATCTGACAAATGCTAGCTCAGCCGGGGACCAGAGTCAACATCAGCAGTGATAAATCATATAGAAGGTAAATACCCTTGATATGTAATAAAAGTGACACTTTACCTCTGTAGTTTTTCCTTAAAACAAACCAAAACCCCTGTGTAGCCATGAGAAAAAACATCATACAGATCTCAGTTGAGGGACATTCCACAGAATACTTGACCAGTATTCCTCAAAATTGTCAAGATCATCAAAAACTAAAGACCCTGAAGAGCATCTCACACCAAAAGGAGCCTAAGACCCATGATGACTGTTAGGGAAGACTAAGTAAGGAGTAGACAATAACTGTACTAAGTTTGTCCTGTTTCTGTAAATCCAAAATTAGTACAAATAAAAAGTCAGTTAAAACAAAAACGAATGACACATCTGTCCCATTCCTAACAGAACTGGAAAAGATTAAGACAAAATAAATTAATTAATTAAAAAAAAAAAGACAAGGTTAAGTGGGTATGGAAGTATCAACTACCTATGGTTTTTACGTAACGACTTAGAATGATGCCCAAGCTACTTTATGGTTTGTTAGTTCCACAGTCTTAAGGCCTAAATAATGCCTATTTAGTAAAATTCCCTAATACCTAGAGATATGTGTTTGAACCTAGTTTTAAGAAAAAGGTTATAAGAAGGCTTTGACCATCAGCCTTGCTAGGATATTCCTTTACCTGGTATATTCTCACACGTTAATTTTACTTCTACATATCTTCTCAGGGCACTTGCAAGCTAATCGTATAATTGACTGAGTTATTAGTGTTTGGAAAAGGGAAGTTAAAAAGAGTAAAATAATTTCCTTTTGATGTCACTCATAATTTCCTAAAGGTTTAAATACTCGGGGCGGGGGGGGGGCGGGTGGCAAAATCATCATGTTAGCCCTTAGAAAAATTCTAGCCCAGCAATTCTTGAACCAAAAACTACAGAACAGTAACAAATATGACTTTCCAATCCCCACCATGTGATTCTGCTAGAGCTTTGTATTCTTGACTTTTCTAAGATTCACTGCCACTGTGGCACACAATGATTGATGAGAGGGTGTTCTCCTCCTCATCAGATACATTAGAGAAGAAACATGTGGAGAACCTTCCTTCTGATCTAATCTCCTCTTGTTAGATGAGAGAACTGAAGCCTGGGGTGTGGTTATAATTTTTTGAAGGTTATAGTGACTGCTAGAAGGAGAGCTGAAGTTTTCTAGTACTTCCTCTGGTTCTCCTGTGTTCTATTTTCATTTATTTATTTTTTCATTTTTAACATATAATGTATTATTTGTTTCCGGGGTCTGTGATTGATCAGTCTTACACATTCCACAGCAGTCAAGCCATAGCACACCCCCTCCCCAATGTCTACCACCCAGCCGCCCCATCCTTCCCACCCGCGCCCCTCCAGCAACCTTCAGTTTATTTCCCGAGTTGAAGACTCTCTCCCGTGTTCTCTTCTCAAGTGACGGTTTCAGCCTGTGCCTTGGAGGGATGTGGTGGGTGGAGGTGGCTACTCTGAAATCCTGTGGCTGGGTGCCAATTTCACCTCCACCAACTCTTAGCTGTGGGAAGTGGAGCCAGTCACTCGGCCTTTGGACGCCCCACTCTCCTCATTAGGTTCAAGTGGACATAACTGATTTCATCCATATGGTCATTGTGATGATTCAATGAAATAGATGTAGCTATGAGACACTCAACAAATGTTTCTTGTTTTCATTAGTGGCCACAGGGAATGATGGGTAATGCTGGTGATTCAGATTCTAGGCCCTTCACTCCTGCCTCAGCAAGAGCAGGAAGATTTTATGTTCTGTTTTATACATTTTATTAATTTTAAAAAGTTTTCTGCTGCTAATAGTAAGTTTGCAAAGAGCTATTCTATCTTGTGCTGTTGAAACGTTCCTAGGGGCGCCTGGGAGGCTCAGTTGGTTAAGGACTGCCTTGGGCTCACTTCAGAATCCCAGGGTCCTGGGATAGAGTCCAACATCAGGCTCCCCTGCTCCTCAGGGAGGCTGTATCTCCCTCTCCCTCTGCCTCCCACTCCACCTGCTTGTACACACTCTCTCTCTCTGTAAAATAAATAAATAAGTAAAATCTGAAAAAGAAAAAGAAAGAAAGAAAGAAAAAGAAAGATAAACATTCCTAGTATCATTGTTGAGAGAAGGGATTCCTGAAAATGTCCATCCGTTCCCTTGTCTGTGTGAGTACCAGCACCACCACTGAGTCCACATTAAACCTTCTGAGGTAGACCCTTATATTTGTGTATTATTAGTTTACATTTTGGCTTTCTACTTCTGACCTCCGTCTTGAAAGACTCTCCTATCTATTTGTGGTATCAGAGAGGATGCAGGAACCATCGTTTGTACCAAGAAAGACACAAATTATAAAGAGTCTTAAGGAGGGGCTCTTGCTCCTAGAAGCTAAAGTTAAATTAGCTCAGTACAGAGGAAATACAATTAATTCAGATTAGATCAATATTTACTGCCAAACACCTGCCTTATTATTGCACTTATTTCTGGAGTGCCCATGTACTTGTTCGATGCTCACACTGGACTGTGAGATTTATTGTTGCGGAATATGCCTCTCCCCTTACCCTCCCACACTTAGCACAGAAGTAGCCATTCACCAAGTGTTGGTTCAATTACTGAACAATGGCAGTGTCCCTCAATCTTAGAAGAAAAGTGAAACGTGGATAGAAATGAATCACAGAGCAGCACATATATGGTGCAAAACTTTAGTGCAGGACAGATATCTGACCATTTTATTGCTTACAGATGGGTGGAAATATGTCCAGGAATCTTCTGAGAAGGGATAACACCTGATCTGGACTTTAATAACAATAATTGACCATAAGCAAGTATCATCTCTGAAGACTATATTACTATTCACAGTTATTCACTTTTGCTCTTCCCTGTAAGAAGTCTCTACATTACTGCCCATTTCTAGATATCTTGTCTACCTCTTGTGGAAGCAGCATCCCCATGCCATTGACTTTAGGCTTAGCCGTATGACTTTCAATCGCCATGAACAGATGTGGCTAAGCAAACTCATTAAGAGCAATATTATGGTTTAGTTAGTTGGTTGTGTTTTGTTTTGTCTTTTTCCCTTTCTCTCTGTAGTGAGAATAGGTTTATCCATCACGGTATCCGGCTCCTCAGCCTGGGTATGGGAGTAAGACATGCTGGGCAGAGTCATACAGAATCAGGCAGAACCATGCAAAACTGCAGCTGACCAGATAAAAATGCAACGTGGGTAAGAAATTACATTTTTGTTGTTGTCATCAGCGCCTGAGATTTTGGTGCTTACTTTATAGAAATATGCACTAACCCAAGCCCTGTGAAGTACAGACTATTATTATTTTTCTTTACAGAAGATAAAACAGAGTTAATTAGTAACTTTCCAATCACACATTTAGTAAAAAGGGAGACTTAAGATTTAGAATGAGGTATGCCATGTTGTATGTTTTTCTAAGTATAAGGTCCAAATTTTAAGGAAGAGCTTGTACAAAGGCACAGAAACATGGAACACGTTATGCTGCAAGCAAGCAATTTAGTATTACTGGTTCAAAGGTTATAGAATGGATAAGCAATGGTGGGAGATGAAGCTAGGAAACTGGAGAGAGTGGGTCTAGCTCAGGGATGGCCTTTTAACCTATGCTCAGATGATTGACTTATAAATCACAAACCAATGCCTGACTTGATTAGGAGGCCTCTTGGGATGGTTTGTCTTAGTCTTCTTGGGCCGCCATCACAGATTACTAAAGACTGGCTGGCTGAATCAACAAAAAATATTTCCTCACGGTTCTGGAGGCAAGAAGTCTGAGATCAAAGTGCTGGGAAGTTTATTTTCAGTGAGTCCTCTCTTGCTGGCTCATAAATGGCCACCTGCTAAGGGTTCTCACATGGCTTTTGCTCTGTGCTTGTGTAGAAAGAGAGTGAGCTGCCATGTGCACAAGCAAGAGAATGAGGGCAGGTGTTTTGTGTCTGTTCCTTTTTTTATAAGGTCACTAATCTTATTGGATTAGGGCTACACCCGTAAGACCTCATCTAACTATAATTACTCCCTTATAGGCCCTATCTCCAAATATAGTCACATGGGGAGTGAGGGCTTTAAAATGTGCATTTTGGGGGGAAACGGTTTAGTCCATGGGAGTACATGAGTCTAGAGGAAGTGTTTGTGTGTGCGTGTGTGTATTTATATATATAATATATAAAAAACCTACATATAGGAGTTCAGAAGTGTGATCTATATATAATATATATTAAAGATTATATATTTATATATTTATATAAATATATATTTACATAAATTTATATATTTATTTATATAAATTTAATATATAATATATATTAAAGATTTTGTGTGTATATATATATATTTATTTTAAAGATAGAGCAGGGGAATGACCAGAGGGAGAGGGACAAGCAGACTTCACTCTGAGCATGGAGCCCATCAGGGCTTGATCCCATGATCCTGAGATCATGATCTGAGCTGAAATCAGGAGTCAGAGGTTCAATCAACTTAGCCACCCAGGCACCCCCATGGGAAATATATTGTTATTATGAGTATTTTGGAACTTTGAATAGTTTGTACTGATCTACATTAAGTAAATTGCTTTCAGTTTGGACTGCTAACTAAGATATGACTATATAATCTCTTTGAATGTCTTTATTCTACATCAGTAACTATATAGATATAAAAGAAAAGAGTCTTTGACCCAGGCCACATGGGTGGTTAAGGCCAAGCCAATGATAAATAACAGTCTTGTGACTTCCACTGGGTTCCAATTTTGTAGTTAATCCTGGTCGAGGAAGAGAAATTTATTTACACTTGAGATTTCTGCAAAGTGCTGACTCCTCTCAAAGTCCTGATGCCTTCCTGTGGCATCCCAGTCACCTGCTTTGTTTCCGCTGATAACTTGCTTCTGGGATTTCCAAATTTGCATAGCACCAGCTTCATTCCATCCCTCATATTTCCATCCAGATTCCTGCTCCAGGTAATATGCTTCCAGGGAGAGGAAATGAGCCATTGTGTGCACCCAAGGAGCTGACCCAGTAATTTATTGATGCATGGGGTGGCGGGGACACTAGAAAACACTGACACATTCTCCTAATAAGAAGTCGGCTTTTATTTTTTTCTTCGATTCAAGAACACGCATTTCACAACAATGCCAACATAGGAGCAACTATTTTCCTCTGCAACATTTCAGATTGAAGGGCGCTTGGGTGATTCAGTTGGTGAAGCATCTGCCTTCATGATCCCAGGGTCCGGGAATCAAGCCTCACAAGCAGCCTACTTCTTTCTCTCCCTCTCCCTGTTTGTTCTCTCTCTCTCTCTAAATTAAATAAATACAATCCTTAAAAAACAAAACCCCAAACAAGCACACAAACAGACAAACAAACAAAACACTTGAAATTGAATGAAAGGACAATGCTGTTCTCAAAGTAAGTGACCATGAAACTATGGCTGGGAGTGTGCTGACATATGGCCTTCTACCCAGATACCTTTAGGCACGTGGAATTTTTCTCTAGGGAAGTCCACATATTTGGACAATGATGAAATTTCATCTGCAGACAAACTTTACAATTACAAAGTTGCTGTGGCTCTGATCATTATAATAGAGCTATCGCTGAAGAAACTGATTTGAGAATGGGGACTTTCTAAAAATGGTAGATAGGTTTCCCCATCCCATCTGAGAAAGTAACAGGAAACATAAAAAAATTCTCTTTATTGATTTAAATATCTCAGTCTCATTTATACTTATTTTTGAGTATAAATCTCATCAAATGTCAAATTTGCTTTCTGAATACACACCGTGGGCTAAGAAATATTCCTGATACATGAAGGTCAAGTGTTGACTGTCCCCAAATCTGGAAGTCTAATTGTGGAAATAAGGTCATGACCCTATTCAATGCTACAAGTTCTACTTTTTTTTTTGTCTTTCAGATCTCTTTATTTTATTTTTTTTATGTGAGAATTTTATTTTATTTTATTTTTTTTCCAATTTATTTATTTTCAGAAAAACAGTATTCATTATTTTTTCACCACACCCAGTGCTCCATGCAAGCTGTGCCCTCTATAATACCCACCACCTGGTACCCCAACCTCCCACCCCCCCCGCCACTTCAAACCCCTCAGACTGTTTTTCAGAGTCCATAGTCTCTCATGGTTCATCTCCCCTTCCAATTTACCCAATTAAATTTGATTCCTTTGGAATATTTTTTGACACAAGTTTTTACATTTTTCTCCTTTATTTAAATACTCTGTTGGCTGGCTCCTTATTTGCAGACTTTGAACAATCACAAATCCCTCTTGAAAGATCCCTTATTTGCCATTCTGTTCTCCTGAGACACTAGTCTATCCCACTCCTTGCCTTTATATACAAGATGCTTCACCGAACCATTGTCTCCATTTCCCGAACATCCATTACGTTTGTACTCATCTTCTTTTCGGCTTTGCCTCCACTGAAACACCCTTATAAAAATGCCTTCCGGTGGCTTTGTAATTGTCAGATTCAGTTTTTAATCCCTTCTCTCAAATGGGCTTGATACCATTGGGTACTCTTCTTAATTCATTCCTTCTGTGGCATTCCTCTCTCTCACATTGTCTGTAGGCTCCTTTGCTGGGTCTTCTTTTTTATTTTGGTGTGTTTTACCGGGCTCTGTCTCGGCATTCATTTTCCCCGTCAGTCGCCAGCCCGGCTCTTCTACTCTAACTTGAAATTCAGCCAAATAGGGATATCTCCCAAATCTGTTTTCTCAGCCCAGATTCCTTCAGACCTGTATACCCAGGTGCACAGGAAATAGCTCCATATAGGTGCCTCAAAGCACCTGAAATCTGCTCAGTCAGATGGAATGTCTTCTCTTGTTCCTGCATTTTTTGTCTGTGATGACTATCATCAAGATCCAATCAGGCACTTCACCCAGACATTCAGGAGTTCTCCTGGTGTTTTTCCTGTCTTTTCTACTCCTCTATACTCAACCCAGGCGATCATTCAGCTCTGGAGATTCTGTTGAACAATTCTTAAATACGGGTATGATCATTTCTTGTTTCCCTATTGTAATAGCTTCTATTGTAACTAGTATCTTTGTCTCTCTGGGTCTCTGTCTCTCTGTCTGTCTGTCTGTCTCTCTCACACACATACACACATACATACACATTTTTGCTCTCCCTTTCCTCTGTCATAGGTTGACCTGCTCATTACACAAATCACTCTTCTGGTTAATTCCATCAAGTGTCTCATTGTTTACATGAATGACCTCATGCTTGAGTATGCCATGCAAAGTACACCGTCATGTGCCCCAAGCCCTGTCTCCAGCCTCCTCTCTTTCTTCGGTCCTATCCAATTGCTTGCAGTTTCTGACTGCACCTAACTGTTTCTCATTCAATGCCTGTGCTAATGTTTGTGTCTTCTTCCAAAAATGCTCTACCCCTGTACTAATCTTCATGGCTAATGCTCAAATTTCAAGGCACCTCATGGTTATATGTTACCTTCTCTGCACCACATTTTATGATCTCTTACTACTCCAGGTAGATTTGGTCTTATTCCTCTACCAGACACTATGCATTTACCAGTGTACCGCTAATCTATATTTTTTTCTGTTGCTAATTATTTGTATTTACATACTTTTTAAAAGATTTTATTTTTTATTTTATTATTTTATTTATTTATTTTTAAAAAATTTTTAAATTTATTTTCAGTGTAACAGTATTCATTGTTTTTGCACCACACCCAGTGCTCCATGCAATTCGTGCACTCTCCAATACCTACCACCTGGTTCCCCCAACCTCCCACCCCCCCTGCCCCTTCAAAACCCTCAGATTGTACCTCTAATATTGACTGAATGACTCTGCAGATGCCTTTCTCTTCTCCTGGGCTCTATGTCTTTTGTATATCTAAGCATGGTGCCTAGAACATACTAGAAGTTGTATAATAAAAGTTGGTTGAGTCAATGATACTTAAAAAAGTAGGATTTCATAGAAATTATTGGAAAGGGAGAAATAAATGATCCTGTGTTTCAGAAATGAGAGAAAACAGAATTTTTGGCACCAGGAAAAAGTTTGTGAAGGATTTGCAGTTGTTTCAGGTCTATAGCAGATATAGGAGTGTGGAATGCGGGGACATGAGACCCAGACTACTGTCAGTCCTTCTATCGGTTATTATTGCGTCATTGCCTAGATATAGCAGGAAGCAAAATAATTTCTGGGTGATGGAAATTTCTGTTTATATGAAGTTTTTCTCTTTTTATATAACCACAGTTTTTCTGACCACGAGCAATAAAACTTCTGCAGCCTATTGCCCTAGATAATTTATTCTCTCTATTAGACATTTCATCTCTAGTCTTTGCCACTAAGAATACTTTACTTATATCTGAATCCAAATTCCCATCGTTTCTTTCCAATGATTATTTATTGCTAAAAATCTCTACCTTAGAAAGGTAGAGAAAAAGATGACCTGGTTCGTTTCTGTATTTTGTCTTTCCACTGGATCCCTGAGACGATTATGGGAAGCCTCCATAATTATGGATAAGCAAAAAAATTTGTCTATGTTCCAAAGGCAATGCATAATACTTTGGAATCTAGTTGTTAGTTTGATTATGAGAATTCCAATGATGTAATATTATTTTCCTCATAAAAACAACCACCATTTAACTTTGTGTAACACAGAACAATTTATAAATCATTTTGGTTTGCATTATTTTATTTCAGGCTCACAACAAAAGTGGAAGGCAGTATGGACATTTACTCTGTAGAGATGAGAAAACTGGAAATCAGGTTGATTTTCTTATTCAAAAATACACAAGTGATAAACAATAATACTGGGACTTGAATTCAGACCTTTTTTATTTAGGATTTCCTGTAGGATCATACTCTCTTTATCCTCTTATTTCTCTTCTAAAGCATTTTGCAATGAGGCTATGACATCTCAGTTCATTTGGGGTTGGTTTTAAAGAAGAATGAGAGTCAGTGGTAGTACTACAAGTATACACATTGAGCATTTCAAATTACTGATAATTCATACTATTTCCCTAGCATTTTAACATAAAATAATACAATATAAAAAGCAATGGAGACTTTTGATTGAAACTCAAAGAAGATATTTCCTACCAACAGAAGAGGAAAATATTGCTCACTCCAGCAGGAATACTAGATCCACCATGAATTCTTGCTCATGCATTCATTCATTCGTTTCTGCATTTATTCATTTATCTGAGAATCAACTTCTACAAAAGAAACTACAGTGAGCCAGGCATGTGTTGGCCTTGAATGGGCCTCAGAGGTAACTCAAAGATGAATCCTGTTCTTAGGGCTCAATGATATCTCCACAGGTTGAAGTTAATTTAAAATCACATAAAAAATTATTCTGTAGGAGTAACTGTAGGTATATTTTGAGGATGTGATCCACCATATCACAAAGTCCTATTTTTACTAGAACTCCTGAGAGAAATTTCAGAGGTCAGAACTGAGAAAAAAGTATGTTTTTCTGCAGAAAATATGTTGTTTCTTCTAACTTGCTCTTTTCAAAGTAGAAGTGAATTTTGCCATTGTGTTTATACTTCTACCTTTAATTTATTAGTCTTAGAGTCACATGATT
Organism: Neogale vison; assembly: GCF_020171115.1. Lineage (NCBI taxonomy): Eukaryota > Metazoa > Chordata > Mammalia > Carnivora > Mustelidae > Neogale > Neogale vison. The sequence continues at coordinate 133,873,701 of NC_058098.1, forward strand.
TGGGCCAGTAAGAGGCACTGAGCAAAACCTTTGGCTCACCTCCAGGAATTACATACTATTCTGTGGTTTACATTTTGGATTGTAATCTCTGTTTTAGTATCATATTTTCCTATTTTTATGTTGCCTCTGTTTCTTTATTTTCTTTATACTGTGTTTTATTGTCAACATTTCTGTAAGCTATGTTTCAGTGTTCTTCTGAAAAACCACAGGGTCTGTATTTAAAACAGAATGTGTGAGGGGGAAGAAAAGTTGGAGAGGGAAAGAAAAAAAAGAAGACGAGAGAATTTTGGATTTAGAAGGAGCTTTCAAAATTAACCTAGCCAAAATTTGCCCCAATGCAGAAATCTTCTTCTGAGAGTTCCTAAGTAATGTTCATCTGCTATCCTCTTGTGTATATTTATAGGTAGGAAAATCATTGTCCCCCCCTCCTTCTATGACAACCCACACCATCACGGGAGAGCTCTGATTATCTGTAAATGTATCCTTTCTGTTACGTGAAATCAGCCTCTGACAAAAATTTCATTTCCAACTTCAAAGCCTTGAGTTTTATTTAGATTCGAAAACACGGGGAAAAATAAACAGCATTTTCTTTTTTGTTTTTCTTTGAGATGACACGAAGCCCACAACCCAGTTGTAGGATAAGAGGTGTTAATAGATCTGGAGGAGAGGCACGCAGTTTGATATTCAGAGACAAAGACAGGCTTGCTGGGCTGTTTCCTCTATCAAATCTTCATTACCAGCCACACTGTGTCATTACTCACTGGCTTTAGCATCAACATGCCGCTCTCACATCCCTCCCTAGCCCCTCTCTCTAGAAATAAATGCTATTGATCAGCAGCGGCCATATCGAAAGCTGGCAGGAATGCATGATCTTATTAAGTTTCTTTATTAAAGTTGAATGGAATCTGGAAAGAAGAGTTGATTCCCCCTGGATTTATGGTCATTTATATTTTTCCTTTGTAATCCTCCATTTGTAACATTTCATTACACACTGTCTAATGGGGTTTGAGGATATTTTTGTTTGGTAAAGGATTTTTGTCATGCTGCTTTTTCCCAATCATTAAAACATCAGTAGAGGGTCTGTAGGGAAAGATACAAAGTGCAGCTGTGGATATCTACAGGCTTAACATGTGGTCAATTATATTTGCTCTAATTTATAAGGTGATTTGAGAGTGAATTTTAGATCCAAAGAATTTAACTATAACATCCATCTCTTTGTATCCTGTCATCTTTTCCCCCCCAGCCCATGTCTCTCGAATTTCTTCATGACCTTCTTTTTCCTGTAGTTTTGTTTTGTTTTGTTTTGTTTGTTTTTTAGGGTCAGTCCTCTTCTTGAATTTTGGTAAAAGCCTCCTTTTTTTTCCCCTGCTTTCCTTGCCCTCTGCTCTCCTATCTTTCATCTTTCTTCCACAGCTTCTTCTTTTCATCTTTCTTTTTTCTTTCTAAAATGCGAATCTGACCATATTACCCCCAGTAGGGACATTCTCCAATGACCTGTCATTGCATTTAAGATCAAATCCAAATACATTGCCAAACCCTTCTGAGAGTTACAAAGCCTCCCTTTTCTGAGAATGCCTTGCATGATTCTTTTCTTCTATGTTTAGCCAATCCATCTGAACTTGCTAACGGTACACCTTACCCTTTTAGCTTTGATAAACCTCTTACCATGTTCTTAAGCATCTTCTTGGCCGTGCCATGACAGCATATCCCTTCTTCATCCAACTAACTTGTGTTCACTCTCTGAGAGTCACTTTTTCCCCCTGGGAGTGCCTCCCTGCTGTAAGTGTGTCTCTCATGTATGTCCATGGTACCAGTGCCTCTCGACCACAACACTTCAAACACATTCAATCACAAGTATCCAGTTACTTCAGTTGTAACCACTAGTCCTAAGTGCCTTGAAGATAGAGCCTCTGCCTTTATACTTCCTCTGTCTGTAGTTCCTGGCTCTCTGCCTGGCACAAAGTAGCTGTTTAATAAAGTTCTACTGAACGACTGAGTGAAGGAATGAATTAGTAAGACATGCAATCAAATCACATGAAATGAATAGTGTGGAACTGGTAATGTCTGTCAAATAATTCTCTGCTCAGAAAGCAAGGATTGTGATGTCAGAAAACCCAGATCTAGATGGCATGTTCTATAGGTGCGTGATGCTTAGAACTTTAGGTCTAGGAAGAACTTCAGAGATTGCCTGAGGTGTTCGAGGGATTCTAGTTCAACCTCTTCAATTGATGGTTGCAGAAACTAACTCCTGAAAAGATTCAGGTCTTCTTGGGGTCGCAGAACCACACCTTCAGAGCTAGAGCCCAGGGTTTTTAATCACTGTTGATGTACGACTGTAAAGAGCTAGTTACTTCTTTTTTTTTTTTTTTTTTTTTTACCAGAATTGCAATGGTATATGGTATGTGCTATCTTCCTAAAAATATATATTACTCAGCAACCCATATGGTTAGAGGCAGGAGTTCTAAAAGAAGACTGTTCAAACCACAGGGTTCTCTAAGTTTTCAAGTTTTACTGGGGAGAATTTCAACATTTCTCTGAAATATACTTTTGACTCATCATGAGTTGAGAATGCATTAACACCCCCGCAAAATGTAACCAGGAAAATGTGTTTCACCTGGAGGTGTGTAGTCTAATTAAAAATGTATAAAACCTGACTATCTCAGTTTCTTTTTAATACTTACTTTTCTTCTATTCTGAGGATAGTACCAATTATCTACTTAGGTCTTTCCATCAAGTGTTGAGTATCAGGAGATAGTTAAATTTCTCAGTTCCAGGGGGCCACCGGGATAATTTTGAGCAAGAATTCTCCTGGCTCATTAATGGTAATGTCAGAGGCATTACAGAACTTTTCAATATGTCTACTACTAAATAGGTGTTATGCATTACTTCTCAACAAGATGATGTAGATTTACTGGAATGTCAGTTTGGCTGAAATGATTACAACTGGAAAGCTCATGCTGTTAGGAAGCTATTATAGACAGTTACATGTTTCGTTGCCCAACAACGAGCAGATATAAAAAGAGGTAATCATTATAGAATAAATGTAGTTTATTTGGCAGACATTTGCTTTCTAAAATTGTGTTCAAAAAAAACTTGTAGGGTACCTGGTTGGCTCAGTGGGTTAAACCACTGCCTTCGGCTCAGGTCATGATCCTGGTGTCCTGGGATCGAGTCCCACATCGGGCTTCCCTTGCTCTGCAGGGAGCCTGTTTTCCCCTCCCTCTGCCTCTCCTCCTGCTTGTGTGTGCTTTCTCTCTCTCTTTTTCTCTCTCTGTCAAATAAATAAATAAAATAAAATAAAACAAAAACAAAAAACAAAAAAAAATTTGTAAACTAATGGTGCCCACAAATAATAAAAGTTTCTTTGGCTGTAACAAAGTTGATGCCACATGATAGAGTGTAATCTCCTCATTTCTCAAATCTAATATTCTGGAAGAAAGCCTGTGGGAGTGCATGAATTGAAATCATCCTTGGTTTTTGGCCCCACTTGGTGACATAACTGAACCTTTTGTGAATTTGCCAGATTCTTGGACTCCTGGGAGATAGTTGCTGTGGGCAGTCATCTCTCTATCTTGCCACGAATAGAAATTATCATTAACACTACTGAAGAAACCTGGAGATTGAGTAGTATCCGAAATTGGGCCTCTCAGGCATCTTTGACATCAGAGATAACTTGTGTCCATATAATTATAGGATTTGAAGGACTGAGTAGGAACTCACAAATCAACAAGCTAATGGAAAGTTCTGGAGGCCCTGCTAATATTTGAATGTTTGATGTCAAGCCTAGGTGGCCCAATATGAAAACTGGAGATGGGAGGGTTTCTAACTGATATTAAAACTCACTGGTGCTCAGTGGTAGCTCCTCTTCTGGTTGCGAGTGCCCAAAAGACAACAGCTCTCTTTAATTTTTAAAATTTTATTCATTTATTTGTCAGGGAATGATAGAGAGCCCAAGCAGGGGGAACAGCAGGCAGAGGGAGAAGAAGGCTCCCCACTGATCAGGGACCCCCCCTCCCCCCGCCCCTCAAGGTGGAACTTGATCCCAGAACCCAGGGATCATGACCTGAGCTGAAGGCAGATGCTTAACTGACTGAGCCACTCAGGTGTCCCACAAGAGCTCTCTTTAATTCTCTTGTAAACCCAGTGATCTGTCAGTCAACTAATTATTACTATATCCAACAATAATATAAATAGAGGAGATATCATTGAGATGTTGTTTTTGTTTGTGTGTTTTTTTTGTTTTTTAAAAAATTAATTAATTAATTTTCAGCATAACAGTATTCATTGTTTTTGCACCACACCCAGTGCTCCATGCAAACTGTGCCCTCTCTAATACCCACCACCTGGTTCCCCCAACCTCCCACCCCTCGCCGCTTCAAACCCTGCAGACTGGTTTTTAGAGTCCATAGTCTCTCATGGTTCACCTCCCCTTCCAATTTCCCCCAACTCCTTTCTCCTCTCTAACTTCCTTTGTCCTCCACGCTATTTGTTATGCTCCACAAATGAGTGAAACCATATGATAATTGACTCTCTCTGCTTGACTTAATTCACTCAGCATAATCTTTTCCTGTCGCATCCATGTTGCTACAAAAGTTGGGTATTCATCCTTTCTGATGGAGGCATAATACTCCATAGTGTATATGGACCACATCTTCCTTATCCATTAGTCCGTTGAAGGGCATCTTGGTTCTTTTCACAGTTCAGCAACTGTGGCCATTGCTGCTATAAACATTCCACCGGTATTTTCAAAGAGCTGGAGCAAATAATCCAAAAATTTGTATGGAATCAGAAGAGACCCTGAATTGCTAAGGAAATGTTGAAAAACAAAAAGAAAACTGGGGGCATCACATTACCTGATTTCAAGCTTTACTACAAAGCTGTGATCACCAAGACAGCATGGTACTGGCATAAAAACAGGCACATAGACCAGTGGAACAGAGTAGAGAGCCCAGATATGGACCCTCAACTCTATGGTCAAATAATCTTTGACAAAACAGGAAAAAATGTACAGTGGAAAAAAGACAGTCTCTTCAATAAATGGTGCTAGGAAAACTGGGCAGCTATATGTAGAAGAATGAAACTTGACCATTCTCTTACACCGTACACAAAGATAAACTCAAAATGGATAAAAGACCTAAACGTGAGACAGGAATTCATCAGAATCCTAGAGGAGAGCATAAGCAGTAATTTCTTCGATATCAGCCACAGCAACTTCTTTCAAGATATGTCTGCAAAGGCAAAGGAAACAAAAGTGAAAATAAACTTTTGGGACTTCATCAAAATCAAAAGCTTCTGCATAGCAAAAGAAACAGTCAACAAAACAAAGAGGCAAACCCATGGAATGGGAGAAGATATTTGCAAATGACAGTACAGACAAAAGGTTGATATCCAGGATCTATAAAGAGCTCCTCAAACTCAACACACACAAAACAGATAATCATATCAAAAAATGGGCAGAAGATATGAACAGACACTTCTCCCATGAAGACATACAAATGGCTATCAGACACATGAAAAAATGTTCATCATCACTAGCCATCAGGGAGATCAAATTAAAACCACATTGAGATATGACCTTACATCAGTTACAATGGCCAAAATTAGCAAGACAGGAAATAAAATGTGTTGGAGGGGATGTGGAGAAAGGGGAACCCTCTTACACTGTTGGTGGGAATGCAAGTTGGTGCAGCCACTTTGGAGAGCAGTGTGGAGTTTCCTCAAGAAATTAAAAACAGAGCTTCCCTATGACCCTGCAACTGCATTGAGATGTTTTTAAATAGAAATCACACTATTCAAAAACACTGTTTATACACTTGTACATACTGCTTACTTGCTTATATACTAAGATGCTGAGCTTTTGACACTTCTATTGCTGATACATGGAGAATATGAATCTTCCTAAAATGCAATTTTCTATTAGCACTGTTTTACAGGAAAATAAAACTGGAATTGGAGTTATAACCTATATCTAACTTTGCTTCTTTTGCCAAATTGCTCTGTGACCTTGGATAAGTCACTTTACCTTTCTAGCTCTCTTTCTTTATCTATAAAATTAGGGGGGTTGTTGTTAAAATGTGTTTTAAGGAGCCTTACGACTCCTTTAAAGCAGTCTCAGGACAAGAATGAGACCATTTCTGTTGTAACCAGTGCCGATTATGATCTCTTAAAGAAATCAGCCATAATATCCCTTTTATATACTTTTCTGGCAAATTATTCAGTTACATTTGCCTCCTAAATGCTCTCAATGTAGTGGACAGTTTGAACGTCCAAATTTTATGGAAATGAGTGATTTCCTTAAACCAGAGACATTTTTCTGCTAGGCTGAATTGTTAAGGCTTTTTAAAAGTTCTAACTCGGGTTATTTCCCTTCCTTCAGTGATTGATTGGCGATGGTTGAAAATAAAATTAGAAGGTGTCCCCCAACTGTGAAATGACTCATAAGGAAGGTTCAAAGTGTTCTCATTTGAAAAGTTCTTTGATTAGAAGAGTGCTTTGTTCCCTTAAAATATCTTGGATGAAATGTCCAACCCACTTAGAATGATCTAATATTAGAACTAGAAGGGACCTTAGTTTCACTTTCTACAAACATCTTTTTATGGATGTGAAATTTGAGGTCCAGAAAAATTTTCCTGGCTAATATTCTGGAAGAAAGCCTGGGAATGCATGAAGGGGAAGGGGAGCAAACCAACTCCATAGTATTCTAACTTCTTCACTAATATTTGTTTCTTATGTTTGTAAAATATTTTAAGGTTTGCAAAGCATTTTCTTATATAATACATAATTTCATAAGCATCATCAGCCAGTGAAGAAGGCAAAACAGTTATAAATATTTTATGTTGAAAAAAATAATAATTAGAAATGTCAAGAAGAGAACTGAGACCTTTTGCTTCAGACCAGTGTTATTTCTACTTACTGAACTGTCTTAACATTTGATTTCAGTTATTAAAAAAAAGATGAATAAGGTGTTTGGTGCTATAGTTATTTTTAATTATTTCTCAATCAGATTGCTGCTCTCTCTAATAAAATTATCAACAGTGATATGAAAAATATTAGTTTAGGAAGGAAGAGCCTGATCCTGCAGCAGTGAAATGAAAGCTTAAGTATCTTTGTATGCATCTTTCCATACTTGTTAACTGAATGGTGGGATGGGGCAAGCATAGTCATAGAAGTCAAGAGTCTTGCATAAGCTGCTAGACTTCATGAGGAGAAAGAGTTTAGCTCCATCCAGTGACCTAACTGAAAGTTTTGTGAGTTCATCTGAGTGTTAGACTCATGGGAGATAGTTTTTGTAGTTATGGTCATCTCTCAAGCTTGCCAAAACACTTTGGAAACAAAGTAAACATAGCCCTTCCAACATCTTTCTAACACTTGGCCAGAAGGTAATCAGGAAAAAAGGTTATGAATTAACAAGTCATCAAAACATAAAATCAGCGAATAGAATATGTAAGATAAAACTAAGCTTTAGTTGGGCATAGATTATAAAGTTCTACAGTGAGCCATGGGATGTCAATATTAAATGTTCATTGTGTATCATAGAAAGGGAAGAAGAAAGCAAATTGAATTGGGAAGAGAGCTTTCTAGCCAGACTGGAAGTCACCTGTCTAGCACACATCCCACAGCACGAGATGATGGCTAAGCAAAGGAAAGAAGGAAAAGGAGCCACCACTCCAGTGCAGCACAGAGATGGATCTCATCCCTGCCTTCTTCCACCTCACTCTGTCATTATTTAAGCCATGATGTGCAAGCTGGATTCCAGAATAGCCCAATCATTCTGGAAAGGTTGTATTTCCCCCAATACTAGAAAAACTGAATTGATGGCTTTATATGACAAGGGATTGGAGCCATAAGACCCCCTTGTAAGTTCCAAAATAGAGTCTAATAGGAGGACGAGCCTCACTTCCATCCTTAGGCTTGTATGAATAAGGGGATGGTAGCCAAACCATTGCAATTTACAAATTATTTTGTTTACTTTATTTGGCAACCTGAAGATAAAGTGTATGAAGTAGTCAAGGGAAATATGGTTTTAATTTAAAGATGAATAACATGAGACTCTGGAACATCAATTGATTTCCCTAGGATCATAAGAGTGTCAGGATGACATGAGACTAGACCTAGATATTTTGATTCATAATTTATGAGTTTTTCCACTATCTAAGTGTCCTCTCATTTGAGACAGGATTTTTTGTCATAAACTATCCATTCATCATTCAAGCACTATATGTTATGCACTGGGTCAGGCATAAATAAGTCTTCATTCAATGGTAAGGAGTACATTGTATTTTAATTCTCCTGACATTATATGGAAAAGATGTTGTATAAAACTCTCCTCACCTTCTTCTTTTTCCTTAATTTCCTCTTAGTCACATAACTATTAGTGGGTTGATTTGCCATTTCTGGGCACAGGAGGCTATAGGAGAATCTGAGACATATACCAGAGTGTTAACTTCACAAAGCCCAGAGCTGACCTGTTCTGCAGGGAGAATATAAACATACACAACTTGGTTGAAAATAGACTAAGTGGTAAAATACCATGGACTAAGAGGAAAACATGGTGGGAAATTGGAAGGAAAATCCATGTTTTTCTTTCTACATTCTAATCTCAGCCTGTATATAGAGTTTAGTCTTACATTCAAGATTCTCTCCAAGAGAAGAAAAATGGTTGCTTAGAAAATAATGTCATGGGGGCACCTTGATGGCTCAGTTGGTTAAGCATCCAGCTCCTAATTTTGGCTCAGGTCATGATCTCAGGATCATGAGATCAAGCCCCATATTGGGCTCAGTGCTCAGTGCAGAGTCTGCTTGAGATTCCCTCTCTCCCTCTCCCTCAGCCCTTCCCCCCATGGTTGTATGCTCTCTCTCTCTCAAATAAATAAATAAATAAATAAATAAAATCTTAAAAAAAAAAAAAGAATGCCATGATATCTACTGGATCATAGAGGAAAGGGGTAGGATCAATTTGCCTAAATGCTTTAATCTACATCTTCAACTTTATCTTCTTGCTCTGAATGTTAATGCCCCAGCACATCTGCCATCCACACATTTTAAAAACACTCAGTCTATTGCTTCTTTTCAGTTTGAGGAAGAAGTGGGAAGTACAGCTTAGACCTCTGGCCCCAGCCAGAGTTTTCCAATCTGTCTTTTATTGAAAAGCCATAACTTAAGTGTATTAGAATCCTTATAATGATTATTAAATTAGTACTTTTTAAACCACTTATTGAAAGAGCAGGTGAATTTCTATTAACTAAAGGTACTGTATTCAAAAATAATTTAGACTTAAGACCCCACAACAATTACTAAAAAGCAAAGATGGGTATAATCCCCCCATGTTCTAACTTACCAGTTTTCAGAGCTAGTGAAAAAAAAAAGTTACAAGTTATATAGGGACTTTAGAAATATGTGTTGAATGGAAAGAGAAACAAAGCCAAAAATGGGAGTGCCAAGAGCTGAGAGAACTGATTCTATTCAAAGAATAAATTTCATAACTGAAAATATATCATCTGAAAGAGTATGTTTAAGTAAGTCTGATCATAACTGGTATTTTTCTCTGAAGAGTTCAGTTTGGTGTGCACAGAGGGTAGTCACATGGTACTGGTACTCAGAAATGAGTGGTACTTGAAATCATGGGAAGACATAAGGAAATAGTTCTGTATGGTCTCTTCTTGTTGAATTGCTGGAGGGATAGGAGCAGGATCTAGAGCTGTAGGAGATACGAATGGCTTAAAATAGACAATGTGACAACTCCAGATAGATGAGTTACAGTCTGGGTATGCCTTCAACTTTTACAACAGTGAAATCAATTTCAGGAGCAGAATGGTGCCAGGGCAGTCTTCATGAACTCTTTGATCGTCATTTGCTTCATCTGTGACCATGATCTTCATTTTTCTCATCTCAGAACTAAATATGCTATCCTATAAAACTGTTTTAAGGACCAGAGATGATGCATGGAAAACCTTGCACTTAGAGTAGGCACTAATCAAATGGTAGCTACTCTTGTTGTGTGATTGTTAATGTTACCACTTTTTTTCTTATAATCACCATCTCCTTTTCATCATTAATAAGTTCCCCACTTCCTTTTTCCAATTATAGAGGCTCTTCCTTCTGGCCTTCTAGGACTCAGAAAGTTACTATAAATTGGTCCCCAGTTGCTCCTACCACATCAAAGTCTTTGTCCCTGACTACCTTGAGGCTTTGCGTCATCAAAGAAATTCATCAAAATGCCTCAGATGCCTTCTCTTGGAGAGAGATGATAAGGTGCCAGTGGAAGGATTCATTTCTCCACAGGGAAGGACTAGTCATCACATGGTAGACCCAGAGGGGTAAACACAGTCACAAGATGTCCAAGAAGGAAAAGGATGATCACAAAACCCTTTTATTGCAGAGGCAGAGAAGTACATATATTTTTTCTTCTCAATGCTATCATGAAGCTATGAGCTAGTCCAAAAAATCAAGAGAAACCAAAATGGGCATGCACATATTAGACCAGGCTTTTGGAATTTTAAGGCTGTTTTGGTCAAAAAGGCTGAAAGAAGGCATTCTCCTTATTTAAGGGATATGAATTAAAAAGAAAATTTTGAGTGTGGAGTGTGTTCTCAATTCTGCCATTAACAACTATGGTACGAAGGTGGTATAGTTTCTTAGAGAAGAAAGATGTGCATTTTCCTTTTTGGGGCCTTTCTTGCTATTGTAATTTTATATTTCATTTTGTTATTATTATCTCTCTATTTAGTTAGACTGCATGCTTTTTAAGGACAAGGCATTGTGGCTGCCTTTCCCCATCATATCTCCAAAGTCCTCTGTTTTAAACACTCTGTGATGTTGGTCCAAGTACTGGGCTCATCCCAGGTTCTGCTTTCGTAGAGATAAACACTGAGATGTGGTTGTTGTGAAAATTCAATGAGATTGTATCTGCTGTGTTCCCTGGAACTTAATAAGTGCTATCAAATGTTCCTTTCCCCTTTTCCCTTCTCTGTTTTGTTCTAAATAAAATTGTCCTAAAGTAATATGGTACAGAGTATACAACAGGTTGCCAAATATTACTGCATTGAATTCTCCTAATGGTTCTGTAAGGTAGGCAGCAAAATTGATATAGTTCACATTTTATCTTTTGGGTAATAGAGAGCCAACATGTTTATGTGTAGTCAAGTCCTGGGTCAGAATTCTATAACACAGATCTTCTAGCTCAAGTCTTTGTGTACCTCCCAGTGAAATAGAGCCCTGCTTAACAGTAGCACAAAAACCATATTCTATATACTTCATAATTAAGAAAATGACACCGTAGATCCCTCTGAGCCTGTGTTTTCTCATGAAAGGTGAAAATTGAAATACCTACTTCATGAGATTATTAGTTGTGAGGATCAAATGCCTACATACAATAATGCAGATTCACAAGCATTTTGAAATAGTAGGTGTTCATACAAGGTTAACGTCTTGTCTCTAATTTAGTTTCTACTTGGTTCACAGGAAGAATCTGCAGTGAAACTGAAATAGATACATCCTAAAATGCCTTTGAAATAAGTCCATTCACAAACAATTTATTTTTGGAGGGAAAGAAATGGAAAGAACTGGTCAAAAGAGAAGGCTTTGGGCTGAAATCCTGCCCCTGGCACTTAAAATCTTTGTAATTTTCCAAGACCACCTAAAGAGGAGACTCCATTTCTTTGAAATAAAAAAAAATGTGTTAAAGTATTGAGGTAGGTCCTGGCACAAACAGGAATTTTAATCAATTGTATAAATGGTGCTTATTAGTATTGTCACTACTGCTGCCATGTATTACATCGTCACTGGTATTGTTATTGTCATTATTTTTAATACACAGAAGGGGCATTTGTTCAGTTTCCTTCAAAAATTATCAGGGCATTAAGCACTGCATTAGCTTCCTAGGGCTGTCCTACAAAGCACAACTGGGTGGCCTAAAGCAAGAGAAATGTATTGTCTCACACTTCTGTGGCTAGAAGTCTGGTATCAGGGTGTTGGTTTCTCTCTCCAGTGGCTTCAGGGGAGACTCTATCCTTGTCTCTTCTAGCTTCTGGTGTTGGCCAGTGTTCCTTGTAGATGCATTGCTCCAATCCTTGTATCTGCTGTCAAGAACCTTTCACTTCACTGTATGTTTTCCCATGATCTTCCCTCTGTGCCTGTCTACTTCTGTGTCCAAATTCACCCTATAAGGGCAGGAGTCATGTTGTGTTAGGACCCAACCAAATGACCTCACCTTAACTAATTGCATTAGCAACAGCCATATTTCTTTCTTTTTTTAATTTATTTTTTATTTATTTTCAGCATAACAGTATTCATTATTTTTACACCACAGCCATATTTCTAAATGGGGTCACATTTTGAGGCACCAAGGTTAGGACTTCAACATATCTTTTGGGGGATGCAATTCAGCAAGTACAAAGTACCCTTTTAAAAAATTTTGCTGTCTTTCAGTAACTTCAGGATTCACTTAATCGGTGATTTGAATTATTCCAGCTAAAATGTAACCCTCTTCATATGATACCGATTTCTGTGCTTAGTGAAAATAACACTGAATATCTAGGGAGTTCATGACAATCAGAGTGCAGTTTTCAGACTATCACAAACAGCTAGGTGAGATCTCTGAACAACTGTGAATGGGAGAACTCTTCAAATCTGTGTTCAAAGGAAACATTTTGTCCCATCTACACCCTAGCAGAAACAAAAGTTGCAATAAGTGAGTAGAAGAGTCAATATCTAACATTTCATCTGACACCATCAGGGGAAGTGAACACAATAAAGAGAGTTGAGAAGAGAATCAGGATCTGAGAGCTTGGAAGTCATCTAGAGACCCCTGAGTACAACTCATAATTTTATTTTATTTATTTTATTTTTTTTCAGGATTCCACAATTCATTGTTTATGCACCATACCCAGTGCTCCATGCAAATGTGCCCTCCATAAGGGCACCACCACAAGGTTCACACAACCCCCATCCCACTCCCCTCCCAAACCCTCAGTTTGTGTCTAAGAGTACACAGTCTCTTGTGGTGTGTCTCCCTCTCTGATTTCCCCCATCTCACTTCTCCTCTCCATCTCCCAATGTCCTCTGTGTTATTCCTTAGGCTCCACAAGTAAGTGAAACCATATGATAATTGACTCCCTTTGCTTGATTTACTTCACTTAGGATAATCTCTTCCAGTCCTGTCCATGTTGATAGAAAAGTTGGGTATTCATCCTTTCTGATGGAGGCATAATACTCCATTATATATATGGACCATATCTTCTTTATCCATTCGTCTGTTGAAGGGCATCTTGGTTCTTTCCACAGTTTGGCAACTGTGGCCATTGCTGCTCTGAACATTGGGGTACAGATGGTCCTTCTTTTCACTACATTTGTATCTTTGGGATAAATACCCAGTAGTGCAATTGTAGGATCATAGGGAAGCTCTATTTTTAATTTCTTTTTTTTTAAAAGGTTTTTATTTATTTATTTGGCAGACAGATCACAAGTAGGCAGAGAGGCAGGCAGAGAGAGAGAGAGGAGGAAGCAGACTCCCTGCTGAGCAGAGAGCCTGATGCGGGACTTGATCCCAGGACCCTGAGATCATGATCTGAGCCAAAGGCAGAGGCTTTAACCCACTGAGCCACCCAGGCACCCTATTTTTTTTTTTTTTAAGATTTTACTTATTTATTTGACAGACAGAGATCACAAGCAGGCAGAGAGGCAGGCAGAGAGAGAGGGAGAGGAAGCAGTCTCCCTGTGGAGCAGAGAGCCCGATGCAGGGCTCGATCCCAGGACCCTGGGATCATGACCTGAGCCGAAGGCAGAGGCTTTAACCCACTGAGCCACCCAGGCGCCCCCAGGCACCCTATTTTTATTTTTATTTTTTTTTAAGATTTTATTTATTTATTTGGCAGACAGAGATCACAAGCAGGCAGAGAAGCAGGCAGAGAGAGAGAGAGGAGGAACCAGGCTCCCTGCTGAGCAGAGAGCCCGATGTGGGGCTCTATCCCAGGACCCTGGAATCATGACCTGAGCCGAAGGCAGAGGTTTTAACCCACTGAGCCACCCAGGCGCCCCAAGGCACCCTATTTTTAATTTCTTAAGGAATCTTCACACTGTTCCAACTTGCATTCCCACTGACAGTGTAAGAGGCTTCCCCTTTCTCCACATCCTCTCCAATACTTGTTGTTTACTGTCTTGTTAATTTTGGCCATTCTAACTGATATAAGGTGATATCTCAATGTGGTTTTGATTTGAATCTCCCTGATGGCTAGTGATGATGAACATTTTTTCATGTGTCTGTTAGCCATTTGTATGTCTTCTTTAGAGAAGTGTCTGTTCATGTCTTCTGCCCATTTTTTTTGACATGATTATCTGTTTTGTGTGTGTTGAGATTGAGGAGTTCTTTATAGATCTTGGATATCAGCCCTTTGTCTGTAGTATCATTTGTGAATATCTTCTCCCATTCCATGCGTTGCCTCTTTGTTTTGTTGACTGTTTCCTTTGCTGTGCAGAAGCTTTTGATTTTGATGAAGTCCCCAAAATTCATTTTTGCTTTTGTTTCCTTTGCCTTTGGAGACATATCTTGAAAGAAGTTGATGCCATGAAAAGTTCCAATGTCATATTATTTGGACCCCTGAGGCAGAGGAGAAAGAAAGAAGACTAGAAGATATAGTTGAACAAATTCTTCATGAAAATTTTCCCAGTCTGGGGAATGGAACCAGCGTTTGTGTCCTAGAGGTAGAAAGAACATCTCCCAAGGTTAAAGGATCTAGAAAGACCTTGAGACACTTGATTGTAAGACTAATTAATCATACTTTTAGACAAGAGCTTTTGAGAGCAGCTAGGGGGAAAGAGATTCCTTACATACAGAGGAAGGTCTATAAGAATAATGTTAGACCTGTCCACAGAAACCTAGAAAACCAGAAAGGGTTGGCAAGACATATTCAGGGCACTAAATGAGAAGAACACACAACCAAGAATACTTTATCCAGCAAGGCTGACATTCAAAATGGATGTAGAAATAAAGAGCTTCCAAGACTGTCAAGGTTTAAAAGAGTATGTGACCATCAAGCCGGCACTACAAGAAATATTCAGGGGGTTCTATAAAAGAATAAAGAACCCAAGAGTGTCATAGAACAGAAATTTACAGAGACAAGCTATGGAAACAAGGACTTCACAGGCAATATGATGTCTATAAAAACTTATTTTTCAATAATCACTCTCAATGTGAATGGCCTAAACACTCCCATAAAATAGCACAGGGTTGCAGATTGGATAAAATGACAGGACCTGTCCATATGTTGTCCACAAGAGACCCATTTGGAACCTAAGGATACATCCAGACTGAAAGTGAATGGGTGGAGAAGAATCTTTCATGCCAATGGGCCTCAAAAGAAAATTGGGGTGGAGATTCTCATATTAGATTAAAAACTAAAGACTGTAGTCAGAGATACAGAAGGATACTACATCATTCTTAAAGGGTCTATCCACCAAGAAGATCTAACAATTGTACATATTTATGCCCCCAATACAGGACAACTACAACTCCCCAACTACATAAGACAACTGTTAATCAAGATAAAGAACCATATTGATATGAATACATAAATAGTAGGGGATCTTAACATGCCACTCTCAGTAATAGATCATCCAAGCAGAAAATCAATAAAGAAACAAGAGTATTGAATGACACATTGGACCAGATGGACCTCATAGATATATACAGAACATTCCACCCTAAAACAACAGAATATTCATTCTTCTTGAGCAGACATGGAACTTTCTCCAGAATAGACCACATACTGGGTCACAAATCAGGGCTCAACCGATACCAAAAGGTTGAGATTATTCCCTGCATATTCTCAGACCTCAATGCTTTGAAACTGGAGCTCAATCACAAGAAAAAGTTTGGAAGGAATTCAAACACTTGGGAGCTAAAGACAACTCTGCTTAAAAATGTTTGGGATCAACCAAGAAACCAAAGAGGAACTTAAAAAATTCATGGAAACCAATGAGAATGAAGATACTTTGGTCCAAAACCTATGGGAAAAGGCAAAAGCAGTCCTAAAGGCGGAAATACATAGCCATCCAAGCCTCCCTCAAAAAAAAAAAAAAACCCTGAAAAATCCAAAATACACTAGCTTTCTTTGCACCTTAAAGAACTGCAGAATCAACAACAAATTAAGCCAACCCCACACACAAGAAGGAAAATAAGATTAGAGCAGAGATCAATGAGATATAAACCAGAGTTACAGTAGAACACATCAATGAAAATAGAAGCTGGTTTCTTGAAAGAATCAATAAGATTGATAAACCATTGGCCAAACTAATCCAAAGAAGAGAGGACCCAAATTAATAAAATTATGAATGAAAAGGGAGAGATCACGACTAACACCAAGGATATAGAAACAATCATCAGAAATTATTATCAACAGTTATATGCCAATAATTTAAGTAAAGTGGATGGAATGGAGACATTCCTGGAAACCTATAAACTTCCAAAACTGAATCAGGAAGAAATTGACAATCTGCATAGACTAATATCTAGTAACGATATTGAAGCAGTGATCAAACACCTCCCCCAAAACAAGAGCCCAGGACCTGACAGATTCTCTGGGGAATTCTACCAAACATTCAAAGAAGAAATAATACCTATTCTCCTGAAGCTGTTTCAAAAAATAGAAACAGAAGGAAAACTTCCAGACTCTTTTTATGAAGCCAGCATTACCCTGATCCCCAAACCAGGCAAGATCCCATCAAAAAGGAGAATTTCAGACCAATATCCCTGATGTATATGGATGCCAAGATTCTCAATAAGATTCTAGCTAATAGGATCCAACAGCACATTAAAAGCACATAAAAAAGATTTTTCACTGTGACCAGGTAGGATTTATCCATGGGATGCAAGGGTGGCTCAACATTCACAAATCAACCAATGTTATAGAACAAATCAATAAAAGAAGAGAGAAGAACCACATGGTCATCTCAGTTGATGCAGAAAAAAGCACTGGACAAGATACAGCATCCATTCTAATTAAAACAATTCAAACTATAGGGATAGAGGGAACATTCCTCAACTTAATAAAATCTATCTATGAAAAAACCTACAGTAAATATCATCCTCCATGGGGAAAAGCTGAGAGCCTTCCCTTTGAGATCAGGAACACAACAAGGATGTCCACTCTCATCGCAGTTGTTCAACACAGTACTAGAAGTCCTAGCAACAGCAATCAGACAACAAAAAGAAATAAAAGGTATTCAAATTGGCAAAGAAGAAGTCAAACTCTCTCTCTCTTCACAGATGACGTGATACTTTATATGGAAAACCCCAAAGACTCCACCCTCAAACTACTAGAACTCATTCAGCAACTCAGTAATGTGGCAGGATACAAAATCAATGTACAGAAATCAGTTGCCACCTTATACACTAATAGTGGAAATATAGAAAGGGAAATTAGAGAATCAATTCCATTTACTATAGCACCAAGAACTGTAAGATACCTGGGAATAAACCTAACCAAAGAGGTAAAGGATCTGTACTTGAGGAACTACAGAACATTCATGAAAGAAATTGAAGAAAACACAAAAAGATGGAAGACCTTTCCATGCTCATGGATCAGAAGAATAAACATTTTTAAAATATCTGTACTTCCTAGAGCAATCTATACTTTCAACGCCATCGTGATCAAAATTCCACCAGCATTTTTCAAAAAGGTGGAACAAACAATCTTAAAATTTATATGGAATCAGAAGAGACCCTCAATTGCTAAGGATAAAAGACCTCAACGTGAGACAGGAAATTTTGAAAAAGAAAAACAAAACTGGGGGCATCATGTTGCCTGATTTCAAGATTTACTGCAAAGCTGTGATCACCAAGACAGCACGGTACTGGCACAAAAACAGACTTATAGACTAGTGAAACAGAGTAGAGATACCAGATATGGACCCTCAACTCTATGGTCAAATAATCTTCGGTAAAGCAGGAAAAAATATAAAGTGGAAAAAAGACAGTCTCTTCAATAAATGGTGCTGGGAAAATTGGACGGCTATGTGTAGAAGAATGAAACTTGACCATTCTCTTACAGCATACACAAAGCTAAACTTGAAATGGATAAAAGACCTCAACATGAGGCAGGAATCTATCAGAATCCTAGAGGAGAACGTAGGCAGTAACCTCTTCGATGAGTCCTAATTTTATTTTATTTTATTTATTTTTTTTCAATTTATTTATTTTCAGAAAAACAGTATTCATTATTTTTTCACCACACCCAGTGCTCCATGCAAGCCGTGCCCTCTATAATACCCACCACCTGGTACCCCAACTTCCTACACCCCCGCCACTTCAGAACCCTCAGATTGTTTTTCAGGGTCCATAGTCTCTCATGGTTCACCTCCCCTTCCAATTTACCCAAATTCCCTACTCCTCTCTAACGCCCCTTGTCCTCCATGCTATTTGTTATGCTCCACAAATAAGTGAAACCATATGATAATTGACTCTCTCTGCTTGACTTATTTCACTCAGATGACTCCTAATTTTAAATGAGTCTTGTGTCCTCCTGTTGTAGATATTCGGGGCCCATGAGATGAGTGATGGGACAAGACCACCGGAAATGTCAAATAGGTTTAATGCTATACATAAGAAAATAGTATTAGGAGAGGACACCATACTCCACTCTGGCGCAAAAAGGAGGCTAAAAACGACTCTATTTTCCCTGCCACATTTCTACACGTCTGAGAGGGAGGGCAGTGATTACAAAACCAGGTGATCAGAAAAAAAAAGAGAGAGATGGAGACTCAGGTGGGTTAATAATGCTTTGTCTTTTATTCATTTTGGTTATAGGCATAAAAATCAATCACCATCACCCCTTATATTTTTATAACCCTCACAGAATTGGAACGATCTGGGACGCTCTGGTAGGCAGGATGACAGACTGCCACAGATCTCTGGATGCTAATCCCTGCAGCCTGTGAATATGCTGACAAAAGAGACTTTGCAAGTGTGGTCCGTCCGGGGTCTTGAGATGGAGCGATTATCCTGGAATATATCAGAATGGGACAGTGTGGTTATAAGAGTCTTTATAAGAGGGAGGCAAGATGGTCAAAATTGGAAAGAAAGAGGTGATGTTGGAATCAGAGGTTGGAGTGCTGCTCTTTGAAGAGGAAGGACAGGGGCAAGGAATGTAGGTGACTTCTAGGAGCCTGGAAAACAAGGCAACAAATAGATTCTCCTTCAGAGACTCCAGAAGGGAGGTGCTCTGCTGACACTTTGATTTTGGTCTTTTGACTTCTGCACTGTGGGAGAATATATTTGTGTTGTGATAAGCTACTAAGTGTGTGGTAATTTGCTTTGGCAGCCATAGGAACGTAATACAGGATCATCTGGAGGAGGAGGGTACATTTTAAAGAAGAGTGAGTGAAGGAACTCAGAATTGAGTGTCGCAATTTCACATACTTATTAAACGACAAGGCCCAATTTCTTCATTTAAACTTGCTTTTATTTGGTGAACTCACCGGTATATATCTACTGAGTATCAAAAATGCTCCCAGCCCTGCTCCCTGGGTTTCCCACTTTAGGGGCAATGAGGGTGTTTGAGCTGCGCAACAGATCTTGAAAGGCTTTTGAGTCATCATGGAAATATGCTGTAGGTGGGGAAAATAGGAGCTCTCAGTTGGGCCTTTTTTGGACGAAAGAAGAACAAGAGGCTGGGCAGGGCTCAGTATAAAAAAAAAAAAAAAGCAGGACTGGTGGATCAGGCGTGGGTGCTGGCTTCACAAAGTCAGGACGGGAACTTTAGGCTTGCTGTCTGTCCTCCCTGGATAAGGAAACTGGGGGCTCAGGCAGGATACTCCCTACTCATATCCATATTAATATGAGTACTCAGGTACTCACACCTGGTAGACAGAGCGTGGGTAATGAAGGAACCAAAAAAAGAAATTTATTGCCCTTGGGCACTGTTCAATTTGCTCCAAGAACTTAGATCCTCCTGGCTCCTGAACCAGTGCTCTGCTCCCCTCCCCCTCCAAATCCACAGTCTCCAAACAAAAAGCATTTGTCACATGTAATTCAGAGGTTGTAATGGGTCTAGCCGAATTTCTGGCTTTTTCGTGGAGTAGCTGAGTATCCCCAGACAAATGGTTGAACTTTCCCAATCATCTTGCCATTGTGAAAGACAGGTGTGAAAGCTGTTGGAAATTGGAAGCTATTTTACGTGGTAGGAGTTAATTGTGCTAACCCTCCTGGGAAATTGTGTGCATTGCTTTTTTTTTTTTTTTTAATCTTAAACTAACTCCCTTTATGAGAGGTGAGAATTTTATATATCCTTCTTTGAAATAACATTATTCTTAGGAAATGCCTCTATAAAATTATAATGTTGCCTGTCATCAAGTAGGAATAACAATAGCCAATATTTATTGGGCACTTACAGTATAAATTGCCAAATGGGTAAAATTGCCAGATGGGTATATAAGAATATATATATTATATATATATTATATAGACTATCTATATATTATATAATTATATATTTTTATATTTATATATATTATCAATTACCATTGTACCTCACAACAGTTAAGTAAGGTAAGATGTATCATTATGCCTATTTCATTGATAAGGAAACTGAGGCTTTAAAGGGAAAGGGGACCTGCATAATAAAGTCAGGCTATGGTGGAAAAAAGGGTTGCAACCAAGGTTTCCCAAATTGTGTACTTGATCCAGGGAATCACACTCTTACTTGAAAGTGAGAACTTCATTTTCTTTAATTTTGAAAACCCAAGGCATCGCCTAATTCAAAGCCTACAACAGATATTTAAACATGTTTCTCGAATTTAGCTTTCACTTGGAATTCAGGCACTGGCTTTGTGTCAGGGTGTCATGTCCATTGCAAAAGGCTGAGCCCAAGAAGCTCATGAAAAGTCATCACTATGAAGCTCTAAAATGATTGTAAGGAAATGTAAGTTGAATGCATCCTCTTGGGTTTGTCCTGTCATGCAGAGGTTGCAAGATGCATACCCAAAGAATTGGGTGGATGGCCCTGGGTCCCTCATTTTGAGAAGGCTGCCAGGTGACCCCTCCAGCAGTCTCCAGTGCCATGGGAGAACACTGGTATACAAGCACTTGACCCCCAACAGATATTTTCCCCCACAGACACATGAACCACGGAAAGCAAGTGGTAAATATCAATTGAGTAGAGATTGGCATTTCTACATCAGAGGCAGCATGGGTCCTGCCTCTGGCACTTTTCCACCCTCTTCTCAAGATGTCCTCCTACAATACCTATTACAATCTTCTCCACCCCTGTCCAAAGACGGCATGACAGATCACACAAACAACTTTGGCTAATTGTCATAAGCAGTAACTTTATTGAGTAATTGGTTGATTGATGAATGAGGGTTCTGGTTCTAAGAATAAGCTGCTTGTAAAAGAAGAAAGTGTAGAAGCAGATCACTGACAGTTTGTACAAGGGATGGATGCTATTTTCTGAGCTGAGAACAAGAGAGAAACTAAAAAGTTTTTGGAAATGATGTGCTGACCTATCTCAGAAACCCTATTGAGGTCTTTTCTTGATCCATTGAGAATAGTATTTTTAGTAGGAAGAGTTTATAACCAATAGCCCTGTGTGTGAAGAGCACCTTTTATTCATTGGATACAACAAAGAGTGTGCGAATAGACTACCTATCAGGCACACTGGGATTAATTAAAAACACGGGTTCTCATAAGCCACTTGAGACTTACTTATTCAGCGTTCAAGTGGGGCTTTGAAAATTTCTCCTCTGTGATGCCCATGATGTAATTAAATTGGGGACTGTTAAACTGGTGCCCTTTTCTTTCACTCTGCCAGTGACTCTGCTGATCATAGGCTATGATGTCCTGCCACTTAGGCAGTCTCTCAAAAAACAGGTGACAGAATAGAGACAGTGCATGTGTAGAGGGGAAGATCCCAGTAACTGTGGTATTTCACGCTCAAGCAGACTTTTAAGAGAAAAGACAAAGTTTGGCCTTTCTGTTCTTTTAATCCTTATAGCTCTGTGGATTAGGCAAGACAGAGATCATTTGTTTGGGAAGGCAAGGATGCTGAAACTCAAAAAAGTTAGGGGGACGCCTGGGTGGCTCAGTTGGTTAAGCAGCTGCCTTCGGCTCAGGTCATGATCCCAGCGTCCTGGGATCGAGTCCCACATCGGGCTCCTTGCTCGGCAGGGAGCCTGCTTCTCTCTCTGCCTCTGCCTGCCTCTCTGGCTACTTGTGCTCACTCTCGCTCCTCTCTCTCTCTGACAAATAAATAAATAAAATCTTAAAAAAAAAAAAGTTAGGAAACTTATCCAAGACTGTGTAAGTTAGAAGTGGTCTTAAGTAGAAACCAAACTCAGCTCTCCTGACTCAAATTGTTTTCTTCTATAACTGGCCATCACTGATTTGGCTATAATGGTTAAACTTGTGCATAAACACAGAAGGATCAACAAACACCCTCTGATCTTGATCAAGGAGGTGTAACTATATAGAGATTTGCCCTACAGCTAGGCTAGTGGAGCATGACTGCTGTGTCTCTATTAAATATACATTTTCCCCTCTAAAGTTTCTGTATTTGTGTTTAGCTAAGTACTTAGTCATACATTAACTATAAAATGTCTTATAGAAGCTTGTGTTAAATATTTAACAATGTAAGTGACTCATCACTAATCTTCCATCCTGCTAATTCTCCACCAATGCATGATATGGCTTATGCTTTCCATTTTCAGAGCTCTGGCATTCTCTTGTAAAAAAAATAGGATAATCTTTGGGACTCAGCTTTGATGTTCTGTGGCCTTTGCTTTTATTGTTTGTTCTGTATGAAATGCCTTTTACCACTAACTTTGTCTGCACAGTTTCTATCCAGATGGTATAGTTCCTGATGTCAGCCACAGGATCTAGGACAGGAAAAAATGCTGCATTTTGCTCTTGCTCTTAATGATTAGGACATATAATCTGTACTTCCTTATGTCTCAATTCCTACCTTATTGTAGTCGTTTTTGTAAACATCTTCTCTATCCTGTTGAACCGTGTACATGCCTTAATCATCTGAGAGGTTCATGATCCAAGCACAGTGGCGGGCTACCATTTTTTGAGGACTGTGATTTTGGAACTATCATTGTACCCAACTGCTAGCCAAGGAAATCAAAGCTCGAAGAGGTTAAGTAAATTGCACAGAGTCACAAAACAATTAAATGGCAATAGCAAAATCTAACTCATGTAACCACCATACCATAGTGTCCCATCCACCCTTATGGAAGGAGGCTTATGAGCTCAACTAGGTCCAGTCTCCTTGATGCCTTGTAAACCCATTTCCTTCTTCAGAAAGGAAAGAAGCAGGAAGAGTCTGATTACGTGTTCTAACCAGGGCACAAGGTAAATCTGTGGCACTGATGGCGAAGGAATCAGCCAGGTGGAAACTGAGAGCACCTTGGCCGGGTTGGTGCGATTATTTACTTTCAGGAACAACTACCCTGTCAGTATTTACAAATCCAGAAAAAAAAGCTGCTTTTGGCAAATGCTAATAACCACAAATAAAGCCTCCATTGTCTCCTCACCTCCTCTATACCCTGTGTCTCAACCAGGAGTTAGGAAAACAAAGAAGCAGACTCTGCAGGCCTGGACCTATCTCCTGGGGCATGTTGAAAATGAAAGAGAAATCAGCAGCGTTGGATGGAATCACTTTCATGCTTGTTTTATAACAATTGTGCCAAGTAGAGTATTGAAACACAATGAGTTCTTGGGATCATTTTCAGAAACAGTTTTGAAGCTCACTTTTTAAAGAGAATGCTCTACTTTAGGGCAACATTTGGCAAATTTTTTCTCTAGAAACAAATAGCAAATAGTTTAGACTTTGTGGACCAAGAGGCCAAACTGAGGATGTTATGTGGTTACTGATATGACTAGAAAGACAAGAGAAAACTTCTACCCTGGGCTCCATTTGCCTGGTGTGGTCCAAGGCCATCCGGGCCCAGGGCTCGACAGACATTGTTCAGAGGAAGCATGAGTGGAGCAAGGAGGGTGTCCAGCTGTGTTCGTGGGGGTGGCAGGGTGTTCCCTCACTTTACACCTCTGTCCCAGGACCAGTCAGATCCAGGCATGTCCCTTCCTGCTCCCAGAGAGCCTGGCCTTCCTAGCTAAGGAAGCTGACTGGAGGCACAGCTACTCACTGAGATTCTAGACTGAGTTTGCACCACCCGGTACCCAACAGTTGCCAAATAGCAGAGACCCCAACCCATAGGGGCAGCCAATCCAGGGTGTGGCCAGAGGCTAAGCCAAGCTCTGGAGGCGGAATGGGGGAAATGGAATGGAGGTTACCCTGGCTTGGTTTCCATGGATCAAAATGCTAGTCCATTAGAGCTGTGCCATGGGCTATAAGAAACAGGCAAGCCCTGTTCTAGGGCATGGCTGAGCATGACATGATTCTATTGAGGAGACACAGTGAAAATAAATAGAAACTAGAGAACAATGTTTCTACAAAGAAGCTGAGAAGACAGCTCGAGCTACACTTACCTGAACATAGTCCAAAAAGCAGGATTTGGAAGGTGTAGACGTAGAAAGTAATTGTCATCATGGACAGTACCACAAAGGCCAAGGCTAGCACCCTAGGCAGGGGTTTTATAGTGACTGGGATCTCAGAAGCCAGTGTGGCTCATTTCTTCCCCCTTCCCTATGAAAGGGTTGTACATTGCTGCCCTTCACCATGTAACTTATGGGGTTTTCCTTGGAGGGCATCGCTTCCACCTCACCATCTGGCTTGGCCACCTGGTTGGATTTGACAAATGAAGTTCAAGAACAAATGACACAATGTTAGGTTGGAGCAGAAGCTTCACAAAACTTTTCACACTCTCTCAGCTCTTATTCCTTCTTCCAAGAGAAAATCTGCACTCCTTCACCTGAACTTTTGGATCAGCTGCAGAGCCACACTGCCTATCAGCCCACACGTCCTGAGGTTGAGAGCTAACAGTCCATTTTTATAAGTCACTGAGATTGGGAGATCACTCGTTACTGCAGCAAAGTGGATACATCAGTGAAAATCAGAAATGCAGGACAGAAGCTGTTAGGGACAACACCAGGCTAAGAGTTGGGTCCAGGACTCCAGCTCCCATGAGGATGAAATAATCCAGGACATGAAATCTAGAAGCCCTAATCCAGGATACATGACAGGATACCAACACAGGAATTGAGGTTTAAGAATGAGTTTTTCTTCCCTGAGCCACAAGGTTATGGTTGGCAGTAGTAACCTGACCCCAGGTTGAGCTAGTTACTCTCTACCAGTAAGCAGACCGGGAGCTAAGGGATCAGAGTCAAATAAGAATGATGGGGAGGGGAATTCATGAAGTTTCTATAGAGGACATCGGGTCTTGAAGAGTAGTAGATGAGTAGGTTGAGGGGCTAACACATATAGCAGCACAGAAATGAGGGTGGACCAAGTTCCTTAAATTCTTGCCTAGCTGAGGCTGCTTTAAGAGCAGTTCTTCAAGGGCTGTTTCATAAACCACTTTCACCAGAAGCAGCTTCCTAGAAAAAACAGGCCCTATGTCCCCAGACCTACTGAATCAGAATTTCCAGATCTGAAACCTCAAAGTATCACAAACCAACTGACCCTCTGAGGGACTCTTTGCACACTCCATCTGAGACCCAATGGTATGACCCATTCTCAAACTGGCTACGTATTGAGTCATCACAGCACCCTTTAAACATAAGTCGCCTGGGCCTTGCCCCAGAGACTCTAATTTGATTCATCTGGGATAGGGCACGGGCACTGGTGTGTTTTAGAAGCTCTAAATTTATTTTGATGTTCAGTCTGTTTGCGAACCATTGGTACAGAGAAAGAAATCAATTCATATTACTGCATATCTATCATGTGAAGACAACATCCAGGGCACTCTTGTAACTACAGTGACAAAATTGCTGATGGTTTTTCTTAAAAGGACCTGACCATAGTAAAAGCTGGTGGGAAGGCAGCACCTGGCACAGAGCCGATGTTCGAGGTCGTACACTGAGTGAATGGATGAGGGGAAACCTATCCAAGGAGGACGTACACTTTAGCCAAGCCTTCCAGGTCATTCTTAAAGACCATAACTGCAGTTCCGGAGCCACTCTATCGGAGAGAGTCGGGGAGCTAGCATAGAGTCATGGAGTAGAAGAGGAGAGAAGCAGCGTGAGTGAGGCAGGGTTCAAGACTCCAGGAACCAGGCTGACTGGGGTAGGACGATCTGGCTCTGGGAGCATAGGGGCTCCATTCTCCTGGCTTTGGGGGCCTGGAGCTTTCTGTGTTCTGGCTTCTAATAGAGAATGTATCCTCAGAACACATGTGAAGTTATCTTCCAGTTTTGGGTTTTGCTTATTGCATTTTCAGAATTGAATTTTTCAAGAGCAATTGCCACAATACAATTTTGTGAACTTGTAGCACTGAACATCTCTAATTAGGTTGCTATAGCCCTTAGCCAAATTACTGCAAATGTCATCTCTCTGCTCTCTTTTTGATGCAAGAATGTAGGGCAGTCAGCAATATATACAATTTAATCTTAACGTAGGCAGACGCCGCTCATGGTAACAGAAGGGTCTGTTTTCCATTAACCCAAAATTTGCTTAGTCAAGCAACTCCCTCATTACACAGCTTGCATCCAAAAGGATGTTTCTGCCTTTCAAGCAAGCTGCTACTTTAGTAATTAGCTGTCCATAAAAATGTGAGTAATTGCCCTATCTCTAGATGGTTGGTGGGTTGATCATGCCCACGGGCCAGCCTTGGCCATTCTGAGTCTCCTCTGTTGGCACAGACCCAAGCTGCAGGGACTGAGTGCATCATTAAGACACGTGATGGCATTGACAAGTGATTTTCTGGCCTTGTCACATTTCCTTCAGTGGAAATCCGTATTCATGTAGAGGAAACATTGATTTATAAATTCTAATTTGTCAGCCCCATGACCTAACTCTCTTAGTCCTAGGGACTTAGACAAAAATTAAAGCTAGTTCCATTAATTTTTCCAATGGGAGGCTCACCCCTACACACCAGCCTAGACCAATTCATGTGCAAACAAAGCACAGGAAAACAAAAAGAACAATCAGTCAAATGCAACGTTAGTCATCAGCCTTGAGTACTCACTATATATGAGACATTACATTAGGGCTTTTATTATTAGTTTTTAATTTTTTTTTTTTTTTTTTTTTTTTAGAGAAGGAGAGGGAGGGAAGGGAGGGGCAGAGGGAGAAGAGAGGGAACGTAAAGCAGGCTCCATGCTCAGTGCAGAGTCTGACACAGGGCTTGATCTCACGACCCTGAGATCATGACCTGAGCTGAAATCAAGAGTAGAATGCTTAATTGACTGAGCCACCCAGGTCCCGCATATTAGGCCTTTTAGATCTCAATTAATTCTGACTACAGTTCAAAGAATGTGCATTATTGTTCCCCATAAACAGATGAGAAAACTGAGTCAGTGAAAGTAAGTGGCCTTCTTAAATGTCACACAGCTGAGTCATGAAACTGCTTGTTGTACAACCTCTTGATTCTATAGGTCTTTCAAACACCCTCCTAAACATCGCAATGGGCTTTGAAAATAGTCATCCTCTCAGACGTGGAATCCTCAGTCCCAGTCATGAGCTGAGAGCTTTGTGGGTGTATACCACACCCTAATGTGCACTCTTTTGGAGATGAAGCTGGTTTTTCAGGGATAATTTCCCTGGTCTTTGGGGTCTGTTGCCTATGAATCACCATCTAAAATGAAGCTTATTTAAACCCACAACTCCTGTGAAGTGTCTACTTCAAATTTTTTATTGCCTAGGTTATTCCGTCAATTAGAGCCAGAACCAATCCTCTGCTGTCACCATGAGACACTTTCTGTCTTGATCTAGAGATGGAGAAGAAGCCCATGTTTGTGGGAACTGAGATATTTTCATTCACAGAGTCAGCATTGGATAAAAGCAGATGCTTCATATCTTCTCATTACCAATCACAACCTTGATTATGAAATGATTTTCCTGATCCATTTCTTTCTCCCATCTCGGGTTCTGGTTGTATAAGATTTTTGTTTCATGAGCTCCTCTGTATTTTTGACCTCATCTCCTTCCCTGTTTCTCTAAGGTGATTGCAAGTTTTTTCCCTTGCCAATCATTTGGTTTCTCTCGCTGGCTCTAAGGCCTTCAGATAATTCATACCTGAATTGTCACTAGCTTAGGTTTTTACTTTCTACTTCAGCACAACTAGAAATCTCAGAAGTACTCTTAATGATGTTTTCTTCTCACCATTGATTTTCAACTAGAAGAGTGTCCTATGGATTTTTATTCCTAGATATCTTTGAAATTCTTTCCTTTTTCTCCATGACCTTTTTTACTTTTCTAGTTCTAACCATCATCACTAACTATCTAGGTTATGGAAATCCCTGCTAAGTGCTTTCCATATCTTCATCTTGACAGCCCCATATTCTATTTTCTCCTTTTCCACCAGAGTGATCTATCTGAAGATCATGCCTCTCCTATTTAAAACTCTGCAGTGTAGCTTGAAATCAGTCAACATGATGCCTGCAACTTTGTTTTTATTTTTCAACATTTCCTTGGCATTTTGGGGGCTTTTCTGGTTCCATTCAAATTTTAGAATTGTTTGTTCTAGCACTTTGAAAAATAATGTTGGTGTTTTGATCGGGATGGTGTTGAAAGTATAGATTGCTCTGGGCAGCATAGAATTTTTAATATTAGTTCTTCTTCTGATCCATGAGCATGGAATGTTATTCCATATATTTGTGTCTTCTTCAATTTCCTTCATAAGTATTCTGTAATTTCCAGAGTACCTCTTTGGTTAAGTTTATTCCTAGGTATCTTAAGGTTTTAGGTGGAATTGTAAATTAGATTGATTCCCTAATTTCTCTTTCTACAGTTACATTGTTAGTGTATAGGAAAATTACTGATTTCTGTGCACTGATTTGTATCCTGCCACATTACTGAATTGCTGTTTGAGTTCTAGTAATTTGGGGGTGGCATTCTTTGGGTTTTCCACATAAAGCATTATGTCATCTGTGAAGAGAGAGAGTTTGACTTCTTTGCTAATTTGAATACTTTTATTTCTTTTTGTTGTTTGATTGCTGTTGGTAGCACTTCCAGTACTACGTTAAACAATAGTGATGAGAGGGGCATCCTTGTCATGTTCTTGATTTTAAGGGATCATTGAGAATGATATTTGCTGTGGGCTTTTCATAGATGGTTTTTATGAAATTGAGGAATGTTCCCTCTATCCCTACACCCTGAAGAATTTTAATCAGGAAAGGATGCTGTATTTTGTCAGATGCTTTTTCTGCATCAATTAAGAGGACCATGTATTTCTTGTCTCTTCTTTTATTTATGTGTTCTATCACATTGATTGATTTGTGAATGTTGAACCACCCTTGCATTCCAGGGATAAATCCCACCTGGTTGTGATGGATAATCCTTTTAATGTACTGTTGGATCCTATTAGCTATGATATTGTTGAGAATTTTGGCATCCATATTCATCAGGGATATTGGTCTGTAATTCTCCTTTTTGATGGGGTGTTTGCCTGGTTTGGGTATCAAGGTAATTCTAGCTTCATAGAATGAGTTTGAAATTTTTCCTTCTATTTTTGTGTGTGTTTTTTTTTTTTGTTTTTTGTTTTTTGTTTTTTGGAACAGCTTCAGGAGAATAGGTATTATTTCTTCTTTGAATGTTTGGTAGAATTCCCCAAGGAATCCATCAGGCCCTGAAATCTTGTTTTGGGGGAGGTTTTTCTTCTTTTTTTGAAGATTTTATTTATTTGTTTGACAGAGATAGATCACAAGTAGGCAGAGAGGCAGGCATAGAGAGAGGGAGAAGCAGACTTCCCACTGAGCAGAGAGCCTGATGAGAGACTGAATCTCAGGACCTTGCAATCATGACCTGAGCCAAAGGCAGAGGCTTTAACCCATTGAGCCACCCAGGTGCTTCAAGTTTTTGATCACTGCCTCAATCCCATTACTGGTTATTGATCATTCAGATTGTCAGTTTCCTCCTTTTTCGGTCTTGGTAGTTTATAGGTTTTCAGGATGGCATCCATTTCTTCCAGGTTGCTTAATTTATTGGCCTATAGTTGTTGATAAGACAGCATGGTACTGGCACAAGAGCAACATATAGATCAATGGAACAGAATAGAGAGCCCAGATATGGAGCCTCAACTCTATGGTCAACTAATCTTCAACAAAGCAGGAAAAAATATCCAGTGGAAAAAAGACAGTCTCTTCAATGAATGGTGGTGGGAAAATTGGACAGCTATATACAGAAGAATGAAACTGACCATTCTCTTACACAAAGGTAAACTCTAAATGGGTGGAAGATCTCAATGTGAGACAGGAATCCATCAAAATCCTAGAGGAGAACATAGGCAGTAACCTTTTAGATGTCAGCCACAGCGACTTCTTTCAAAAAACATCTCCAGGGCAAGGGAAGCAAAAGCATAACGAACTTTTGGGACTTTATCATGATCAAAAGCTTTTGCCCAGCAAAGGAAACAGTCAACAAAACAAAGAAACAACCCATGGAATAGGAGAAGATATTGGCAAATGACACTACAGATAAAGGGCTGGTATCCAAGATCTTTAAAGAACTTCTCAAACGCAACACCTAAAACACAAGTCAAAAAATGGGCAGAAGACATGAACAGACACTTCTGCAATGAAGACATACAAATGACTAATAAACACATGAAAAAATGTTCAACATCATTAGCCATCAGGGAGATTTAAATCAAAACCACATTGAGATACCACGTTACACCAGTTAAAATGGCAAAAATTGACAAAACAAAAGATTACAAATGTTGGAGAGGTTGTGGAGAAATGGGAACTTTCTTATACTGTTGGTGGGAATGAAAGTTGGTACAGCTACTTTGGAAAACAGTACAGAAGTTCCTCAAAAAGTTAAAAGTAGAACTACCCTATGACTTAGCAATTGTTCTGTTGGGTATTTACCCCAAAGATACAGATGTAGTGAAAAGAAGGGCCATATGCACCTCAATGTTCATAGCAGCAATGTCCACAGTAACCAAACTGTGGAAGGAACTGAGATGCCCTTCAACAGATGAATGGATAAAGAAGAAGGGTTCCATACATACAATGGAGTATTACTCAGTCATCAGAAAGGATGAATACCCAATATTTGCATCAACATGGATGGAACTGGAGGAGATTATGCTAAGTGAAATAAGTCAATGAGAGAAAGACAATTATCATA
The DNA here is from genome assembly GCF_020171115.1 of Neogale vison. Lineage (NCBI taxonomy): Eukaryota > Metazoa > Chordata > Mammalia > Carnivora > Mustelidae > Neogale > Neogale vison. The sequence goes on from NC_058098.1 coordinate 133,904,881, forward strand.
TAGTTTCACTTATTTGTAGAACATAAGGAATAGCATGGAGGATATTAGGAGAGGGAAAGGGAAAATGAAGGGGTGAAGTCAGAGGGGGAGACACACCATGAGAGACTATGGGATCCGGGAATCAAACTGAGGGCTTTAGGGGTGGAGGGGATGGGTTAGCCCAGTGATGGGTATTAATGAGGGCAGATATTGCATGGAGCACTGGGTGTTATATGCAAACAATGAATCATGGAACACTGTATCAAAAACTAACCATGTACTGCATGGTGACTAACATAACATAATAAGAAAACAAACAACAACAATAACAAAAAGCCTGCAATGGCTATCCATGCTTTCTGGATAATGTCTAAACCCCTTATGGAATCTATCTTAAATATTTCAAATGGTATTCAGCTTTCAAAACCCAATACAAGTTTTCTCTCCAAGCGTGTCAACTTCCTCCACCCCCAAGTATTACTATGACCGCATTTCTTAAATTAGACCATAACTATTTATAGAGAAGCCTTTCTCCCCACTCTGAATCTAGATCCCTTGACTAGGTAAGGATCGTGTCTAGTTAACCTCTATCCCAAACTACAGTACAGTGCCTGGCACTTAGTAGATATTTAATAAATGCTCGCTGGAGGAAAGAATGAATGAATTGGTCAGTGGGGGAAATTGCCCACATCCACATATAGGGTGGAGTGTTACTTACCCAGATATATGGATGGAGGTTGCCATTGAAAAGTCAGTGAAACTGCCCAGTTTCTTTCAGAGTGGATATAAGCCAAAGTAATTCATTCAGCCTTTATGATTTAGAAAACTTTCATCCAAAGCATTTACGTATTAAATTCAAATTTGCATATGTCCTTAGCTTGTGGAAGAAGAGATGATGTTGCAGAATTATTATAAGTTTTTGTAACTCCAATAGATGGAGGATAAAAGCAGGAGGGTTGATAATGTTGATATCTGAGAGAAAATGAAAATTTGCTTGTGGGTGGAGAGCAGGATCAAGAAGTGATTTCCTCTCTTGTCTAACTGCAGTGTGTTCGGACAGAATGAAGCAGAGTGGAGGTTTTTGGAGGGGTCCCGGGACCCGTCATTCCACCAGTTCCTTACTGAACACCATCTGGTGTGAGGCACTCTACCAGGCTCTCAGGATAAATAAATAATTAAAGTGTGCTCCTGCTCCTGGCGTGCATGTGGGTGTGGGTAGGGGGGACACACAATAGGTAATTACAAGGTAATGTAGAACATGCTAGACTAGTCAATGAACTAAATGCACTGGAAATACTTCAGAGAATTTACTTTGGAAATTCCCATTCATCAGCTCCACAACCTAACTCCCCTTTTTTTTTTCAATTTATTTATTTTCAGCATAACAGTATTCATTATTTTTTCACCACACCCAGTGCTCCATGCAATCCGTGCCCTCTATAAATCCCTTGTTTTTATCCTACTGGTGTGCTTCTCTCTATAGACCCCAGGAGAGCTCTGCAGAAGTGTCATTGTTAGTGAATGTAGACAGGTACTTCAGGGTATATAGCATTCCAGCTAGAGAAAACAGCTGGTGTAAGATCCCCAGAGTGTGACACAGCATGGTCAAGGAATGACACAGGGTGATGGTGAATGGAAGGGTGACAAATGAGGAGGAAGATGATAGTCACTGGCACTTCATACATAGGGAGCAGGGAGCCAGAGGGTTTGAAAGAGAGAATTGGTTTGATCACACTCATATATTGTATATTCAGGGGTGTTAAGATTTGAAGTTTATGTAATTTAGGGATTCTTTATAACATAAAGAATATTTTATATTTGCATTTTATATTAATATAAAATTAAGCCCATGCTTGTGGAAGTAAGCAGCTCTAAATTCCTTAGCTATAAGGTAAATCTTTCTGTTTTATAGAAAGGGGACTTGGTTGGTATAAAATGCCTTTACTCTCAAAGAAATTCTGAGGATAAAGAGGGATTTGCTTTGTTAGAAAGAAAACTGGTAGACCCATAAAACATAGAAGCCCAGTTTAGAAGGACTGGGCTGGCTGCCTAGAGATGTCCTCTCTGCCTCTAGAAAGCTGTTTGTCTCTCTTAAGTGGGAGTGAGAGACTGTGTCTTCTGTCAATCCTATCACATGTCCTCAATTTTGTGTTTTGCTGCTCCTGAAAGGGTACCAGTTCACTGAGGGAGAAGGGTGGGAAAGGTAAAGGGTGGGGAGGGTTTTTGCTTTTCAAGTTTGCCGTATATCCTGTGTATAAGTACATGTAGTTGATACTTCAGTAAGTTGTTTGGAGCAAAGGGTCATCAGAACTCATCTATACTACTGCTCTTCTCCCTAACAAGATCTGAATCAATTACTCTATAGACCATTTCTTTCCCCTTCAAAGCATCTCTGGAAAGGGGATGAGGAGAAAAATTTGCTGATTTCTTCCAAGATTTTCTGCAAGTCATGCATCATACACCAGTCAGCTACTTTGGATTTCTGAATACTTCTGACACCTTTTGTGTCCCTACTGTGTATTACATGTTATATTATCTATAACATGACACATATTAAAGGAACAACCTGGAAAAACTTGAAACCTGGTCTTATCCCAACCCCAAAACTTAATCTTTTCCCAGTAAGAATTCTATTTTCTCCTGGGCATCACAGTTTTATTTAATTTTTAAAGATTTTATGTATTTACTTGACGGAAAGAGAAAGAACAAATGGGGGGGATGGGAGAGGGAGAAGAATCTCCCTGATGAGCAGGGAACAAGATATGGGGCTTCATCCTAGGACCCTGGGATCATGACCTGGGACCATACCATGAGTCTGATCATGATAAGACACTTAACCAACTGAGACTCCCAGGCAGCCCTGGGATTACTATATATATATATATATATATATATATATATATATATATATATATATATATATTTGGGGCCATCAGGGGCATTGCTCAGGTACCCACAAACAATTCCAATTTGCTTTCAATGAATGCAATTTTTAAAGAGCTTGGGGTTTTGCCTGCTGTTGCTTATTAGGAGTTACAAGAACGAGCACAGGTAATTTATCTTGTTTCTGTCCTGCCATCTCATGAGTCACAAGCCCTCATTGGAACCTCATCTCCCATGCAAATATGGCCCTCCTCATGCTGGTGTGCTGACCTGATTTCATGCGTGGCAACACTGTATCCCAATTCTGCAACATTGTGTGGTTCTTTCGCTAATTGGAATGCACTATATATTCCTATGAGTTCTTTGATTTCTTGCCCAGCAGAATTTATTCATTCTGTTCTCACTCCTGAAAGGTTTCTTGCATTATTAATTATTCCAATATTATTCTGCTTTCAGAGCTAACTTTGGCACTTGCATGTGACTATGTCTCCAAGCACATTTGGGGTCTACATTGTATCATCTTATTTAAATGTCTTGTCTCATCTTCTGTTACTGCCTAGGCCTTTCTGAGAATGTAATCAGTGTCTGGCTAATCTTTGTATCTCACGGCATGGTGCTGGATATGTTCTTGTAGCTGCTAGAATGAATGGATGGATACATTAGGTAGAATGATCTTTGACAAATCTTATTACTATGATGACATCTCCATACTGGTAGAATTCGGTTAGAGATAGCTAGCAATTTTTATGAACTTTTCAACTTTCATATTCAATACTGGTTCTCAAAAACTCTTTATATCTCAGTGATAGGAGGAGAGCAGTTTCTAATGGAGAGATGTATCCAAACAGGTGATTTCACATGTCCCTTCTCCAATAACAGGCAGATACAATCCCTCTTTTTTAAGGAAGGGGGAGCCAACTTCCTGAATAAAGAGATTAAACAAGTGAATGTGATGTGGTCCCATTTCTATGCAACTGGCTACTGACACTTAAATTAGTGTCCTTTCCAGGATCAATATTCTTTCTCAGTGACAGAGACTGTTAAGGGTCTTGTGGGAAACATCATGTAGAACTGAAGAAATAACCCATATGGATTCAAGGGATTAAAGGTTTAAAGAATAGAAAAAATGAGTGTTAGGGAAGGATCTGATGAAACAGTCACTGCAAAAGGGATAAAAGTGTAAGTTCACCTACACAGTTTTTCATCTTTCTCTCCCCTCCCAACACCACTTCTCACTCATAAAACAGAGGGATGCTGTAGCATGGTGAATCTTCCTATGGGCAAGGAAAAGGAATTTGACCAGTTCCTCAATATGTATCTCTTGAGTGGGAGACTACAGCTACAAAACTGGTTAAAGTTTTATCCAGGGAAGGTGGGAAGTAGACAGCTGCCATCCTACAAAAACACTGTTAACGAGATGCTGAAAGACGATCTCCTTTGTAATGTTTGCATGCAGAAATTGTGCAGAAATGTATACAGCCCACATATAGGAGAAATGCATGAAATAAAGCTGAGTTGGATATCTCCACACATGAAATTGCATTTACAGGGGTACAGAGTGTAGGAAAAAGGAAAGGGCATGCTCCTACACAGGATAGAAATAAAAGTGATGATGAGGAATCTGGAAGTGATCTTTTTTTTTTTTAAAGATTTATTTATTTATTTATTTGACAGAGAGAAATCACAAGTAGATGGAGAGGCAGGCAGGGAGAGAGAGAGGAAAGCAGGCTCCCCGCTGAGCAGAGAGCCCGATGCGGGACTCGATCCCAGGACCCTGAGATCATGACCTGAGCCGAAGGCAGCGGCTTAACCCACTGAGCCACCCAGGCGCCCCCTGGAAGTGATCTTATGAGAAACTTTTCATGAAGACTTTACATACCTGGGCTAATTGGTAAATTGTAGGATACTTCCTTAAAGGTGAAAAGACACACTGACCATGATTTCATTGTTATTACATATTGCAAAGTCCCTCGTGTTGGACACAGGTTAGACCTCATCTGTGTGTTCACAGAATAGAACTAGGATCAATGAGTAGGTGTTCCTTGAATCAGAATGTTCCTGCATGTGGAAGTTAATTAAATCAGGAAACATTTCCTGAATGTTGTAATGGACTAGGCATGAGGATACAAGACAAATAGGGCAGAGTGGGCAATCTAATGGACAGAGACATAGGTAAAGAAGTAACTGAATGCCCATGGCAACAGTGTTGTGGGTTATATTGTGTAGACTGATGGACCTTCTCCATCAAGGCAACTTTTAGAAAACATCTAGGTGACTTTTAGGGGCTTAGGTTTTTATTTTGGATTTCTTTTGAAAATGTCACAATCAGTATTGAGGATGAGAGCAAAAGAAGCACCAATGTACTTGGCTTTTGAAAGGACAATGAGTTTTGACTATCTACATGTGATTGTAAGACTTTTAATGGTAAAGTTTGTTCAGGAGACCAGGGAATGGAGCTCTGGGGGTGTGAAACAGGGCATCAGGCATCAGAGCTGGAAAGAAGGCATGGGAGGGACCAAGGTCCCCCGGGCTGTCCTGAATACTCATTACTGTTCTGCATACCTCATCCATGAGCTATGAAAGTCATGTGTTAACTTTGAAGGTCATGGGCTAACTGTGAGAGAGAATTAATATATTCAGGAATACCTCAGTTTTCCAGCAGAGGTACTATATCAGTTTGTTTGATTGGCTGTAACAGTATCATGAACTGGCGGGCTTCACCAGTAGAAGTGTGTAATCTCAGTCCTGGAATCCAGAAGCCCGAGATTTGGATGTTGGGGTTGGTTCCTCCTGACCTTGTGGAGGAGAACCTGTTCCACACCTCTCTCCTAGCTGCTGGGGTTTGCTGGCATCTCTGGCTTGGATAAACATCACTGAGATTTCTGCCTTCATCATCACATGGTGTTCTCTCCCTGTGTTTGTCTGTCTCCAAATTTTTCCTGTTTGTAAGGATGCCAGTCATTTTGGATTAGGGCTCATTCTAATAACCTAATCTTAGCATGACAAACTCTATAGAGACCCTCCTTCTAAATAAGGTTACCTTCTGAGGTAGTAGGTGTTAGGACTTCACATTTTTTTTTTTTTTTTGGTAGAACATGATATAACCCATAGCAGGTGCCTTATGAACAGTAAGGCATCAGTAAATTCAATCCAATTTTGTTGAAATTGTAGGCAGTTATAACCAAAACAAACACTGCAAAAATAATGTGGAAATGGGAGAAGTGAGTTAGAAAATGGTACAATTAGCATTTAAAGAGAGCTAAGTGTGGAGCATTTATGAAAACAGTTTTCTAAGATCAATAATACATTGTTTCATTTTTCTTTACCTTTTGTTGAGGGACACAATTTTCTTATCAATTGGTTTCAGTTTAGCTAGTGTTAGTTTGGAGAGGAAATAGTAATTGAAGTGTCTACATCAATAATAATCCCTTCTTAGGAAAGTGAATGACAGTTGTTTACACCATCAGAAATTCATCCATTGAAGCTTAGTATAGTAGACTTGGGCTGAGAATGCTAAGTTCTGGATTTTAGTACAAATGCTGGTGATCTCTTTATGCAAATCACTTGATAATTGTTGGTTAGTGTTTTATTAAAATCAGAGGAGGCTGTATTCGATTTTATAAATAATGTAGATGTCTCTATTAGTCTTTGAATCACTTCTGGCTTGTTATGCCATACATGGAAATAAAGTAGACCAAAGACCCAATGGAACATTGAAAAACAGGAGGTGAATGTAAATATCGATGTTAATGGAAAAAGAAATGTGAGTAAAATAAAGCACTAGAGAGGTTGGTTTGATTTAATGAATTATTTGATCATTTTGTTAACTAAGCACAATTATTTGGAGAACTTGCAGGAAAACTCTACTAGATTCTTCAAGAGGAGGATAGATTGCTATTTTTCCATCTGAAACAATATTAAGACATTTATTTGAACTATGAGCCACTGTGTTTATGAAATTTATTTAATGTATTATGACCAAAATTAGGAAGAAAATGGAATATAATATTGGTGAACAGGAAGAATAGAAAAGCAGGATATATTTTTTCTCATATGTATGTATATGGAAGGGAGGGTAAGGTTCAGAAGGACAGTCTAGATGAAGCAAGTCTAACTGTGAGTTGCAATTGTGTCTACACACACACACACACACACACACACACACACACACGTGTGCGCGCTTCTGTGTGTGTGTGTGTGTGTGTGTGTATAATTGAGTTGTACCGTGCTGTGCATTTCTAACCATGGATGTTGATCAGAAGTTTGAAAGCTGCTGACTGTCTTAAATATCATTCACAGAGCACTGCTTATTCAGAGGTTTGGAACCACTGAGAGTCAAGGGGAATCTAGCAAAAGATGATGAAATCAGAGAAAATTATTCAATTCTCATTTTATTTCCATTTTTCTTCATTCAGGAAATTGATAAGCCTACTAGAAATGGGGGGGGAGTAAGTGCTTTATAGAGCAAAATTAAATCTGAGCTGGAAAAGAAATTGGTTTGAGAGTATGTGATCATTTTAAATGAGCCCACTTCTCTAAATCTAGGTGTTATTACACATCACAATGCTGAAAATTTCTAATGTGACATTGCAGTAAACTTGAAAAACTTCTTTAAATTGAAAATTCCAAATGTTGAAAAAAGAAATATAATAAAAGTTCACACGCTTATTTTCTGGTTTCAACAATTACAACTTATAGTTAGACTTGCATCATCTAGACTGTCCTTGCCAACCTTACCCTCCTTTCTGTTAGTTTGAAGCACATTCCTGCCATCATCACCAAACCAACAGACATTAACAGTAATTACTACTGTTCATAAATGCCCTGTTAGTGTTCATATTTTCAGTAGACTTTTAGAAATTCAGAGATCACACTGAGATACCTCTTTATACACACTAGGATGGCTTTAGTAATAATAAAAAAGATAATACTAAGTGTTGGCAGGGATACAGGGAAATTGGAATTTTTATACACTGTGGTTGAGAATGTAAAATGGCACAGCCACTTTGGAAAACAGTTTGGCAATTGAACAAAATGTTAAACATAGAATTATCATATGATCTCATAATTCCACTCCTGGTTTTATACCCAAGGTAAATGGATACATATGTCCACACGAAGACTTGGTACCCAGATGTTGATAGCATCCTTTCTCATAATAGTCAAAAGTTGAAACAATAAAAATGTCTACCAATTGATGATTGGACAAATAAAAGTGATATTTCCATATAGTAGAATATTATTCAGCAAAGAAAAGGAATGAAGTATAGACATAGGCTACACATAGATGAACCTTGAAAACATTATGCTAAGTGAAAAAATCCAGTCATAAAAGACCACCTACTATGTGATTCCATTTTTATGAAATGTCCAGAACAGGCAAATTCATTGAGACAGGAAGGGAAGTAGATTAGTGATAGGAGATGATGGAAGGAAGTAGAGAGAAATAGATTACTAACAACTATAGGAATCCTTTTAGGGGTAAAATATGTTCTAAATATGTTATGGTGGTGGTTACACAACCTTGTGAATGTACTAGAAACCACTGAATTAGATGCTTTAGGTAAGTTGTGTGATATTTAAAACCCCTGAAGTGTATATTTTTAATAGGTCAATGTTATGGTGTGTTTATCATATGTTAATAAATTTGTTATTTTTTTTAAAGATTTATTTATTGATTTGGGGGGGAGAACATGAGCAGGGGGAGGGGAGAGGGAGAGAGGTATCTCAAGCAGATTCCTAGCTGAGTACAGAGCCACACCGAGCTCAATCTTACAACCCTGAGATCATGACCTGAGCCCAAATAGTCAGACACTTAACCGACTGAGCCACCCAGGCCCTGAAGTTGTTATTTTCTTAAAAAAAAAAAAAAATGAGGGAGATGAAAACATACAAATGGACTAAAAATTCCAAAATCAATCATTACAAATTTAGGCCTTACCTGAGTGAGCAGACGTTCTTGAAAGGGAAAAAAATAAGGCAAAGAAACTATATATTGGAGGCCATTTTTTGTTTGTCTTTGTTTTTTGGTGGGTTTTTATTTTTGTTTTCGTTTTTTGTCTCTGCAAGGAGCTGTGAATTTGAACTTGTCACCTATTAGCATCCCCCAGGCAAAGTCTAGGGATAACTCTGGTCAAACCCTCTTTAGGTTTCCTATTCCCCTTGCTTTAGAGGATTCAGTCAGTCATGGCTGTGTTGCCTGTTTGAGACTGTTGTCAAGATCCAGCTCATAGAACTGACATAAAATGTCCTGCAAATCAGGGAATTGTGTTATTGCCACTATTATCTCTGTTGTAGAAGCAGCCAGATCTGTTCACAGGAAACCACATTTGATGTCTGACCAAGAGACGACAAATGCTATGGACATAGTTGGCTACAGACAGAGATACTGTCCCAGGCAACCCATGGCTGACCTTGGACTCTCGCCCAGCAATCCTTGTACCATTGCTACAGCTCTACAGTGCATATATAGGAAACATAATAAACCCTATTATTGTAACTTATTCAGATTCACAGATGTATTCATGGAAGGGGTCCTCAAGAGGGGCACATTTGTGTCCTTAAAGAGCAGGCAGATGTTCTTTACCAGTGTAATACTCAGCTTTCCTTCTGGACCTCTTTTTCTGTCCTAACCTCTAAATTACAAACTTAATTCCAAAGAGTAAAAGGAGATTTCTCTCTCTCTCTCTCTCTCTTTTTAAGGAGTGGGAGAAATGAACAACCACTGCTTCTGCTTTCACAGAGGTTAGAGAAAACCTAAGTGTCTTTCACTCTGAGACTCCTTTGCATTCCTCTCTGCCTCTCTGCCTTCCTTTCTGCCTGGTCAGTATTTTTACATTTGCATTTTTAGGAAGTGGCATCTGAAAATGATGCATCCCTCCCTCCCCTGGGACTGGCCTTCTCCAACCGAGCTATTGGGTCACCATGATCAAATTTGTGCATCATGCTGCCTTGTAGCTGGAAGCGACTTCTGATAACGTCTTTTGAAACCTGTATTTACAGAAGATATTAAGAGAAAGTGGAAAAGCTGTGCAGGGCTCACCTCCTCCAGGGCTTTCCCTGGCCCCTGTAGCTGGGAGTGTACTTTCCTCCAAAGTCTTCCGTGCCCAGCTCAATCCTGTTACAGCACTCACCGCATGGCTCTGTGATCCATCTGGCTTCTTGTTTTCTGTCTTCCAAAGCTCTGGGTTTCTTGAAGGCAAGTGCTTTCTGTTGTGCTTGTTTTAAACAAAGGCTAGAGCATGGTACCCACCCAAGGCAAGAGTCCTTTTCAGACCAAACCTTATTTCAGGAGTGGCAGCTGATAGACAAAATGTGTCCTGCACCATAGCTAAGAGACTTTCTGAGTATTAACAGCAAAGCTATGTGCAAAACAACAAAATGCACCTCCACTTTGCTTCTATATCTCATGGCCATTACCATGCCATAAAACATTAGATTTTTTGGCTTCAAGATCTTTGTTCAGGAAGCAGCAAATCTTTGTGTCCTACTTTTGTGTCATGCAAACGTACAAATAAAGCAAACCAAACCAAAGCCATTTCCTTGGGGAAAATGGCTACACAACTCTTGGCCTTAAATGTGGCCTTTGTGTGTTTCAGAGTAAGCTGCTTTTTTTTTTTTTTTTTCCTTCAGAAATGTTTTTAGAAACCAAAGCTTGATCATCTTTTTATCCTAGCTTGACAACATCCAGATGAACTGTCACTTTTGCTTCATAATTAAAAAATGAAATAGAGCTCTTTTCAGCTATTTTTCTCCAACTTGCCATTAGGAATGAGCACAAGCTGGTGCCGATATATGGATTTATATTTCCTAGAAATAGTGATATTGATGGGCAAGAAGATATAAACCAACTTAAATTAAACTGGTTCTGCATATGAAATGGGTGCCTGCTTGGGGCCGACTTTATTCCACCCATAAACACTTAATAGAAATTGATGGTCTGTGGGTTTTGCTAGTGGGAAGGCTTTTCACTCCTGATTTTGAAGACCCAAGTGGCTCTGGAAAAAAAAAAAAATGCTGAAAGTGATTTATTTTTCTGACATCACTTTGTTGTCACATATTCCCAGTGGGTGACCTTGGGCATCTTGAACTATTCCCTATGCCTTGGTTTTATCATCTGTAAAAAAGATAAAAATGTTTCTGTTATGTCCTATCAGGCTCCCGGGAGGGTTAGTATGATAGGCGAGCTGCAGCTGTAATGCATGTAGGTTCATCTGTGAGGGATTCTGGAATCTCATTAGTGATGGATGGTAAGAAGCAGGAATCAGAAGCCAGCTCCAGGAACTGGCCTGGCTCTAAGGCTGGCTGGTGACTGGTAGCCAACAGTCACAATTGTAGTATCCCGGGAGGCACAGAAGTGGAGTGTACTTTGAGCTTAAGTTAGATTTCAGGGAAACAAGTCCAGAATATGGTGCTTGGGATAAAGAACCTACTAGAAATGATGAGGCTCATGGGCAGAACATGGCTGGATGCCTGCATTGGGTTTCCAGTTGGTCTGTTTCTTTTGAGAGAGCCAGCACATGGGGGTGTTTGTGTGTGTGTGTGTGTGTAAGAGTAGCAAGGGCAAGGGGTTTTAGAGGCTGGTAAAGGACAAGCATGGAGAAGATTCTAGCTCTCAGAAAGAGGACTTAGCAAACAACAGGTCATATGCCCAGACTGTAGAGAAAGGAAATGGATTCAGAGGCAGAACCCATTCTAGGAGGGACCTAAAGGACATCAGGAGTGAGGAAAGCACCGTGGTGCATGACAGGGAGGTGTGGCTCACAGGGCACAGATGTGCCCAAGGCCTCACCAGCCACATCTTGTACCACTTGGAGCAACAATGAGAACTCCAGACTAGACCTGCAGGGGAGGCTGAGTTGCCTGGAAATAGGTGAGAGCCAGTTTTGCTGAGGAACTTGCCAGCTGGGACTTCAGGCTGAAGGCCTTTACTTCCTTCCTCTCCCTTGGGGCTAGAGTTGGTGAGCACTGACTCCAGCATTCTGGCCATAAGAGTATTTTCTAGCCTCATTAGCTGGCCTTTGTTCTCTCTTAAACCCCTTTAAGTCTTACTTAGTTGTGTATTAAAATTGGACTCTTCATTTTGTCCCACTACGTTGTGACAAATGGGTTGAAAAGCAGATGAATTTTTTAGATAAAAGTAAAATAAAACGTTTATTTCACTGAGCTTGAGCTTTGGGCTATTTTCTGCTATTAGATAAGAGAACTAAAATCTCCTGTTTTTAAGAGCTCTGATGATGAACATATGCCACCAAGGTAAAACTCTCAAAAGAAAATCTATTTTTATCCAGGCCTATTAATTCCAGGGATAAAAGTCAAATGCAAAGTAGGTGCCTACAGCATTCATATCCTAGATTCTCACCCCCAGCTTCTGCTGGTGTGTGTCTTCTCCTAAAGATAACTCTATTCTGAGGGAGAAAGGGGCATAAATGCATCTGTGGCAGAGGCAAAAGCTGCAGCTTCTGTTGACTTACTTAGCTGGTCCCCAAATCTTCTGGTTTCTGTTTTCTTTTGCCCTGAACTTTCCTCATACCAGCTAGTTGCTGATCACCTGCTGCCCTGAGCCTTGGATCTTGGGGCAGGTGTAATGCGGTAGAAGCTGGAAGAGGAACCACCTCGAGTTCTTTGTTGAGAGGAAAGGTGGGGTTCAAGAAAGCCAAGGAGAGGTGCCAGACAGAGAGCTGGGACTTGGAGGTCTGGAAACAGAAGAAAGCCAGGCAGGCATGGAGGGTAGTGGCCTGGTGAGATTTAGCAGAGTCTCAGTTTTTAGACTAGGAGAAGGAAGGAGGGGACAGACGGCAGTGCTTGCCAGGAGAAAGAGAAACTGAGGTATGGTGCTGCCTTTCAAGTCAGGGGCTCAGGCCCAGGGAAAAAGACAGGTGTGAGTAGAAAGGCGTGGATGTGGAGTAGGAGGGTATAGCTGTGGTACCGGGACACAGGAAAGAGGCAGGAGGCTAATTACTGGAAGGGCAGACCAGGGATCATAGCCCATGGACTGATCACAGTTAGTTTCAGTGGCACATCCGGATCTCTGAAATTGGGCCTCATTAAGAATAGGATGCTGCCCTGAGCTCAAAGAGATAAGGTTCAAGGAGTGAGCTTTTATAGCAGAGCAGATAATCTCAGAAGTAGGTACTTGAAGCATGGCTGGGGCTGAGTATCAGGCACATCATTAGGACTTCCCCCTTGTAACTTCAGCAACCCTGTGTTCCTCCCACACTGCTGCCTCCCATAGGTATCAGGAAGAATGGAACCTTCTGAAACTCATTTATACCCGGTGTGGGAGGTGATAGCTCTTAGTCCTCCGTGTAGCCTGAGATATGGGAAGTAGCCCTTTGTTAACTTCAGAGGGATGTTTCAGACCTATTTGGGAAGCAAATCAAACCCTGAATGATGGATCTTCAGTTAATACCACAAAGGTAGCACTGAGCAGTTCATCCAGGTAGGTGGGCGCGAAGGAGGGTATTTGGAGTAATGAGCACTGGGTGTTGTACGCAACTGATGAATCACTGAATTCCACCCCTGAAACGAATAATACGGTATATGTTAAGATAAAAATCAAATTAAAAAAATAAAATATTACTTATCACTGCAATACAGTGGCTTTTCTGAACTACACAGAAGCTAGAGAGTGGATGTTTGGGCCGACCTTTACCTGTGTGTATATGTGACTCTGTCTATCTAGATAGATATATGTCTAGAGAGAGAGAGAGAGAGAGACATATGCATGTATATGTGTATATTATATGTATATGTGAATGTGTTTTTAGTTTGTATCTTCTTTTGTTTTTTAATATCTTCCTCATCTGAAAATAAATAGGCTTGTAATACATGTTGCTGGTGTCTGTGCTCATAACCTGAGAGGCAGGCTGACTTCCAGGGACCAGCAACTTCATCTCTGAGGGCTGTGTTCAGGCTGGGAGAACATACTCTGACCAGCAGCATGGTCTGGAAAATTCCTGGCACTACAGTCTCTTTCATGGGGGATACTCCTGATCAATGTCTGAATGACTCTGGATGTACACACCCCAGCCCTCTCATTCTTGGTGGGAATAATTCTGAAATATGTGGTTTATAACTCAGAACTTCCCTGTTGTATTAAGCTGATGGTAGTTGGCTTAATAATGTTCTTTCTTATTAGCTCTGTACCTAAAAATCATCCGCTAAACTAGATGCACTCGATCCTAGATTCTGTTCCAGAAAGACACCAATCTACATTGGGAAGTCAATTTTTTTTTGTACTGTTTTGCTAAAAAACATTTACATATTGATGTAATCAATATCAAAAATAAGTTTGATCAAAGTCAAACAGAAGTTTGATTTGCTAAAATATTTCTTTAAAAAAATTTATTTATTTGAGAGAGAGAGAGAGAGAGAGAGAGAGCACTTTGTGGGGAAGGGCAGAGGGAGAGGAGAGAGAAAGAGAATCCCAAGCAGACTCTGAGCCCAAAGAAGGGTTAGCTCTCATGACCTTGAGATCATGACTTGAGCCAAAACCAAGAGTCAGATGCTCGACCAACTGCGCTACCCAGGCTCCTCTGTTTTCCTGAAATATTTCTTAATCCCTTATTTTTAAAAATCATTTTCATTACCAGAATTAGTCATGACTATTATTAATGACTAAAAATTCAACAATCTTTTTAATGGTGAATTGCAAGACCATTATTTGTCTTCCAAAATTGGTAAATCATGCCAGTATGGCAAAGAGTTTTAAAATAAAGAAATAAGATGAATTTCAATCTCAGATATTATCTGCTGTGCCAACCCATCATACAGCATACACCTAAATCCTGTTTTACCAGCTTGTGGTAGACGTATAACAAGGATTTGTGAAAATACTTAGGAAATCACCCGGGGATGTCAAGAGTTCATGACGAGAAGCTCTTCCTATAAACAAGCTCAGGTTTGACTTCTAGAGCATTGGATTCTTCTACAGCAGCTTCAGAAACAATGCAAACAATACATGCCTCAGATTTAATCACCCCAAAGACAGCAGATAAGAGAGGAACCAGTAATTGCAGTGTTATATTTCTGGTTCTGTCAGAAGCCCAAACAGGATAAGGCTGCATTAAAAGGACCACTGGATCTGCCAGAAGGGAATTCAGACTCACTTTATTTGATTATAGCAGTGTGGGTATGGAGGTGGTATGGGCTGGATCATGTTCCTGATGCCAACATTTTTTTTTTTTTTTAATGATAAAAACTGGCCTATATTCAGAGAAAGAGTGTATTGGGAGTAGAGGGG
Source organism: Neogale vison (assembly GCF_020171115.1). Lineage (NCBI taxonomy): Eukaryota > Metazoa > Chordata > Mammalia > Carnivora > Mustelidae > Neogale > Neogale vison. Next base: position 133,919,987 of record NC_058098.1, read on the forward strand.
CAGAGCAATAGGGACTGTGGTTAAAGAAGATTGTGTGTGCTTAGTAAAATACCTGAATAAGAGTTTGTTGGAAGAAAGAATATCCAGACAAAAGAGTCTGCAGGGACCGAGCTGAGGGACAGGCATTAACTCAAAGCCAAATAGAGACCTACAGATCTACATTGTTATGACGGCTGCCTTTGGCTCTCCAAGGGACTGTCACAGACAAGGATTAGACTTGTTGGTTGTGTCCTCAGTGTACAGAGCTAAGACTGATGGATTATAGCTTCTAGAAGGCAAATTTTCTATTAATATAGGAAAGAACTATATAACCTGATAATGGAGTGCATCTTGATCACTTTAAACAGATGTATGCGGAGAGAAGTTGACTCTTCCACTTCTTGGACTCTGGCTTTGAGGAGTGTGTCAGAAGAAGTGATAGAGATTGGTGGTTTCAGGGAGGAAGATTTCCTCTACTCTCTAAGGTCCTTCTAGTCAGACTAAGAATCAAATTGACAGGAGACACATTAAGGGGAGAAAATCAACTTCAATGGTCTTTGTAAAGGAAATCCACAGTGACATGGAAATTCCAAAGGTAGTGAGGCACCGTAATACTTATGTGAGGTAAAGAGAAGGGGTAGGGGACCTAAGGATACAAAAGGGAGAAAGACCATTAGCAGGAAGGTAGAAGGAGATGTTTGAGATCAAAGATTTCTTTATTATGCAAATATACTTCTTAGGTTTCTTAGGTGAAGAGGAAATTTCTGGTAATAGCTTTCTTCCTGGTACAAGCAGGCAGTTGAGGGGGCGGCAAAGAGCCTCTCCTGAATCTTCTGGGTTTGGATTGCTTTTAACTCAAAATAATGTCCATGCCAAAGTGGTCCATCTTAGGGCAGCTTGACCGTGGCTACTACAGTGGTTTTAAAACTTTCTCTTAGTATTAGCATCAGAATACTTTCCTCACAGAGAATCTTATTGTGCCCGAGTTTTCGCGTCTGAGAGACCAACAAGGAGCCAACACTGATGCAATCACAGGAAGGTTTATCTAACAAGCTTAAGCTTGGGCTTAAGAATACCCGACACAGCAGAGTAGGGACTTGGACCCCGAGGTGACATGCTTAAGCTTGGGCCCAAGTATACCCAACACAGCGGAGTAGGGACTTGGACCCCGAGCTTAACTAAGGCAGGGTTATTTATAGGTTCCTGTTACTAAAGCAGGGTGGGGGGTCTTTAGAACTAAAGTAGGGTGGGGTCTTTAGAACCAAAGTACCAGAAAGTTCAGCCCTTGGGCACAGGGGTCTAAGATGGCTGTACTTATGCTAGGGCTAACCCTGAGGTGGGATGGCCTTAATTTTTCTCAGCCTCCACAATCTCATATAGAAGCACAGTATATAAAACCTAAAAGGAAAGGTGCTTTGCCTGAATGGGGTGTGAGTGCCTACAACTGTCTCATCTTCTAGCTGAGGCAGCCTTCATCTCAACTCTGAAGGACCCCTGGGCTCCACTTTGAAAACTGCTGAACTAAATAATTTTAAACTATTCTTCAATTTCTTAAATGCAATATTCACTAGGACTTGGTCTCCATTTAATAATTTTAGAAAATATTTTATCTTCTCTGAAGTCCCATTGAAAATCCCTATTTATCCATTAATCAAAGAAAAAATAAACATACTCTAACTTTATTCATAGATCAGTGTTCCCTATATAGGTTGTAGCTCATGCCTTGGTTGGCACAAATATTTTGGAGACCTCAGGAAGAGAGTTGATTGCCTCACAGACTTTCATGGGAGTTGTAGTAGCCAATGTTTGTTTGCCCTTAAAGTCTTGTGTTTGACTCTTAATTCTTTCAAGTTGATCTAAGTGGGCCAGAAAGTTTCCTGTTGATTGGGGACAGTGTCCGTAACAGTGTCAAACACAGGTCTGCTATGTGAAAAGATAATGTCATGTATTCAGAGATTCAACTATACCGAGTGTCCACTTTGGGACAGACTCTGTTCTGGACACTGAGGACACAGTGAGGAAGAAAACGAACTCTTTGTACTATTTGAGTTTGTCTTCTAATGGGGCTAAATGTGAGCTTTCCACCATGACACCATCCACAAAGAAAAATTACCAGGTGCTGTATCCCTGCAGAACCCAACTCTACCTAGAGAAAGACTTCTCTGGGGAAATCAGTTTTTTAAGATTTTCATCTTGGAAAAATTCAACCCTACAGAGAGGTTAAAAAATAGTACAATGATAATGATTTCAAAATAAGACATTTAAAAAATAATGTAATGAACACCCATGGTCAGTCACTTAAATTTACCAGTTATTACTAATTTGCAGCATTTAACTTTGTCTCTCCATTTAGGGAGAGAGCAGAAGTGAACTAGAAATAGAGAAATTGAGTGATTCTTTTTGGGGGGGGGGAGGGTGCTGAAACATTCATGGACATCTCAACATTTCATTCCCTTAAGTACTCCAGCATGTGTCTCCTAAGAATGAGAACATCTCCATTATAACCACTATACCATTGTCAGGCCCAAGAAAATTAGCAATTGTTCCCTAATGCCATTTCATTATGGTTCATACTCCATTTCCAAGTTATCTCAAAAATGTCTTCTGGCTGTTTTATGTTTTTTTTCCAACCCAGATTCCAGGCATTATCTGTGATTAAACCTCTTTTTAATGCCGGATTGTCTTACTTTGAGGTGTTTTGAAGAATTCAAACCTGTTGCCTTGTGGAATGTTCCAGAATCTGAATGCATCTGTGTGTTGCATCACGAAGACATTCAGAGTAGACATTTTTGGCAAGAATACTTTAGGAGGAAGTCATATGTTGATATCACATCAAAAGATACCTAAGTCAGGTGGTCTCACTGTTAATGATGTTGAATTATTTGGTGAAGGTGGAGTTGGTAGCATTTCTCCATTGTAAAATCACATCCTTCCTTTTGGAATATTAAGCGGTCTACGAGCAATACCTGGAAAAGGTATCACCATCCTCTTCCTGCAAGAACATTTCCTCCAGTACTCTGGCTCTCACGCATCACCATGATTGCATCTCTGAGAAATGCCTTCATTCTTATCAATTCAGTCTGAGAACATCTGAATTACGGGTTAACTACTTCCATCACCAAGGACACACCGGACCCAATGACACAATCATCCTTAATAGTCCCTGTAGGACGTTTTGGAAGGGAATGTCCAGGGAACATCATGTACTTACTTCTTACTTCCTCCTTCTCCTAAGGACTGCCTCTCGCTGCTCACATTACCCAGACTTTTAAGTCACAGGGAACTCAAAGTTTAAAGTCTTCTGCAGGGCTTACAAACCCTTGTCAGGGGTAATCTGCTCACCAGCGTGTCAACACCATCAGTGACTAAGGAACATCAGGTAAAGATCTAACGGAACTTTCAGTTAATGTACTGCCTGAACTAAAAAGTAATCCTTGCTTGGGTCTTCTCCCTCAGCAGAAACAGCTGTGGATTTTTTAATCTCAGGAGAGAAAAAAAAAATCCAGTGGAGGTATTTTCCTCAGGGAACAGTTTTGTGTGCCTCGGTATATAAAGCCAAAAAGAAGGTTAATTGCTAGGTATAAGGGCAGATTTGTGGTTGCCGCTCAGGGGCTGGAATGGCCTCTCTCTCTCCAGTTTTCTTGCGGGCACTTAAAACAGGCCATGATGGGAATTCCTACACCACAAAACCCTGCAAATGCTACAAATTGGACTTTTCTTCTTTTCCTGGAGAGCTGTTGTCAAATATTTACCATCACATCACTGAATCTGGACTCACCTCTGCCCGTGGTATAGGCCACAGGGGGATGATCCCATTGGAGTGTGTGGTCTTAGAGGCCAAGAATAACAGAAAGCAAGTAGATAACAGAAATTCAAGTGCAGTGCACTGGTGGGAGGCCTCTTGGGGGTTATGGTGACACCCCGACATAGGGTGACAACTCCCCCTTCCCGAACAGCCTAGCAGACACTTGGGAGATATGGCAGGTAGCATCTGGGAGATCAGTGACCAGGCAGCCAGATCAAGGTGAAAATTCCAGACTCAGTCTCTTAGGAGGTGGGTTTGGAGGGCATATGGCAAAGAGAAGGGAGGCCCCAGGTTTTATGGCAACAAGGGCTGTGGTCTGGGCAGCAGAGGGAACCTCAGACATAGAAGGTCAGTAGAGATCCTGTTATCAGAACAACTGTCATCTCTGGAGAACACGCTCTAAAGAAGTTCAGGTTCTGTTTCATGGTATATTGTAAACTTCTTCCTCACTAGCTTCTGCAAAGTCTGCTGAATGGTCCCAGGAGACTGAGGCTTCCTTCTTCTGTTGAAACACAAATCAGCTTGATTCGTAAATTCTTTCCCCTGACTGTGTGAGTTCCTCGGGGGGCATTGCCACTCCACTTGGTGACTGGTTTCCTCAGCTCCTGCTGCAGAGTCAGTGCTCAGCAAGTATTTGTAAACCGTGAGGTTATTAAAAAATGATATGGTCTCATGAGAGAGGCAGGGGTCCAGTGCCCCTTGTTTTTCATGTTTGTCTTCTCTTCCCTGGAATGTATGTCCATCAGAGTATGCCCTTGATTGCCTCATTTCCTGCTCCAACCTCAATGCCTAGAGGGAGGTCTGGCACACAGTAGGTGCTCAGTACATATGTGTGCAATGTTCAGTGACTGAGTCATGGGCCCCAAGATCGGAGCCACACTAGATAGCCTTAGTTGAGACTGGTTTTGATGTGGGGTGTCAGAACTCCCTAAATCTTGTTGGCTTAGAGGCAGAGATGGCTTCAGACTGTGTGGGGCATGTAGGTGTGTGTGTTGGGGGGGGCGGTCAGTAGTCCATTCCTACATTTAAAGTAGGCCGATGGGTCAAGTAACGAGGTCAGCCTTACTGTATGAGTTCACAGTCTTGAGTGTGTGCCGAATCTCCCGGAGGGTACGGTGAAACAAATCCAAGAGTTTCTTATTCAGTAAGTCTTGGGATAAGACCAAGCAAGTGTTTGTTTTTTTCAGTAAGTTCCCACATGGTGCTGATGCTTCTGGGGACCACACTTTGAGAGCCACAGTGTTAGTACGACCACGTTGGGGGGGCAGCTGATGGGTGTTTTTAAGATAGTTTGGCCCAGTTTATCAATAGAAGCTGAAACCCACTCCTTTTTTCCCCCTCTGCCAAATTGTGCACCATTCTGAAAGAAACTTTTCAGGGTGCATGGAAACAGGTGCCTACCCTCTTTAACAGTATGAAAAGCAGTCCCAAATGAAGTGCTGCATTTGGTACAATAAACTATCCTTCGAGGGTAATCAGATGCCGACAGTTCCACAAACCTCCCATAAATTCTGACACACCAGCCAAAAACCATTCTGCTTCCCCCACATTTGGAAGTTAGCATTTTATGGCCTCATCATAATGAGATCATCTTACTTTGGAGTCATTTATGTTGGAATTGCTTTAAAATTTCAAAGCGCTCTGGATTTCTACACCTCATTAAATTGGATTACATCAGGAAACTAGGTTTTTTGTTTGTTTTTGATTTTGTTTTTGTTTTAACCCAAAAGCGACCTTTCTTTGTTCCTTTATCCTCTCCTGTAGTTTCCTGGCATCGTGTGTTTGCCACTGGACACTGCTGGACTGTAATCCACAGATGTTAGAAACTTCTAGAACACGGCGTGCAACTCTCCTCCTGTGTTAACACGTTCTGTGCTTCCTTCTCATCAGGTAAAAAGAGCCCCAAGTCACCTATGGTTTGGGTTTGAAGTCTGTAAGGATGGCTCTGGCCTGACTAACTGATCACATTCTGTTCTGCTTGCCTTTGGGGTAACTGAGAGAAAACAAGTACAGTTTGGCCTCTCAGCGTCTGACATACCAATACGACGTGATAGGAGGAGGACGGAAAGAAAGAGAGCTTTCTCCCCCTCTTCCTTATTGCCAGGTGTTTTTTTTTTTTTTTTTCAATAAGCTCGTCATTGATAATGCTTACCCTGTGCCAGGAATCAAAATCACTTATTTATATGCACTGTTTTAAGGTACCTACACATTAACAGTATTAAGTAGAAGTGGCCTAAAGGACTCAGAGTGAGTATGTGACTCCAAAGCCTGGAGATTTCCACTACATTATGATTCTGGGAAAAGAAGATTGTTTAGAAGTACTATAGGGGTTTATGTATAAAAAAAGATATAACAGGTATGTTACCTGGGCTCTAAGGAAGTTCAAAGAAGGGAAATTCCCCATTTCAATTTGAGATGCACATTGATTCACACTTTAGTATCTCTGAAATAATGATCTTGCACTTAACACTGCTTTAAAATTGCCAGCCTGTTGTGGTCATCATGGCAGTCATCAGTTCCTACATGGGCATGAACTTGACTTTGGTCATTTATCTGCTACCACTTGTAGCTCTAACTCAGTCTAAGAACCTCTTGGGATAAGTCAAAAATAAGACTTCTAAATGATAAGAAAGTAAGAGCTATCCTTCTAGATTAAAAACAAAAAACAAAAACAGAAATAAAACCTCGTGTGTATATATGTACATGTAGGGTTGTTTGCACACATATAAATACAAGCGTAACTGAATTTGTACACATGTACACTGATGTGTGAAAACACATTGCTGTTCTCTCTCTCTGTTCCTGTCTGTCCATCACTCAACTCTCTCTTTTCTGTTCTGTGGGTGTCTCTCCACTGCTCATTTCAGTTGTCACTGTACTTTGGAAGCGGAAGTTACTTTTCACTCAATATTACTTTATTTATCAAAGAAAACACTAGGTCCGTTGTTCATCATTTAAAGTGAGCCGAATTTTCATATAGTGCCTCACAGAGATAACAAACATACTAAAGATTCACTCACTCAAGCTGCTTTTTTCATAGTCTAAGCATTTGAGTGCATGTGTCTGTGTTAGAGAGAGAGGCAGGGGCAGAGGGAGAGAGAGAATCTTAAGCAGGCTCTATGCCTAGCACTTGAGCCCGACATGGGGCTTGATCTCCAACCCTGAGATCATGACCTGAGCCAAAATCAATAGTGAGATGCTTAACTGACTGAGCCACCCAGGTAACCCATAGTCTAAGCATTAACTTGAGATTTTTCATTATGTCCAACCTTCAAACTGGGGTGTGTGGGTAACTTCTTCTGCTGGGATATGAAATGCTCTTGCCTTTCTGACCACAGACAGGGTTTAACTAAACAGCCGGGAAACTCTCTGAGTCATTGCTGTGTGATAACCCCCTAGGTCAGTATTCTCTCTTTGCATATTTGGGGTGAAAATATTGAAGAGGTTAGCACAGTTTTCAGTAGGCACCCATTACATTAGAATAACTTGGTTTAATTTGTTGTCAAAATGCGGCAGACCTCCTGTTTCCTGGGATTGAGATGGTTCTGGGTGAACACAGAGAGAAGGTTCTCACAGAGTAAGGTTTACACAGCGATGGCTGTCTAGAGCCCACCTGGCCCGTTACCCACGCAGCTGGGCTGGTCAGCACATTGGCTACACACATGCCAGCCCTTCCCGAATGGTTTGGTCATGTGTAGTTGCTTGCTTTGTTTTTATTTTATTTTATTTTTTTAAAGATTTTATTTATTTATTTGACAGACAGAGATCACAAGTAGACAGAGAGGCAGGCAGAGAGAAAGAGGGGAAAGCAGGCTCCCCGCTGAGTGGAGAGCCTAATGTGGGGCTCAATTCCAGTACCCTGAGATCATGACCTGAGCTGAAGGCAGAGGCTTAACGCACTGAGCCACCCAGGCACTCGTTTGTTTTTATTTTTAAGTGAGGTTCTAACTGGGAAAAAGAAAAAAAAGAAAGAAAATATATCAGAACTATTATAAGGAGGACTCCAGATGAAAAAGAGAGAAAAGCCATCGCATTTGGTGATCACATGAAAGTTACTGACCACGCCGAAAAAAGTGGGTTATTAAATAGGACCTGTTGACTTGGTGAGAGCCCATTATCAGACCTATGTGGGTTGGGGCCACTATGATCAGGGAAGGCGCTTAAATCCAGACTAATCCTAACACATACTTACTTCTCAGGTATACATCTGAGGAATGGATTGTAATGTTTTATAGTGATTATACATTAGAATGATAATATTTTTGATACACTGGATTAAATAAGGTATGTTCTCAACACTAATTTCAGTTGTTTTTAAGATAGCAATTCAAAAATGTTAAACTCCATTTGCAGCTGTATTATATTTTTATTACATAACACTGCACTCGGCACTGTGCAAGGCACTTACCTTCAAGTGTCCTGGAAAGCCAGTACTGTAATACCCATTTTAAAGACAAGTAAACTGAGGCACAGAAAGGTTGATCAACTTGCCAGTCATCTAGCTTTTATCCAGAGTCTCCTGGGTGTATTGATGCTAAGCCTAGTGAATTTCCTTTTCTGGAACAGTAGCTTCTCCTTTGCAGCAAATGCTTCCCCAGTCCTGCTGGAATGTCCAACTGCATTCAAGCAGCAATGCAACCTCCCCAGTATGGCAAGCGCTGGAGGGTGGCAAGAGGGAATGAATCACAGCTTTCCCAGGAAAAGCTTTACCATCTTCAGAAGAGACGTATCAACCAGTCACACAGTTAGTGAGAATGACTCCATTCAAGAAGGAAAGCGAGACATGTAAGTGACCTGAAATTGATCGTGATGATGACACTGGGAGTAAAGTAAGGCTCATCGTTCTAACATGTCCTATGCCCTTCGTTTCATTAACCGCTGACTTGTTCCAGCCTCTCTGAATAGCTGTCTTCACATTTACAGATAGGATGCTGTCTTACCTAGCTTGTCTGAATGGTCCTCCCACACATTTACTTGTTATGTTCCCAACGGAAAGGGAAAGTGGTGGCTAATCCTTTCCAAAGGGTCACCATGCCTCTGAACCACACAGAAGAATCTGATTCAGTTTATTATTTCAACAGATACGGGAGCATTTCCTTGCCCTGTTTAACATCCCTTCCTGTGCTTAGTTCTGTAAAATAAACCAGCTTTCCTGAAGGCTGAGCCATAGGTGTCAGGGAATGGGTAGGTCAATCTTTCCTTATTTACTTAATCTAAGCTTTTGTTTCTTTGGCTGTACCTAGGGAATAATCATTTCCCTTGCAGGGTTGTCATGAGAAGTGAAGATGATGATAAACCTCCATCACCAGCCACAGTGGCTAGAGCAATTGGGTGCTCAGTTGATGATTTGATGATCTCTAGTATTCAACCACATTACCATAGATGACACTACAATGAAATCGGTCTCATCTGTGTTGTGGGTGTTGAAGGGGAGAGGAGTGATAAGTACAGAACGGAGTGCCTCCCTGCTGTTCAGATAACTTTGTAGGAATTAGTCATGCAGGACTCTTACCATTTCAAAACGGTATGTGGAGAGCCTTTTCTTCCACCCAGGAGGTGTTGAGAGGTGGCATGGAGAGTGAGGAAACAGAAAATGTAGCGTTGGGTCTCTCTCTTGCTCTCAATTTTTTCATTTAATAATTGGACAGGATATAACAGGGCAATCTTTTTAAAAAATATTTATTTATTTATTTGAGAGAGAAAGAGAGAGAACACAAGCAGGGGGAGCAGCAGGCTGAGGGAGAAGCAGACTCCCGGCTGTGCAAGGAGCCCCATGCTGGACTCGATCCCAGGACACTGAGATTCTGACCTGAGCTGAAGGCAGAGGCTTAACCGAATGAGCCACCCAGGTGCCCCATGACTGGACAATCTTTAACATCTTGCTCTATGTTTCACAAGGCTTGGATTTGCCACCTATCCAGTAGAAACATATATTCTAATAGAGGAGATAAAAACAATTGAGCTAGCATCTATAACAAAGGCTGCTGAAGGGAAGTAGCTTGAGGGAGACAGACAATAAAATAGCATTAGGTGTCAGAAGGAGGGGTGACCACTTTCATGTGGGGGATCCGGCAAGTTTTCTTAGAGAAGCTCGCATTTGAAATGTGTTTGGAGGATGGGATAGATTTCAAACATGGAGAACTCCAGCTGGGGAAATGTGTGAGCAGTGACATAGGAGTGTGGAGGGGAGAGGTTCACTGCTGCAGTGATCCAAGTGCAGAGTACGTTGAGGGATGTCACAGACTAGATAGGCCTAGAAGCAACAGTGTGGCCAGACTGTGTGTTGACATGAGGATGAGATTTAGCAGCAGAAAAAGATAGGACAGGCGTGGAAACTGCGGTGCTTGGTTGTTGATAATTCTGGGGACAATGAGCAGGTAGCGGGTGGCAAGAACCACTGAAAATAACGGATCTGTTGAATCTAAAGACCCAGACATATGGGATACTGGAAAAAAGACATTCTGTCAGGATTATCCCACCAAATGTTGCTGTTTTGAATGACACTTTGAATATTTTATAGGGACTTGAGTTATACTTGCACCTTCCCATTCCGCGTGCTCCCCAAACCTAGAGGAGCTGGGACACCTATGCTAAGTCTCCTGTGTCCCGCATTGGGCTGGGATCAACATGGCTAGGAGGCCCAGCCCAGCATGAGTCACCAAGAGCTGGCATTAGTGAAGCCTGCCCAGCTTCAAGCCACACTTGGTTCGAGGAAGCATGGTACATCAATGAGGATGCTAGGGTCCTGCCATTGTCCAAATGACTTTCTCCATGCCCCCCCTCCTTCCATAGTGGGGCCTGAATAGTTCTCATGGAAGAGCAATGGCTGGAAGGAGGATTGATGAAGTGTTCAGCACCACGGGGCGGGTCCTCAAGCATGCCATGACCAGAGGAGCCCAGGGTTTCTCAAGTTCCCCAAAGTGGGCAGGCTGGCCTGGCTTTGTGCACTGGGGAGAGGGTGTGTGAGGCATGATCAGAGCTGTTCGTTGTCAGCTGAGCACGTCTAGACAAGGCTGCCAGCCTTCACCGCGCGCGCGCGCACACACACACACACACACACACACACACAGGAGAAACCTGTCTGAAGAGCCGGCCTCCAGGGAAGGGACAGGGGAGCCAGCACAGCTGGTGCAGAGCGCTCCCTAGTGCCTGAGTGCGGTGAGAACAGAGTGAATGGGGGGGGGTGCATAGGACATCAGAACCGGGGCGGGCTGCGGGGCGCGTAATTATCTTGTCAGTTTCTTCAGGATCACCTGAGCTGTGGACACCATCCCTGGAGGTCATGTGGCAGAAAGGACGGGTATCTAGATGTCAAAAACCTGTTTTTGAGTCCTCATGTTCACCATTACTTTCTGAGGGGCAAATTGCTTAAATTATGTATTTTTTACACCAGGAATAATGCTACGTCCATTTCTGGGTCGTTGTAATAACCTATGCAGTCTGGCACCTAATAGGTCACAAAGATGGTTATGGCTTGGAAAAGTCACTTTGGTGAAATCCTTAGCTAAGTGCTGTGGAAAAAATTAAAAGAGAGAAAGAAGATAACTATTTTTCCAGGGTGGATGACATCCATTTTCCTTTTCCTTACTTCACCTTTGTTACAAATGGAGACAATTTATACCAGCGAGTTATTTAAAGCAGTTCCTTAGAAGTCACTGAGTTTAAAATGCTTTCCTAATGGTTCGATAGTCAATACTGTGTTTCGTGATCTTACTGCTGAGCACAGCTCAAGAGACAAGCCTGGATCAGTTAAGTCCATTAAGTGATTGTCATCAGCATTCTTTTTCTGAAAAAAACATGGGGGCTAGTCACATGTGATAGATATTTAAACTCCCTCCTGAGATTCTAGAACAATGTTAATGATAGTTGAGCATAGTAGTTAGCTAGTGCAGTTAGCTTAACTGATGTCCTATGCACCCCCCCCCATTCACTCTCATCCTCCCAAGGCTGCTAATTAAGGAAACCTGTGGCTTCTTTCTAGCCAAGAACAAGGAAGCTGGAAGTTCCAGACAGTAGATAGCCCAGAAGAACTCCTCAACCAACGACAGACCTGGAGTTGATGGATCAGACTTCTTGGTAATTCTACATTGTGTTTTATACTATCTCCTGGAATCCCTGAGAAGACCTGACCTTCAATTGCCCATGGTGTTTGCTGGCTCCTAAATCTATCAATTTCTTCCCTTGTAGAGCTTACTTCCTCACACCTTCCCCAGTGTCATCTTCCAAATGATGTAATTGCTCTCAGAGGCTTGTCTCAGAATCTGCCCCTAGGGGAACACACACCAAGTCACATTTTAGCTTCTTTAAGGTAATTGCACTGTTGAGTTTTGTAGTGTAAGGCCTGGAGCCAACCTACATTTTTTACAAAGTGTAGCAAATGGACATCTGATTTTAAGAGCTCCAAAGGGGCAGGACCCAAATCTTCTAGCAAGTCCAGGTGATGGTACTGGCCACAGCCATTACCAGGATACCCAGTCAGGGATGAGGAGCACAGCATTAGGGGAAAAAAAAAAAAAAAGGAATAGAAACTAAAACATGGAACTTGGAGGAAGAGACACCCATGATCCTAATGATATGTAGGGTCTAGGGGTCCCAGATGGTGGGGTTGGGTACCAGCATTTATCTAGCAAAGTATATGACTGGGTCTTGGGGTAACAGTCATTAGAAGTAGGGTAGTATAGTTCCATGGCCTGAACCTCTCTGACAGTTACAAATGAACATAATGAGTTGCATTAGTTGAGGTTGATACACCACTTTTGTCTCTGTTGTTTCACTTAATTCTAATTAAAGCAGTGAAGCAGGTGTTATCATCTCTGTTTTATAGGTGAAAAAAAAAATGAAGTTTTGAGGTCATCTTCCCAGGAAGTAGAGCTAGGTCTTGATGACACCTAGTTCTGACCGATTCCATGGTTCATGCACATTTTATTGAAAGTCCAAAGGGTCCAAAGGCAAAGAGAATTTCCTAGACTTTGATACTGTGGGTACCAGGCTCAACAACATTGGCCACAGGGTAACCCGGGGATTGCAGGGATTATACTACATTTCACCATCAGATCCATGCGAAGTCATAGGACTGGCTAAGGAATTAAGGCACATTTGATCACAAAAAGGGAGCATCATTTTTGGGTGCCAAAAGCCAGAGAAGGTATAGGAAGAGGAAATACTCTTAAGAGATGTGCATCCATTGTTTCTGGTTGTTTGACTATTGGGACAGTGCCCAAATCCATCTAGGATTCTACTGACAGGGAAGATACCATTGTTCTTTTAGTCTTAAGAGTTTATTCCTTATTGTGAAGCATACAAAAAAATGTTTAACTTAATAAGAATTGTAAAATGAGCACCCATGAAACCTCTATCCCAGTCAAAACATTGACTATTGTCAGCCCATGTGGCTCCTCCCTTCCTGTCCACTGGCTGTATCTTTATTGTAACAATGTATTATGGCACTCAGTCCTTTTTTTTTTTTTAAGTATTTGTAATTACTACTTCTTCAAGTTCATAAAATTACTACTTCTTCATGTTCACAGCTTACTTTCTGCTGTGGAGCTTTATATAAATGATCTATACAGACTTTCCAGCCTCCTGTCCTATTGTTCCACTTTGAGCTGACTTTTATGAAGTTAACTAGATTTCAGGGACTTTGAAGAAAGCAAGCCAGTTGGTTGATGTTACATCCCTTAGAGGACCTATGACCAGAAGACACATTATGTATCATGGAGAATAGAGACTTAAAAGCCACTTGGGAGGCATACACAATCCTGGTCACTGAGGAGGATTTAGTGGCTGTCTGTCTGTTAAGTGCATTGTGCTCCTCCTTCATAGGCCAGGTCATATAATTAATGTCTGGATCAGCAATGGATTCATGGAGAGTGGGGTTCTTCCACAGTCAGCAGTTTTCCTCCAGGAGAAACTAAAGGGTATTTTCCTTTTTTTTGTTCCCGGAACAAGATACACTGTTTTGACTTCGGGACCGTAGTTCACACTTTCTCCTTTCTGAAATTGCTTCTGTCCCTAGAAAATACTTGGTCTTCAAAGTTCAGCTCAAATATCCTTTCTTAGGTGAAGACTTTCCACTGTCTTCTCCTTGAGGAGGAAATCATCTGAAATTCACTACGAAGAGGGAGTATTTGGACCTAATTCTATTGCCAATAACATAGTTGCATAATTATGTTTACATGTAGATCTTTTCTACTCAACAATAAGAAACTTGGTGAGAGGAATGATATCCCATTTATCTTCTCCCTTCTCAGTGATAAATGTATAGACATCCACTCACTTTTGTTGAATCAATCAGTCAATCAATCAATGAAGAGATAAAGTCCTGTGGAGATAAATTAATTAGTGTCAGAGACTCATCACAGCTTAAACTAGAAGGACAAGGCAAGGTTATAAATTATAAATTATAATAGTCAAGCAGAGTTAGAGAAAGGATCAAGAAGTGATGTGTGAGTGAGATCTAATGGCATGGATGCTTAATTCAAGAACACAGGGAAAGTCACAGCCGGAGTGATGAGAAGAGCTTTGGTGGGCAGAGCATCGTTGATCTGGGCTAAGAGGAGGGAGATGCCCAAACCATCATGATCTCTTTCATACAACCTGGTTACATTTAATAAATTAATAACCTCAATAAAAAGTATTTATTATTTTCATGAATGGAATATATAGAATTAAAGAGAGAACTTTATGGATTAAGGGAACATAGATGGCTGGTAGTTTTAGGAAACTTGGAATCTTCTATATGTTATTCATTTTAAATAATTGGAGAAAAACTTCCATAAAAATATTACAAGTGCTTTTATAACCAGAGCTATTTTAAGTTAAAACTTTTCACTTAATCTTCCTGAAGACCTCAGGATCCTACATACTTAATCCATACAACACATCCTGGTGAAATGGTAATGTAAAATTATGGTGCACTTGGAGGTGCCCTGAAAATTAAAATGCAGAGTTTCTGATGAACCCTGTTCTTCCTTGTGAAATGGAGTGGTCTTGGGATCAAATGCACTTGCTGTCAAAAATTAGTGGTGAGCTCCTTTTTCAAGTGTCATTTTTTTTCCTCTTTCTTTCCATTATTAATAACTTTTTCCTCCTGTACTTCTAAGTGAAACAGGGTCAATCGTAATAATCACAAGGGATAGTGACGATAAATGTGGTAATGTTCATAAATATGTCTGTTTCCTCCCACATACAGGTGCTGCACAAATAGAGAACAGTTCTGTTTATTGGTATGGAATCTGGCAACTAAACTATTGTAATTTGCATGTTAGGCTGCTATGAAATGAACAAGAGAAACCTCTTTGAGTGAGGGTGGAGGGAGCAGTTGGTAAAGAAATTTATTTACTTTCTGTGTAGTGATTGTATTTTACAAATGTTTAGGGATTTTCTAAAGGCAGGTCAAATAGGAGTTGGAATCCTGCATTTGTCATCGCTGTATAGCTTCTTTTTCCTGCCACCCAAATTCTCTCAAATGTATTTTTCATTCTTTCACATTCCATGCCTCTTTGGGTGATCTGTCTGGATCATGGTCACCTCTCTCATGCAGTCTTGGAACCTAGAAGGTCCCAGTCTATCCAGTGACTTGAGGGGTGGCATGGGTCTAATTGTCTCTATTTCTGGGGAGTTTGTTGTCAACATCTGGAGTTTCATGGAAGAAATTCGTGGTTCTTGACTTTTTACCCCGCTCGGACACTACAATCTACTTGGGGGTAATGCTCTGTTTATGCATCATGCATTGATAATTTCAGTTGGAACATGAATTCAAACTAAACAGTCCTGCAGGGTTTTGGAAACAAAGCCTGGATTTAGAGCGGGTTTCCTCGGCTGCTCACATCCTCTTGTTCATTAATTCATTAATTGTTTATTGATCAGTTATCATGTGAAAGACACTTCCTTAGGCACTGAGAATACCGCACCAGATAAGAGAGCACTGTCTTTGAATCTGATTTCAGATGTTGATACTAGGGCATTTGCTTATGACAATGGTTAATGTGGAAATGCAGAGAGAAACAAAGGTGGAAGTAACAAAAGAATCAATATTCATCTCAAATAGGATATCAGTACATATAACAAACAGTAAGACAATAGGCTTGAAAACAGTAAACATTCAGAAAGTATTTACTGAATATATTATCTTTCTAAAAACAAATAAGGCATTATTTTTTGGAAACCTCAAACCTACCCACCTTCAAAAATCTCAGCTTTCTTTCCTCTTCTCCATGTGGTCCTGCACTTCTCATGTTCTCCTGTCCTTCTCTCCTAGAGTTTCTCTTCTTCTTCAACGGATGCCTCAGGCCATCTCCTTGCATATGGTATACTTCTTCATTTTCATTCTCTCCTTAATCGTATTTTCCTATCTCTCGCCCCTAGATTTTGATAATACTCACTTCATGTACAGTTTTTCAGGGGATCCATAAATAGTCCCTCCTATCAAAGTTACAACTTCTGACCCCTGTCGGTCCCTGCTGGGTAGAGTACAGATGTCTTAGCACTAAATCAGTGCTTCACCATAAATCTCCTCCTGCAAATTTGGGCTCAGCTTTCATTCACATGCTCACCCACCCCAACCAGGACGCTTATATACACACAGATCTCTTCCCTGCCTGGCTCACACTTTGCACCATAATTTTCCATGCCCTGTTTCCTTACCCAGGCTCCTCTTGTCCTCTAAAATGCATTTTCCTGTATTATCCAAGAGATTTCTTTTTTAGAACTCACCTCAAAGAGGATCTCCAGGATGAAACTTTCTCTGATAATTCATTATAATTGGTAGCTCTCTCCTTTTTATCCAATGAATCCTTCTTTTCCAACTTCCTAATGAACTTTAATGGTTCTTGCCAACCTGTTTGTATTTCCCTTGATGTGGCAGGTCTCTCATACTTTGATGACTGTGTTCCTGGAGCTCCTTCTGCCTGGAAGTGTTTCCCTTCACCCTTTGTTCCTCCAAAGGACATCAAACACTCTGGAGATTTAAGGATCAACTTCTTTATGGCTCTTTAACTGATCCTTTCACTAACTGAGGTTGAATTACTTCTCCTCATTCTTTGTGGATTTGGTGCTCATAATATAGTTTGTATGAACTTCTACCTTGAATCTATTAGATCTTGGAAAAATTATATTTGTCCATTTGTATCCTACTATAAGACTATAGGATCTTGAAGAAAGGAAGAGGATATAATGCATGTTATCTATTTATTCATCTAATATGCATATATTGAACATTTAGTGGATTTTAGCCATTGAGCTAAGTGCCAAAGATACATAAATAAGCAAGACAGGCATATTTCTTGACTTTATTGTACTTTATACTGCTTTAGGAAAAGGAGGCAATGAACTAGTAATATAAGTCTGGTATTATAAATATATCATGGGTATGTGAAATGATATATCAGGTGGTTTAACCGAGCTGGAGTGCAGTGGACCTGGTTACACAAACAAGCCTGAAGTATGGTGGCTATCTTCTGAGAGTAGAAACCTGCATTCCTGAATTCTAAGGTAGGAGAGTTTCAGCGGGTAGCAACGTGCAGTCTGTGACTATGGTTACAATGAAGAGGAGAAATTTTTCCCAATCTAGCACAGTTCCTGAAACATGGGCTATGAGCAATAAATATTAATTGAAGCAATTGAGAATATGAAATTCTTTCTTACCTGTTTATTATCCTCTAGTCGACAGATTTCACCTCATTCTGAGGTTGACATTTGTTTAGCTTCATGTGCCCTTTTTGTCATAGTACAGGATTTTGTTCATTGATTTCAACAGATGCTCTCATTTTTATTACAGCAGCACATTCATGATATCTTGAATGAATTATTCTACTTTGCTATCTCAGAATGACCGCCATTTTGGATCAAGAGGCAGAGTGATTGTGGGGAGTGGGATGAGCCAAGTTGACTGTCATGGCCTGACACATTCTCTCCATAATTTTCTTCTCTCTGAATCTAGAATACTCGGCCTATTCCGTGGGAGTTTGAAAATTTCCTTCCTTGGCTTCTCAGATAAGCCTTGGAAAAGAACTCTAAGGAGATTAACAAAAAAAGGAGGATTAATGGATTAGTGGAAGCCTGAACACAAGGTTTAGTTCCCCAGAAGGCTCTTCTTTCAGGAGAGAAGACGACTAATGGCTCACAATCGCCTAAGTTCTTGGACAGTGAGGCGAGAACCTTAGCTGAAAATATTTTGCAATGTTTTCTTCCCTCTCAGTCCTAAGACCTGCTGATGAGCTTTAGTTACAAGGGCCACACACTTCAACTTGGAGCCTGGTTAGGAGAGATGCTGACAGTTAGTGTTTCACTGACAAGATCAGTTTGTTTTCAGACTGGTAGATCTAAAGAGGAGAGGAAGTCTTTTCAGGCCTTGTTGACCATGTACATTTTTTTTTCCAATTTATTTATTTTCAGAAAAACAGTATTCATTATTTTTTCACCACACCCAGTGCTCCATGCAAGCCGTGCCCTCTATAATACCCACCACCTGGTACCCCAACCTCCCACCCCCCGCCACTTCAAACCCCTCAGACTGTTTTTCAGAGTCCATAGTCTCTCATGGTTCACCTCCCCTTCCAATTTATCCAAATTCCCTACTCCTCTCTAACGCCCCTTGTCCTCCATGCTATTTGTTATGCTCCACAAATAAGTGAAACCATATGATAATTGACTCTCTCTGCTTGACTTATTTCACTCAGCATAATCTCTTCCAGTCCCGTCCATGTTGCTACAGAAGTTGGGTATTCATCCTTTCTGATGGAGGCATAATACTCCATAGTGTATATGGACCACATCTTCCTTATCCATTCATCCGTTGAAGGGCATCTTGGTTCTTTCCATAGTTTGGCGACTGTGGCCATTGCTGCTATAAACATTGGGGTACAGATGGCCCTTCTTTTCACGACATCTGTATCTTTGGGGTAAATACCCAGGAGTGCAATTGCAGGGTCGTAGGGAAGCTCTATTTTTAATTTCTTGAGGAATCTCCACACTGTTCTCCAAAGAGGCTGCACCAACTTGCATTCCCACCAAGAGTGTAAGAGGGTTCCCCTTTCTCCACATCCTCTCCAACACATGTTGTTTCCTGTCTTGCTAATTTTGGCCATTCTAACTGGTGTAAGGTGATATCTCAATGTGGTTTTAATTTGAATCTCCCTGAGGGCTAATGATGATGAGCATTTTTTCATGTGTCTGATAGCCATTTGTATGTCTTGATTGGAGAAGTGTCTGTTCATATCTTCTGCCCATTTTTTGATGTGTTTGTCTGTTTCGTGTGGGTTTAGTTTGAGGAGTTCATTATAGATCCTGGATATCAAACTTTTGTCTGTACTGTCATTTGCAAATATCTTCTCCCATTCCGTGGGTTGCCTCTTTGTTTTTTTGACTGTTTCCTTTGCTGTGCAGAAGCTTTTGATTTTGATGAAGTCCCAGAAGTTTATTTTTGCTTTTGTTTCCTTTGCCTTTGGAGACATATCTTGAAAGAAGTTGCTGTGGCTGATATCAAAGAGATTACTTACCCTATTTCAAACTCACATGGCACCATTGAGAACAGGACAGGATCTGCTTCTACTCAACCTTCTATCCTTGGCTCTTGATGCTGACCAATATACATTTATTCAACGGATGGATGCATGCATGTGCTAAATATCAACATTAACTCACAGGAGGGTGGGATCTGCAATACATGAAGACTCTGCAGTCACAAAGAACCTACTCACTTCCAACCTTAACCTCAACTAGAGCGATAATCCACTATGTCATCTTAAGCCACATGAGGGGTGCCTGGGTGGCTCAGTTGGTTAAAAGACTGCCTTCCGGCTCAGGTCATGATCCTGGAGTCCCGGGATCAAGTCCTGCATCAGGCTCCCTGCTCAACGGAGAGTCTTCTTCTCCCTCTTACCTTTCCCCTTTCATGCTCTCACTCTCTCACTCAAATAAATAAATAAATAAATAAATAAATAATAACATCTTAAAAAAAAAAGCCACATGAACTCCTTGAACCTGGCATGTATGTAATTATGGGCAATTTCTATCACCAGTAAGCAAAGAGGCTTAATAAGTGAGGGTAGCTCAGTCTCTGGACTTGGGCAGAGTATTTCGATTTTCTGGGCCTTGATTTTCATATCCTTAAAATGGAGGTGCATTACGTGCTCTCTCTCTTTTTTTTTTCATTTATTTATTTTCAGCATAACAGTATCATTATTTTTTCACCACACCCAGTGCTCCATGCAATCCGTGCCCTCTATAATACCCACCACCTGGTACCCCGACCTCCCACCCCACTGCCACTTCAAACCCCTCAGATTGTTTTTCAGAGTCCATAGTCTCTCATGGTTCACCTCCCCTTCCAATTTCCCCCAACTCCCTTCTCCTCTCTAACTCCCTTTGTCCTCCATGATCTTTCTGATGGAGGCATAATACTCCATAGTGTATATGGACCACATCTTCCTTATCCATTCATCTGTTGAAGGGCATCTTGGTTCTTTCCACAGTTTGGCGACCGTGGCCATTGCTGCTATAAACATTGGGGTACAGATGACCCTTCTTTTCACTACATCTGTATCTTTGGGGTAAATACCCAGGAGTGCAATTGCAGGGTCGTAGGGAAGCTCTATTTTTAATTTCTTGAGGAATCTCCACACTGTTCTCCAAAGAGGCTGCACCAACTTGCATTCCCACCAAGAGTGTAAGAGGGTTCCCCTTTCTCCACATCCTCTCCAACACATGTTGTTTCCTGTCTTGCTAATTTTGGCCATTCTAACTGGTGTAAGGTGATATCTCAATGTAGTTTTAATTTGAATCTCCCTGATGGCTAGTGATGATGAACATTTTTTCATGTGTCTGGTAGCCATTTGTATGTATTTATTGGAGAAGTGTCTGTCCATATCTTCTGCCCATTTTTTGATATGATTGTCTGTTCTGTGTGTGTTGAGTTTGAGGAGTTCATTATAGATCCTGGATATCAAACTTTTGTCTGTACTGTCATTTGCAAATATCTTCTCCCATTCCATGGGTTGCCTCTTCGTTTTCTTGACTCTTTCCTTTGCTGTGCAGAAGCTTTTGATTTTGATGAAGTCCCAAAAGTTCATCTTCGCTTTTGTTTCCTTTGCCTTTGGAGACATATCTTGAAAGAAGTTGCTATGGCTGATATTGAAGAGATTACTGCCTATGTTTTCCTCTAGGATTCTGATGGATTCCTGTCTCACACTGAGGTCTTTTATCCATTTTGAGTTTATCTTTGTGTACGGTGTAAGAGAATGGTCGAGTTTCATTCTTCCACATATAGCTGCCCAGTTTTCCCAGCACCATTTATTGAAGAGACTGTCTTTTTTCCACTGTATTATTTTTTCCTATTTTGTTGAAGATTATTTGACCATAGAGTAGAGGGTCCATGTCTGGGCTCTCTACTCTGTTCCACTGGTCTATGTGTCTGTTTTTATGCCAGTACCATGCTGTCTTGGTGATCACAGCTTTGTAGTAAAGCTTGAAATCAGGTAATGTGATGCCCCCAGTTTTGTTTTTGTTTTTCAACATTTCCTTAGCAATTCAGGGTCTCTTCTGATTCCATACAAATTTTTGGATTATTTGCTCCAGCTCTTTGAAAATACCGGTGGAATGTTTATAGCAGCAATGGCCACAGTCGCTGAACTGTGAAAAGAACCAAGATGCCCTTCAACGGACTAATGGATAAGGAAGATGTGGTCCATATACACTATGGAGTATTATGCCTCCATCAGAAAGAGGAATACCCAACTTTTGTAGCAATATGGAGGGACAGGAAAAGATTATGCTGAGTGAAATAAGTCAAGCAGAGAGAGTCAATTATCATATGGTTTTACTTATTTGTGGAGCATAACAGATATCATGGAGGACAAGGGGAGTTAGAGAGGAGAAGGGAATTGGGGGAAATTGGAAGGGGAGGTGAATCATGAGAGACTATGGACTCTGAAAAACAATCTGCAGTGTTTGAATCGGCGAGGGGTGGGAGGTTGGGGGAACCAGGTGGTGGGTATTAGAGAGGGCAAGGTTTGCATGGAGCACTGGGTGTGGTGCAAAAAAACAATGAATACTGTTATGCTGAAAATTAATTAATTAATTAATTAATTTTAAAACAAACAGACAAAAACAACATCTCAATGATATCTCCTCTATTTATATTATAGTTGGATATAGTAATAATTAGTTGACTGACAGATCACTGGGTTTACAACAGAATTAAAGAGAGCTCTTTTGGGACACCTGAGTGGCTCAGTCAGTTAAGCGTCTGACTTCAGCTCAGGTCATGATCCCAGGGTCCTTTCAGCTGACAAGTTTTTAAATAACATAGAGTTGACTTTTGTTTAAATGTGCAAGAAGTTTATTTTTTTAAAGTATTTTATTTATTTATTTGAGAGACAGAGACCACAAGTAGGCAGAGAGGCAGGCAAAGAGAGGGGAAAGTAGGCTCCCCGCTGAGCAGAGAGCCTGATGCGGGGCTCCTGAGCCAAAGGCAGAGGGTTTAACCCATGATCCACACAGCCACCCCCAAGAAGTTTATTAAGTTATAAGGAGTTGATTAAAACTTAACTTATTCCCTAAAAATATAATCTTAGCCAATTAAATACAAATTATAAATACAGTGTGTTGATAACTTTTAACAAATTATGAAAACTATCCCTGAAATTATCATCTTTGTTAACCACTTTTGATAACTCTTCCTTAGGCATTTGCAGATGTTCTTGGTAAAGGGCAGGGCTGTCTAAATCCTGAGTCCCATTCAGGATTTCTTTCATAATCTGGTTTTAGTTTTAGCTTCTGTACCTCATTTTTTCAGTGTCTTCGTAGTTCCATGTCAAACTGATTTTTTTTTTTTTATATCGAAAAACTTAAAAATGTTAAAGAGAGGCATTCTCAGTCTCTTTCCCTCTGTAGAAGCTTACAGGACCCACTTTGGGTGATCTTCAGCCATATTCCTTGTTTTGTTTGGTCTATATTATATGTCACAGAAGGGAGCATAGAACCAACTTGTGGTGCATTTCTCCCTACGGCTCTAAGCAAACTTGTATGAACCTACTGTAAGAGGGCATAATTGCAGGCATTGGTATGCTGGAGCTGGGATCCAATTGTAGAATTTTAGGAATTTTGTGATCTGGTTATTAAACACAGAATTTATTAAGAAGTAGTTTTATGTGTATATATGTACATTTATTAATAATTTATATCAAAAACAAAATTAAGAGACACTCAAGATTCATCACTTAAATATTTTATTACATTTACTTTTGTGTGTGCTCATAAATATATGGATAATGCTGACCATCCCTTCTCAAATCTTCATTCATTGCTATCATGTTGGTACCTTGGAATTGGCCAAAGTGGGAATATTTACACTACGAAAATCAGCAAATGCTACAGATTAACCTTCTCCCCTCCCCTTTTGGCCTGTTGATAAATATTTATCAGCAACTGCTGCTTCTAGGTGATACATAAAGTCAGAGTTAAAAAGTGGTTATAGCATTTGGGGAAATCCAGTGTTCGTGTGGAAGCAGGGGCAAAGATGTAGAAGCAGCACTTTGTATGCCAGTGCAGATTCATAATTAATAGGTAACTGGCAAGATAATTAAAAGGTAACCAAGAGAAACATTTTATGCTTAGGGCCAAGTACCATAATTAGGTTCAACACATGCTTTACCAGCTAGAATAGAGTAGGAAGCAGGTATTGCATACTCCGAATGTAATGAAACTACATTGTCCAAGGCTGACGAATGTCTCTGATAGGCTTTGTTATGAAGATAGCTATTGTCTTTGTAAAAAAAAAAATAGACATATATGAACACAAGTAGTTTTATTAGTCCAGAATGCCTGAGGTTTTGGTATAAAATACATCTCCCAACCTTTATTTAGATCTAGTTGATACAAAATATTTGACCCAATTTACCTTCAATACTCTTGAGTTTAAAGACTTGGTAGGTATCCAATAACACTCTTCCACTGTGAGTGAGTCAAGGACAAGGGAACTAGCATTTAGCAAGCATCAGCAATGTACCAAACAAATTGTTAGGCACATAATATAAGTGATTTCTTGCCACCAGCAATCTGTAAGGGGGAGAGTGAACAGGAAGGGAGGGAATTAATATATACTGAATACAAACATATACTGTTCATATATTGTCTTGAATCATTATGGCAGTTTAAAAGTGATACTATCATTAGAGTCATGAAATGGAGGCTTAAAAATATATAGGAAAATGTTCCAAAATGGTATTGTAAGTAGCAAGGCCAAGGTTTTTTATTTTTTTTATTTTAAGATTTTATTTATTTCTTTGACAGAGATCACAAGCAGGCAGAGAGGCGGGCAGAGGGAGAGAGAGGAGAAAGCAGGCTCCCCACTGAGCAGAGAGCCCAATTAAGGACTTGATCCCAGGACCCAGGACCCAGAGGCTTTAACCCACTGAGCCACCCAGGTGCCCCAAGGCCAAGGTTTTTTAAACACATACATATCTATGATCCTTTCACTCAACAAACATTTTTTGAGTGCATATTGCTTGCCAGAAGATATCCTGTGTGCTGAAGAAAATGGTGAACATCGCACTATCTCTCTACTTACAGAACTTATGGTATCCTGTGGGAGGAAAATAAGTAAATAAGTTATTATAATCATGTGTGTGAATATTGTAGGGGACAACACACGAAGTTCATAAGGAACATATTCAGCATCATTCTGGAGCCTAGTGCAGGGTCCTGGGTTGAGTCTAGTTTATACTTAAAGGAGAAACGGGAATTAGGCAGGTCAGATGGAATGGAGTGGGTGAAGATCATTCTAGACAGAGAGAATGAAATGCAAAGGGCTGGGGTCAAGAGGACCAAAGCAAGTGAATCATAATAAGAGGTAGTATTTCACTGATCACTTTCTGAAAGTGATTTATTTCTTCAGAACTTTTTTTTTTTTTTAAAGATTTTATTTATTTATTTGACAGACAGAAATCACAAGTAGATGGAGAGGCAGGCAGAGAGAGAGAGGGAAGCAGGCTCCCTGCAGAGAGCCCGATGCGGGACTCGATCCCAGGACCCTGAGATCATGACCTGAGCCGAAGGCAGCGGCTTAACCCACTGAGCCACCCAGGTGCCCCTATTTCTTCAGAACTTTTAAGAAATTTATGAGTGGGGGCGCCTGGGTGGCTCAGTGGGTTAAGCCGCTGCCTTCGGCTCAGGTCATGATCTCAGGGTCCTGGGATCGAGTCCCGCATCGGGCTCTCTGCTCAGCGGGGAGCCTGCTTCCTTCTCTCTCTGCCTGCCTTCCCGTCTACTTGTGATTTCTCTCTGTCAAATAAATAAATAAAATCTTAAAAAAAAAAAAGAAATTTATGAGTGGGCTTAGCTGTCATAAATGAGGTTGTTCTAGGTGGTAGAGTACCTAGATCATGTATTTTCATAACATTACAAGAAGTTTGTTTTTGTTTTTTTTTAACTTGAGCATAGTGTTCCAAACAAGGAAATAGAATAATCAAATTAATATTTAAGAAAGACCATTCTTGTTTGTTTTTTTTTTAAGATTTTTATTTGAGAGAAAGTTAGAGAAATTAGAGAGAGAGAGAGGAAGAAGCAGGCTCACTGCTGAGTAGGGAGCTCAATGTGGGGCTTGATCCCGGGACCTTGAGAACATGACCTGAGACAAAGGCAGATGCTTCACCAATGGAGCCACCCAGGTGGCCTTCCTTAACCTAATCTTTAGTGGGTCTCATCTTGGCCTCCGGTATTCTATCTGCTTTGAATGTTGCACCACCCAGTGCTGCTTTTTCCTGCAGTGGCTTCCTCCGCAGAATTTATCTAGTGAACTCCCAGTGGATTTCCATCACCTCGGAGGTTGAGGCAGGGGCAGTGGCTGGAAGAGTAGTTCTCAGGACTCAGGACATTAAGAGTAGGACTCAGGACTCAGTAGTTCTCAGGACATTTTAGGAGTAGCTGTTAGAGGAGCTTAGAAGGAGATTCTTTGAAAAATCCACTTAAAAATCAACCACAGAGTCAGCTGCTGGTGATTACTAGGCCCAGAGATCATGAGACAGATGGCAACATGAAAACCTGTCTGCCCTCTTTTGCTCTATTTGCTTCTCAGTTTTCAGCCCCAGAGGGGTCAGTCATAGCCGCTCTGAGTGGGGCAGGAAGTAAAGGAGGAAAAAAAAAATTAAAAAGTAGATTCCTTGTCATCTGTATCTAGTTAAGGAGAAGAGAGGCTTTAAACTAGGTGTAATAAACTTTTCCAAGTTGTAATTAATATCTGGAAGAGAATGATTTTTTTAAACAGAATTGAAAATATGTTGATAATTTAACCTGGACCCTTTCTATGAGTAATCATAAAATCTGTGGAACTGCTTGAGTTTTTATAAAATAGTAGTTTAAAGAGGTTCCTTACTGATTATGTTTTATAGGAAAAGTAGGAAACAAAATATAGTTGTATATTTATTATATCCTATCAATCATACATTTTCCAATTCCTAAAAATAGAATTTTTGAATACTAAACTGTGGGGTTGGTTTGAAATGGGGAGAAACTTGAAAGAAGATGATAAATTCTTGGACATATAACATTATGGTTAAAATTGAAACTTGAATTTTATTCAAGTGATTACACTGAAATAAAAAAGGCAATGCATAATTCATGTATGATTCACCAAGACTGGATTAAAGATTAATCCATAGACGTCACAAACCAGAGATGCAGGATTGGAACACTGAGAAAGATGGAGAATTTGACACTATTTACCCTTTAACACATCTTGCTTCAACCACTCAGAACAACCCACCGTCCAGTTTCTTCCTTCGCTATCTTCATGCTGCATTTCAGGTCCTTTATGGGGGCAGGTGACCCGGGGTAGGTGGCATGCAGCTTTTCAGTGTCCTCTGATGGTCAGCCAGTCTCCCTCCTAACACACTCCCATGGCCAGCCCCGTTCCACTCCATGACAACACAGCAAAATCTTCATTTCTGTCCCCCTTGGCAGCCCTTGCTCTTAGCCTTGCCCAACAACATAGGGCATTTGACTCATGCTGTTCTCTTCACCAGGTTTTCTATTTTTTTCTCTTGCTGCTGAGATTTCACTTCTCAAGACTTTCTGTTTTCTATTCTTATAACGCGTTGTTCTTTCTTTTTTTTTTTCAATTTATTTATTTTCAGAAAAACATTATTCATTATTTTTTCACCACACCCAGTGCTCCATGCAAGCCGTGCCCTCTATAATACCCACCACCTGGTACCCCAGATTGTTTTTCAGAGTCCATAGTCTCTCATGGTTCACCTCCCCTTCCAATTTACCCAAATTCCCTACTCCTTTCTAACGCCCCTTGTCCTCCATGCTATTTGTTATGCTCCACAAATAAGTGAAACCATATGATAATTGACTCTCTCTGCTTGACTTATTTCACTCAGCATTGTTCTTTCTTACAATGAAGGAACTTGCCCCTTTGCCTTGTAACGGAGACTTTCTGCTTATCCTCACCAGTCGTAGGTGTCTTAAGATGATATAATGTGGGGAAGGGTTCAGCAGTCACATGCACCCCCTCAGTGTCAAGGACTACTCTAGACAGCTTGCAAAGCATCTTATTTAATCTTCAAAATAACCCTATGGTGTCTATTATCATCTCCATTTTACAGAGAAATTAAACACTCAGTAAGTTAATTAACTCATCTGAAGGGACACTAGTGGGAAGGATATAAACTAAGTCTTTTCTGTCTCAAAGTCTCTACCCTGTTCACTCTGTTGCCATGTCTTGAGATCACGAGTTAGAGTTTCTTTAATTTAGTTCCAGACTTTATACTTTCTGGATGCTGCCTCTGGATCATTTCTTCCTTCTATCTTTCTGAGTATGTTTTCCCTCTCTACCTTTTCCAATTATTTGTATTTCTTTGGGACTTCTAATTTAATTTGATTTAATTTTTAAAGATTTTTAAAATTTATTTGACCCAGAGAGAGACACAGTGAGCACAAATAGGGGAAGCAGCAGAGAGAGAAAGGAGAAGCAGGCTCCGCACTGGGAAGGGAGCTGGACTTGAGCTAGATGCCAGGACCCGGAGATCATCACTCGAACCAAAGACTGATGCCTAACCAACCAAGCTGACCAGGTGCCCCTTCTTGGGAATTTTTAAAGATTTTACCATACATATGAGTATGGAAGGGGGTCATCATAGGGATTCACTATGAGGAATGTTCTACACTGAAGGGCTGATGTGATGGTCTGAGTGACTGAGCATTATATAGTGAGTGGCCACTGTGGTACCCAAGAGCATAACCAAGGGGAGGACACACATATTTCAGCCTCCATCTGAATGTTACCAGGCACTGGGCAGGTAGGACGGCCTCTGTACCTACCATGCAGGTGAAGCCAGTCATCCAGGATGGCTCATGGAGGACCAAAGCCTTGTTAGGATAGACACTGTTCCAATGGTCAGTGAAGGAAGTAGCCTATAGCTGCTTGACTCCTAGTCAACCACCCTTCCACTACTTGGGAGGAGGGGAGAGAACAGTAACTATTCAGCCTGTGGCCTGGTACAGATTCTTCCTCTCTCTGAGAATCACTTCTCCCTCTTGTATAATGAAATTATGCAAGATTGACTCTAGATGTGTTTTCTTGGCCAAACAAATGGAGGTCTTTTTAAATAAATGACCTTTTTCTTTTCTTTCTTTCTTTCTTCTTTTTTTTTTTTTTTTTTTTAGATCTGTGGTTTACTTTCAGGAAAACAGTATAATCTTCCAACTCCATAACACCAGGTATTAAAATAGCAAATCTATTCATATTTTAGTTGAACAAACTCAGAAGAAACCTAGAGAGATAAGGTGACTCCCAAAGTCATGGAACAAAGTAACAACAGAGCTGAGATATGACCCCGGGTCTCTTGACATTTAGTTTAATGTTCTTTCCATCACATCTCTGTTGATTAAAAAGAAAGGGGGAGCAAAGAAATAGTAAAAGGAATCATTCCAGTTGAGTTTTTGACAAGGCTTATACTCTGTGGAGTTATTAAGAGGAAGCTCAACACCTGGGTTACTTTTGATCACTTGATGGCCCTAGTGACAAGGATTTGAAGAGTTCAGAATGAAATTGGCTAGAAGAACAGTATCTCTCTTGACACAAATCACAGCTTCAAACATTTCCAGCATTTACCTACATTAGGCACATACGTGAGAGACTCCAAGAAATCATGTACGAAAGCTGGTATGTTTGAAGTCCCTTCTGGATTTTTGTAAAAAATGATGACACTAAAGGAAATGGCTTTTCAAATTAAAAAAGAAAAAGACAAAGAGCTTTGAAAAGAAGATGGAAGTACTTTTTACTCAACATAGAAAGAATCCATTAAACCTATTTCCTTATTTTCTCAGCATGCCTGATGTGCTAGTGTTCATTTATTCAGTTTCAAATGAAGTTCAGAAAGTTGCCACTTTACAAGTCCACACACTGGGATCTTTAGACTTCTGTCCTTCAATCGACATTGAAACAAGCACTACGAGTTTCTCTGAGAGGAAAATACACTATTTGTGATCATGAATGCCCTCAAGTTCCCAGTCTTCAGTGGTCACCTTCCTGTTTAATATCTAATCGTGCTATCTGAGCTTCTATTCTTCATGTCTGCAGATACCCCATCTTTTATGGATATCCCACCCTTAGTTTTCCGGAAATCACCAGTGTGCTCCCATATCACCAAGTCAGTTTTTTGGTATGGTTAATATACTATGAAGAGATATCTGCCCTGTGGTTAAAACTGCCAAAATAACAAAAGTAACATAAAACAGGTGCCTTGTATCACTAAGTCCCATGATTTGTCTGCTTAAGTGCGCCCATTCCTGAGTTGGGTTGGATCTTCTCTGTTGTTAATGATGTCTATAGCATTGTATACTTTTCTGTGTATTATAGTCCAGATCAATTGATTATTTTTTCACATGAGAGAATTATTTCCCAATTGTTAATTGTTATGCTAATCTATGCCTGTCTTTTTTTTTCTCTTTTTTTCCCCAATTTATTTATTTTCAGAAAAACAGTATTCATTATTTTTTCACCACACGCATGCTCCATGCAAGCCGTGCCCTCTATAATACCCACCACCTCGTACCCCAACGTCCCACCCCCCCGCCACTTCAAACCCCTCAGATTGTTTTTCAGAATCTATGCCTATCTTTTGCAAATATAGGAAATCTTATTTTCAGTGGGAGAAACCTTGTAATTGGGAATATATCTTCAATTTGATGAGACGTTTCTACATCAACTTCAACTCTTGTGGGCTTGATTGAGGCATCTCTTTGCTCATTCTATACTCTTGGGCTGTATCACAAGAGCTTCCAATTTTATCTACTTTTCTTCCTCTCTTGAATTAATTTTACACTCTGATGTTTTACTATAACATTTTTCTATAAATAGCCTGACAGTCACTAGCTTTAATCAAGACTATTTTCTATTGAAATTCTATGGCTCTATGTCAATCAGGACCAAAAGAGAGAAAGGAGAAAGAAACGACACAGTAACTGGAATGGATAAATTTAATATAAAGAATCATTATTGATAACTAAAAGGAGGATAAGAATAGAGAGGGGGAAGAACTTTGAAAAATATTTCAGAGTTGAAGGAAAAAAAAATCATGGAAAGGATAAACTTGGAAGGGGATGTCCTCATCCTCTTCTTCTCCAAGACTAAGATGCAGACCTCACAAGGGAAGGAATAAGCTCCCTGCATAGGACAGACCTTCTCTGGATTTCTCTGGGTCATAACTGGTCAATAGTCAGTAGGCAAGTAGAAAACACCCTTCCTGGATGAGGGTAGACCTAGGCTTGGAAGCCAACTGTGGGGATGCCTGCAAAGCTCCCTAGAAATCTACTCACAGGGAGCCACTGAAACTCAAAGGGAAGTCTTCCATCTTAATTATTCATCCCCCATATTCCATTATGGTGTTTTACATATTTTTTAAGATTTTATTTATTTATTTGACAGAGAGAGACACAGCGAGAGGGAATACAAGCAAGGGGAGTGGGAGAGGGAGAAGCAGGCATCCCACCTAGCAGGGAGCTTGATGTGAGGCTCAATCCTAGGACCCTGGGATCACAACCTGAGCCAAATGCAGACGCTTAACAACTGAGCCACCCAGGTGCCCCCCATTATGCTTTTTAAAATAGCCCTGTTCATTAAGTAATACTTTCTACAGGTGCTGGAGTGAATGGGCACCATGCCAGTTTTCTTTCTTGTTTCATTGTGAACCATTTTATGAATTGTAAATAATTTTCAAAAAGAGACAAAGAATCAAAGGGAAAATGTTGGCTGTGAAGAGTGTTTGCTTCATTCAGTGTAGCTGGAAAGAATTTCAGCAAAGATTTGACCTTCTGAAAGCAATAGAAGCCTTCTCCTCAGTCGTTCCGGTTTGCCCCATGATGACCTGTTGTAATCAACTAACCAAGGAGCATGGACTTTTTGTAGATTTGTATAAAGAACTGTTCTGGTTACTGTTGAGGGCAAAGGAGAAGTAAAGACATTAATTGACAAATGAATCAAAATCTTTCAGTCTTCAAAGCCTGTGATTTTCCAGAAGTGCAAGGCTAGAATATGGTTCTTTAAGTCAAGAACTTCACCTCAATGAGGTTGGCTGATGTTTACTTCTCCTTTCTTCCCAGCTAGCACACTTCTGTGTCCTTATTCATGCTTCATTTCCTGCTTTTGGAGAGGAGATACTGCCTCTGTAGGACTTTATCAGGATCATTGATTGGACAGCTCTACCCATCTGGGCTTCTCTCTCTGTTCTGGCTATCACCCCATAGCCCACTCTGGCCATATGTATTTTGCACCAAAGTTTCCCCACCTGAAATTTCTTCCTTCCTCTTTTATCTAATTTTAATCTTTCTTCTGATTTCAGCACAAGTGTCCCTGTCTCTGGGACACTTCCATGACCTTCCTGACAAGGTCAAATGTTCTATCAACTATTCTCATAGGATCTTGAATGTGTCTTTTATAGCACTTGTCAGAATTGGAGTTTTATATTTATAGTTTACTGTTTTATTATTCTGTCTCACCCATCCAACCATTTGCTTGAAGGCTGTGGTGTGTTGACTTGTCTTTATATCTGGTGATCTAGGACTTATTCACAAAGGGACTATTTGCCTATCTGTCTGTCTATATTTCTGCCTTTCTCTGGACTTTCTTCATGATGACTCCTTTCTTCAAGGTGGGCTGGCTTATCTGAATTATTGAATTACTTAGTTTGATTCTGTTGCTTGGTTTCTCCTCTATTGCTGAATCCGGTGCTGTCAGTGCTTATTCCTACTCGAAGCTGAGTCTCTGATCCATGTCATCGGCTGCCGTTCTTACCAAGATAAAGGCTCTTTCTCATGCTCAGAATCACATTTTCTTTTCTTTGAGGCACTTGTTGCCAGAATTCTGAAGGGCTTGCTTGTGGAATATGCTTCTAGCTTTCTTCTTTGCTTTCATTCAGAGTCTGGCCTCCCTGGCTGTCCGTGATCTTGGGGCAAGTTCTTTGTCCTCGCTTGCAATTGTAGTACTACTGACCTCACAACCTCTCCCAACGCATGACCTCAGACACAATCAGGAGTCCAGTCCCATAGGCCAACATTTCACCTGCTTAGCACGTAGACACTGCATATCAAAAGAAGAAGCTTCTGGGATGGGCATGAGCATTCTGGAACTTCCAGAGCTCAGCCAGAGACTGAGAAGCAAGCAAGTCAATTTTGATGTTGTTAATTAACAATGACAAAGCCTTTAAGAGCATCTGAAGAGTCAGTCCTGAAAGGCTCTCTTTTCTGGTATTTTATGTGGTTTTATAAGTAGAAATGTTGATTATAAAAATGTAAGTATTCAGTTATACTTATTGAATGTGGGAGAGCTCTGGGGATTTTTCTTTTCTGTACACTCCATCAGTAGGCTAGCCATGATGTTGAAAAAACAAAAATGAGAAAAACATAGCCTGAAGAATCTTTAGTGGCTAAATTTAAACCACAAGTCCAAGAGAGAGCGTATTTCAACTATATGCTTATTTAGATTTTTATTTCTAGAAATAAACGTAGTTAGATAAAGAAATCTACAAAACTGCTCATTACATAGCATAAAGTTTGAGACAAATGCTTAATTTTTTTAAAGGATTTATTTATTTACTTGAGAGACAGAAAGAGAGCATGAGTTGGGTTAAGGGCAGAGGAAGAGAATTTTGAAGAGTCTCCCCACGAAATACGGTGTCTAATGGAGGGTTCAATCTCACAACCTCAAGATCATGACCTGAGCCAAAACCAAGAGTCTGATGCTGAAGCAACTGAGCCACCCATGTGCCCCAGAGTGCTTTTCTTTTCTTTTTTTTCTTTCTTTTTTTTTTTTTTTGCTTCAGTTTTCTCATCTATAAAATGAGAACATAATGGTACTGCCATATAAGGATGCTATGAGAAGAAGAAATGAATTCACATATTTAAGCATTTAGAACAATGCTTTCAATTTTCCTGATTTCTTTCATTCAGTCTGGACTTTCCCAACAGGGTATAGACTCATCAAATATGTTCATTTTGGATCACCTCGGACCCTGGTAGGAAGCCCCCATATAAACAGCACACTGTCCTTGAGGAAAATGTGCACAAATGATCAGTTAGAGGATTTCCAATGGATCTTCCCTGCTGTGGACATGAGCTTGTATTCTGTTTTAGTTGGAACATATGCAGTGTTTTTCCCAGGCTTTCATCAGTGCTTTCAAACTCCCAGATGCCCAAGGAACAGACAGGCGATTAGTTCCTTTCCTTGTGTGGGCGATTATGAAGTAAATACCTTGTAGTAAAAGAGCACAGGACAGGGATCCAGCAGATATGGCCATTAAGTCTCTGATCCTGACTTTTTCAGAGCTTCTGTTTATACCATGAGTTTGCAGGAAGGATTTGAGCATCACATGTGATCAGCATATAGATTCACCTTGAAAATAGCAAAGCTTTGATAAATTTGAAAGTTAACATTCATGATTGGTAACACTGTGAACTTATCATTACAAAAGAAAGCAGAAAACATATTCTACATGGAGATGCCCAGAAGTTGGATCTTCTCCCAGTTGGGGAATAGAGTGTGATGGAAGGTTGTTATTCAGACTTTCTGCCACAATAACATCAGAGCCATGGCTGCAGAGAAAGCATAGGAACCAAGGTGATCCAGTCTTCCTAAGAGAGGTAGAAACAAAAAGAAATACTCACTGTGCATGCTCTGGAAGTGAATCTGACCACTCTCTCCCTAGAGTCTTTAAGCTAGAAGTTAGGGTCTGAAAGGTACTGCAGAATTTGGGGAAGTTAAAATTTTACTGTAATCCCAAAAGATCCCAAAGTTCTTTTTGGGGTCAAATGGTCAGTTTGGATGAACTTTGAGGCCCCTACCAACTTTTATATTCTTGAGTGCCATTACTTTTGGGACTGTGAAATTGGAAGAGCAACAACAGCCAGTACTTATATGTCACCTCAATACATGCGAGGGACGGATTTAAGTGTTTTACATATCACTCCTTTCATCAGTACAACAGCCCGGTGAGGCAGGTGCTACTGGGATCTCATTTATAAATGAGGAAGTAGATGTACAGAGAAGTTAACTGACTTGCTAAAGGAGCAGAGTCATCAGCAGCAGAGTCAGAATTTGAATCTGGGCAGATTGCCTCCTATTCACAACTTCCATGCCACTCATCAAGACCACCACCAACCTTGAAGCCAAAGCCAGAATCTTTCCATCAAAACTAATTTTATCCCCTCCTTTTTCTACTTCTTTGCTCAAAGCTGATGCAGATTAGATCATCTTTAAAAAAGACTATCTCCTTAAGAACATGCTGCTTTGATTAGGTCATGATCCTTAGGGTCCTGAGATAGAGCCCCATATCTGGCTCCCTGCTCAGTGGGGAACCTACTTCTCTTTCTCCTGCTCCCCCTGCTTGCTGCCTCTCTTTCTGTCAAATAAATAAATAAATAATAAACCTTTTTTTTTTTAAGTCTTAAAATTTAAAAATAAATAAAAAAATTCAAAAAACTAAAAAAAAAAAAAAGAACACACTGCTTTTAATCTTGGTGCCATCTCAATATCCAATGTGCATCTTTCTAAATTATCAGGTTTATCCCTTAATTCAACAGACAGCACTGACTCTCTTGGTTACTGAGCTCGGAAGAGAGAAATGAACAATCATGCTGATGTTTCTCATGGTGCACACAGACTGTAATGGTAGAAAGGAAAAAGATTTGATCATAGTAGAAAGTTAAAAGTGCTACCGAAAGGCATGTTTATAGCATTGCAAAGACCTCAAATCCACAGCACTGTGCCTCCTAAGGGAGGTGAATTATGAGCAAATTCAAAAAGACCAAGACAACCCAGAAACATTTCTCCTATTAGCAAGTATCTCTCCTGTGAATGGCTGTACCTCTGCAATGACACACTAGTCCCAGATCATTGATTCTTGAGGCCCAACAAAGTCTTCAAGTGAAACTATTGTACAAAAATTGGAGCACGTGTTCTCTAAAAGAGGTTCATCACCAATGGGACTTGCCAAAGATGGCAAAAACTAAAGGGAAGTATATGCTAGTTTTGTAATTAAGTAACGAGTTTGAGATACTCCAGATCCCAGGATTTACTATGAGGAATAGTCAAAAGATTGTGTTACTTAGATCAGGTGGACCTTCAAGTGACCTCATACAGCTTCTGAAGAACTATGCTGGTGAGTGGAACATTCTCTGTTTGAGGTCTTTTAATGTATAGCAGCTAACTTCCCTGTAAAGTATTCTTGGATATACTTAAGTTTTAAAAATGAGTACAAAATATTATACTTAGTCGTATGTTTCTCTCTGTAGCATCTACCTCTTGGCCTTTGGGTCATTTCAGAATGAAACAAGTACATTTCTTGTTTATTTTCATTGTTTATACTCCCACACCTTCCAAATCAATATTTAATTAGTTTATTAATTTATATATTCATTTAAAACATACATTTCTTTAAAACATGGTTATGAATGCCTATTGTAAAAGTCTATGTAGTTAGTATTGGTGAGGGGGGAAGCTGGGCCAAAGTTTGCTAATCCCAGGGAATTTAACAGCCTTATAGCTGATTCTAATTTTAAGGCAAGGAAAATACAAAAAGATTGAAGTGTCAGAGGTATCAGAAAAAATGGAAAGGTCTGAATAGGTTGCTGTGGGTAGAAGTGAATGAGGAAAGATTCAGGGACTTTAGAAGGATAAAGAAGTTGGCCTCTCGAAGACCTGTACCATCTTCATAGGCCTCTCTGGAAGTGGAGTGACAGTCCTTCTGTACTCATCCCAGAAGTATATAAATATTCTAGCCCTGGTCTGGCTACCGCACTCATGGACTTATTCAGCTACCCTGCCCTCAATCACAGAAGACTCTAGACCAGATATTTGTCTCTTTTTAAAAAATTTAATTTCAATATGTAGACCAGATATTTGATCTCTTGGCCATGTATTTCAGTTATAATTCACTTGGATCTAGGGCACCTTTGGTGACAAGACAGTATGGAGGGAGGAAATGAAATTATATGTCTAGTAAGAGCAGGCTACAAAATGGCTCTTGAAGTTCATTACTTCTCTTAAATCTCAATTTTGTAATTGAAAACTCAAAAGCCCACTCCAGAATTCCTTGCTCTAAAGCTAGAAAGCTCCAGTCCCAAACATTATGCTGGGTTCCGCACAACTGAATTTGTGAAATATAGAATATATATAAATATGGAAGTACATATATAATACTGGAGTGTAAATTTACTTCAGATTCTGAATTTCCTTTAAGAATAAAGAAATGACAGCATTATTTTACTATCAGTTCTCAGTATTTAGTAAGTTTCTTAATTGATGACTGTTCCTAGAGTCAGTACCTAATATGATACAGTTGATGAGCGGGTGGCTGTGTTTGGTACTTAATACAAGATGTTTTATTTTAATTTTAAGTTTTTAAATTTATTTTCAGCGTAACAGTGTTCATTGTTTTTGCACCACACCCAGTGCTCCATGCAATCTGTGTCCTCTCCAATACCCACCACCTGACTCCCCCAACCTCCCACCCACCTCCCTTCAAACCCCTCAGATTGTTTTTCAGAGTCCATAGTCTCTCATGGTTCACCTCCCCTTCCAATTTACCCAAATTCCCTTCTCCTCTCTAATTCCCCATGTCCTCCATGCTATTTCTTATGCTCCACAAATAAGTGAAACCATATGATAATTGACTATCCCTGCTTGACTTATTTCACTCAGCATAATCTCTTCCAGTCCCGTCCATGTTGCTACAAAAGTTGGGTATTCGTCCTTTCTGATGGAGGCATAATACTCCATAGTATATATGTTTTATTTTAAACAGTTACATGTAGTTCTGTTATTCCTTGATAGAACTAGAAATACAAAGGTTTTGGTTGCTTCAGTTGCTTCCATCTCTCTAACTAAGGAATTGCTGCTATACTCTCCTCCCCCCTCTCTTTCTCAATTTGGCATTTTCACAACCGGACTGCAGGTAGGAATTAGGGATTTGAAATACTGCGTCCACAACTTGTTCATAGCACAATTCAGCAGGAGGAAGGAAAGGTCAGATGATTTAGGGCTTGCAATCTGGGTACCTAAGCACTCTAAATTGAATCCCCTAAATTGTACAGGTCCTCCTTTATTACCTATTAAGGCTTGGCAGGAATGAGGCATGGAATGATATATTTTAAGGCTTAGGGGCTTGTGTAGTCAAAGGTCTGGGGAGCCACAGAAGTGTGTGTCTTATCTAGAAGTGAGTGGAATGATAAGCCACCTTGGTGTCCCATGCCATGAGTAGCACAATTGCCGTGACGACAGAAGGCCACGTCTACTGGAAAGTCTTGCTGAATCTGCCTTCTTTATTCCACTCTCCCAGTGACTGTCTCCAATGAAGGCTTTTCCTTTCTCTCTCAGATGGGTGGAATGTACCAATTACTCTCTTTAGTACCACTCTCCTGCATTTAATTTCTTTGTCACTTCAAATATTTTGAAGTATAGTCCTCATGATTCTCTCACCTCCTTAAAGCCATTGAATGGTTATTACCTTCACAATAGAGCTCAAGCACCTTAGTAGAACATTCTACAGTCCTATGTTTTATGTCCTAATGAGCTCTCAGGCTTTCTCGCCAAGTCCCTTTCCACATCTTCATTCTAGCCATGCTGAAATAGCACTCAATCACTCCAACACCTTTAGGTCTCTGTGCTTTACGTATGTTGTATCCCAGCAACTTGAAAAGCTTTGCTCCCCTTTTCCTTACTGAAAACCTATGAATCCTGACCAAACAAAAAAAGATCATTTCAGAAGTCTTTTTATTATAAGTTGGATTTTTAAAAAAAAATATTTAATTTATTAATTTATTTAATTGAGACAGAGAGAGAGTGTGGTGGGGAGGGGGAGAGGTACAGAGAAAATCTCAAGCAGACTCCCTGATGAGTGTGGAGCCCAATGCAGGGCTTAGTCCCACGACCCTCAGATCATGATTGGAGCCAAAATCAGGAGTTGGGCACTGAGCCGACTGAGCCACCCAGGCACCCCTAAGTTGGATGTTTTCTACTTGGTTTCTTTAACTCTCTGAGCATGCCTACATAACTGCATCCATCTCATCATATTATACTCTACCTACTTATACTTCTGTCTTCCCTGCTGACCTATAAGCTCTTTAAGGGCAGGGACTGTGCTTTATTAATTTCATTCCCTAATGTTTTATGCAGTGACTGGCTTAATATTAAAAGCACTTAGTAAAAATTGGTTAAATGAGTGAATAGATTTTTGAAGGAATAAGATGGTCATCTTCCAATAAGTAAAAAGCTAATTCAGATAACAGCATTTTTATTGCAATAATCCCATCATGGAAGTCTTGAATGCCAGGATGATATATAACTAATGTCCTGGGTTCACCAGGGTGTTCAGAACACTGAAGACAGGTGATGTTGTCTGAAACATCACAAGTAGGCAGAGAGGCAGACAGAGGGAGATGGGGAATCAGGCTCCCCACTGAGCAGAGAGCCCGATGTGGGACTCGATCCCAGGATCCTGAGATCATGACCTGAGCCAAAGGCAGAGGGTTAACCCACTGAGCCACGCAGGCATCCCTACATCTATTTATTAAAAGATGTTTTGACTAGGTATAGAATTATAGTTAGGTCACTACTTCCCTTTTTTTTTTTTCTTTTTACTTTTTCTTTTTTTTTTTTAAAGATTTTATTTATTCATTTGACAGAGAGAGATCACAAGTAAGCAGAGAGGCAGGCAGAGAGAGAGGAAGGGAAGCAGGCTCTCTGCTGAGCAGAGAGCCCAATGCAGGACTCGATCCCAGCATCCTGAGATCATGACCTGAGCTGAAGGCAGCGGTTTAACCCACTAAGCCACGCAGGCGCCCCTTTCTTTTTATTTAAATTTTACTTAGCTATCGTGCAGTGCAGTATTGGTTTCTAGAGTAGAATTTAGTGATTCATTACTTACGTGCTCTTCCCAGCAAGTGCCCTCCTTAATACCTTCACCCATCTAGCCCATTCCTCCACCCCACCTCCCTCCCTCAATCCTCATTTTGTCCTCTATTCTTAAGCATCTCTTATGGTTTGTTTCCATCTCTTCCCCTACCACCCCCATCCCCACATAAGTTCATCTATTTTCTTTCTTAAATTCCACATATGAAAGAGATCATATGGTATTTGTCTTTCTCTGACTGACTTATTTCACTTAGTATAATACACTCTAGCTCTACCCATGTCGTTGCAATAGCAAGCTTTCATTCTCTTTGATAGCTGAGTAATATTCACACACACACACACACACACACACACACACACAGATATATCACATCTTCTTTATCCATTTATCAGTCAGAGGACATGTGGGCTCTCTCCGTAGTTTGGCTATTGTTGATAATGTGGTTATCAATGTCGGGCACATGTAGCCCTTTGAATCTGGATTTTTGTATCCTTTGGGTAAATACTCAATAGTGCAATTGCTGGGGTGTAGGGTAGTTCTATTTTTAACTTTTTGAGGAATTTCCATATTGTTCTCTAGAGTGGCTGTACCAATTTGCATTCCCACCAAGAGTGTAAAAGTGTTCCTCTTTCCTCTGCATCCTTGTCCACACATGTTGTTTCTTGTGTTGTTAATTTTAGCCATTCTGACAGGTGTGAAGTGGTATCTCACCGTGGTTTTGATTTCAATTTACCTGATGATGAGTAATGTTGAACATTTTTTCATGTGTCTATTAGCCAGATGGATGTCTTCTTTGAAAAGGTGTTTATTCATCTCTTCTGCCCATTTCTTAACTGGATTTTGTTTTTGGGTGTTGAGTTTGATAAGTTCTTCATAGATTTGGGATAATAACCTTTTATCAGAATGTTGTTTGCAAATATCTTCTCCCATTCCATAAGCTGTCTTTTAGTTTTATTGACTATTTTCTTTGTTGTACTGAAGTTTTTATCTTGATGAAGTCCCAATAGTTTATTTTTGCTTTTGTTTCCCTTGCCTCCAGCAATGTATCTAGTAATAAGTTGCTATGGTTGAGGTCAAAGAGGTTTCTGCCTGTGTTTTTCTCTAGGATTTTGTTGGATTCCTGTCTAACATTTAGGTGTTATATCTATTTTGCATTAATATTTGTGTATGATGTAAGAAAGTGGTCCAATCTCATTCTTTTGCATGTTGCTGTCCAGTTTTCCCAACACCATTTGTTGTGGAAACTCTCTTTTTCCCTTTGGATATTCTTTCCTACATTGTCAAAGATAGTTGACCCTATAGTTGTGGGTCCAATTCTGGGTTCTCTACTCTCTTCTATTGTTCTGTGTGTCTGTTTTTGTGTCAGTACCATACTGTCTTGATGACTACAGGTTTGTGATAGAGGCTGAAATCCAGAATCGTGATGCTTACAGTTTTGTATTTTTTTTTTCAAGATTGCTCTGGCTAGTCAACATCTTTTATGTTCCATACAAATTTTAAAATTGTTTGTTCTAGCTCTGTGAAAAATGCTGCTGCGTTTTGATAGGGACTGCATTAAATGTATAGTTTGCTTTGGGTAGTATAGACATTTTAACAATGTTTGTTCTTCTAATCCATGAGCATGGAATTCTTTTCCATTTCTTTGTGTCCTCTTCAATTTCTTTTATAAGTGTTCTATTTTTTTCAGAGTGCACATCATTTACCTCTTTACCCAGGTTGGGTTTCTAGGTATCTTTTTATTTTTGGTGCAATTGCAAATGGGATTGATTCCTTGATTTGTTTTTCTGCTGCCTCATTATTGATGTACAGAAATGCAGTGGATTTCTGCACATTGATTTCATATCCTGGAACTGCTGAATTCATATATTAGTTTCTTTCAGCACCTTAGAGATATCGTTTCACTCTCTTCCTGTTGAATAATTTTTGTGTCATTCTTAACCTTCTTTTCCTGTACAGAAACAAAGCTGTTTTTAAGATTTTATCCTTATTGTTGGTTTTCAAGTTGAGTATGATGTGCTTTGGGGGGTGTGTGTGTGTGTGTGTGTGTTAATGTTTCTTCTGTGGAATTCATTAAACTTCTCGGATCTGTTGTTACATGATTTTCATTAAATATCGGTAACTTTCAGCCCTCGTTTCTTCATATGTTTTTCTGCTCTTTCCCCTTTCTGGAGCCCAGTTAGACATTTCAGACCACTTGACATTTTCCCATAGCTTATTGAAGCTCAATTTATTTTTGTGCTCTTTTTTCTCATAGTACTTTTTTCTTAGTACTTCATTTTTAGTGATTATTATTGCCATATTTTAGAGTTTCCTAGCCTTTTCATCTGACATATTTAATCTCCTGTAAATCCTATCCTATTAATTTTTAAATTTCAGATATCATATTTTTATTTCTTAAGGTTTCATTTGGTTCTTTTTTATATCTTTCCATTATTTTCATGCTTTTGATTTAGAAAAAAATAGATTGTTGGACTAAAGTCATATCAGGCTTATTAAGGGATGATGTGCACCTGCTTCTAACACTTTACCTTAATCAGGTACCATTTTGGTTCTACGTGTCTTTTAAAATAGTGTAAATACTTCTTGGACAAAATGTATAGCACTGTCTTACTGTATCAGTTATTCAACATGCTTTATCACTTTGTCTCTCAATCAAATAGAGAACATCAATATTCTGGGAAATACATCTTTTATTTATACATCAACTTAATTGTCATATCAAAAAATTAATCACTGTCAGGGCATC
Organism: Neogale vison; assembly: GCF_020171115.1. NCBI lineage: Eukaryota > Metazoa > Chordata > Mammalia > Carnivora > Mustelidae > Neogale > Neogale vison. The sequence goes on from NC_058098.1 coordinate 133,961,925, forward strand.
TGAGTGGATCAGTTGGTTAAATGTCTGACTTTGGTTCAGGTCATGATTTCAGGGTACTGGGATTGAGTCCTACATCAGGCTCTGTGCCCAGCGGGGAGTCTGCTTCTTTCTCTGCCTCTCCCTTTGTCCTTCTCCTTGCTCAAGCTATCTCTCAAATAAATAAATAAAATCTTTTAAAATATTCATCACTGTCATTATACATGCCCCCTCTTTGCTTTTGTGTGAGTGTGCGTATAACATTACATTTATAGCAAGGGAAATGTTGGTGAATTTTTTTGTTAGTTTGTTTTCCTTTGTTCATGTTGCCCTAACTTGGTATCATCATTTCAGTGATCTTTCCATTAGATAGCATTGTCTCTCCAGAGATGGTCATATTGTGAGTTGTTTGTACAATAAAGGCTCTATTTATTGAAAATCTGATTTGGAGCAATCTGAAGCTTTTATAACAAAAGTGCAAATTCAGAAAAAAGAAAATAATACTCTGAAAGCTCATATAAATTTAATATATAAAAGGAACTCTCATTCAGAAATTATTGATTCATGGTTGGCACAAATTCTACTAACCTTAGTTTCTAGGTTTCCTAAGGCATATCAATTTAAAGTACAAAATGTGAAGAGGATTGATAATTGTGTCATCTTTACTGAGTATTATTGATTAGTTGGTACAGATGAAGTCCCGTAGTAAATTCTGAATTCTGTAGAACACATGATCAGGCCTTCAAGTATCAGCATAACGTTAGGACACTTGCCTTACACAGCAATATAAATTACAGTAGCAAGTATGCCATGCAGAAAATCAGAAGAAAATTATAGAACATTTCCAGGTTTTACAGGGTGGCAGAGTTAAATTCTGAAAATGAGGAGTGGAATAGAGCACGAAAATGAACAAAAACAGATACAGCTAACACACGGTGCTGTATGAGGCCATAGTGTTTTCCATACTAGAGAAACAGCACGGCCTCCCGTTGTGTCACCTCGGTTGTTTGTAGAGATGCCATCATAAGATTTACACGCCAGTATTGGCTAGCTGATGTTAACAGAGCACAAAGAAAGTAAACTCCATAGTAGCAGTGACCTAGTGTGGTGGTTTGCAAGGATGGACATGAAAGTCATATCACTTGGGTTTGAGGCCTCAGCTTCGTCAACTGCAAACTTGGATCAGTTTTTAACCTGTGTCTTGTTTCTTCATCTGAAAAGGTGATGGTCAGAAAACCTTTATCATCAGGTTGTTGTAAAGATTAAATAAAACAAAATGGATAGAGCACATAAAACAGTGTCTGATACAGAGATAATTTCCGGCACATTCTACTTAGTAATAATAACAAAAGCAAGTGTGTTGATCATACTTATCTATATACCAGGTGTACTTAAATTTTTTTGCATCTATTAACCTACTCAATCTTCACATCAACCATAGGAGGGAGGGACTGCTATTATCCCCCTTTCCATTGGAGAAAATCAGATCACAAGGATATAAATAACTTACTCAAGGACTTACCTATGTGGGTAGTAGAGGCATGATTTTACGCAAGTGCTTTGTTTTTATAGCACTTTGTAGTGTTACCACCACAATAACATATGAAGAAGTACAAATAAATATTAGAATGACCTGAAAATATAACAAACCACTGATTTCCTGAGGCAGCGATGACCTTTCCATCAGAGGAGTCAAGCAAATGGCACCCAGCGAGGAGGCTGAACTAAATAATCCGTGTGGTTGCTAATGATTTAATTATTTTAATATTGGACCTTGGTCAATGAAAAGTAAAAGAATGTTTCATTTTTACTGTTTAGGTAGGAAAATATATACCCACTGAAGAATTTATACTCTAAGAAAATGTTTAAATGTGGAATGTAAAACTCCAATTACCTTAAAAAAGTTATATCTACAATTCTGTATATGACTTATATGTAATTTTATACATACATTTACATGAAAATTTTCATTCTCCATCTATAGAGGACAAAGTTGCCCACCAACCCAGGAGGTACCTTAGCGAACTGATTGAACACAAAGGCTTTAACATCAGACCAATCTGTGTTTGAGATCTAGCTGGGCCACCTATTTACATGATGTCATTGTAATATAGGGGAAATGACAATGTGTACATGATAAGATTATTACAAGGAATCACAAAGATAATCTGTTAAAAAATACCCAGCATAGCACATGACAAGTAGTAAATGCTCATTAAGCATTATTATTACTGTTTTGTAAATGAGATGTTAATTCATAAAGCACAAAAGCAAACACACACATAAGAATTTTTATCAATGGCACTCATTTTGTTAATGAAAATGATTCTTTTAATATCTTTAATTGCAAAGTATAAAATCCATAGAGAAAAGCAGACAAAGAACAAATGCACAATTTAGTGACTTACCACAGACAAACTGTGGCAAAGAAACAATGTTCTAGGCCAAAAGATTCTTTCTGAGTACAGTTTATGGAAGGTGGAATTACTTTTTGGGTCATTTTCAAGTAATACCAACTGTTCCACCTATTTTATTTTATTTATTTATTTAACAGCAGAGATCACAAGTAGGCAGAGTGGCAGGTAGAGAGAGAGAGAGAGAGAGAGAGAGAGAGAGGAGGAAGCAGGCTCCCTGCCAAGCAAGGAGCCCAATGCGGGACTCGATCCCAGGACCCTGGGATCATGAGCTGAGCCGAAGGCAGAGGCTTAACCCAGGTGCCCCAGTCCCATCTATTTTAATCAAAAGCTTGAACTTGTTCTAAATGTGGCATATCGAGTGACCCTGATGGGGAATGGTGGAAGGAAGAAGGAAAGGGGGTGCTCAGAAGTTTCTTCCTGATGGGTGGAGTGAGCGGTTTCAGTCTCCCTGAGCTTGGCAAGTATTGGCTTTCCCTTTCTCACACAGGAGCATGTTTGTTGGTACATGGTATTCTGAAATCTGCTCTCCCCTTCACTGGGAATCATGTATGCCTTAATGCTGGCAGATACATTTCCTTCCATCTGTCCACTTCCAGCTCCTTCTGTAGTTTCTACACATTCAGCATATTCTTCATGCTGAGGCTCCCACAGCCCTCCAGGTGCTCTGGAGGATCTCTTCTACTCCTCGGACTGAACATAGCTAGTTGGTGTCAAACATCCTCACTCCCTTTGATATGACAGACTCAGAACTTAGGACAGTTCCACTGCAGCCACTTGGTCTATCATAAGCCTAGCTCATTCCCTATCCCCACTTGGATCTTTCTGACTCTGTCTGTAGCTCAGACGGTCCATTCTGCTTCCCAAACTGCAGGAGACAGGCACATGCTCCAGGTGCTGCCTTGAAAGTTCCTTTCCCTAGGCTCGAAGAGGAGCAGGCTCTGCTGCCTTTCCCTTCAATGCTAATCTCTCTAAAGGCATACTTTCTTGCTCACACCTTCTCTAACCTTCTTTATAGGCCAGGTATGGGTGGTCAGTACAGGATGACACACTGTCATTCCCCAGCCCCAGGCCATTTGCACATCTCATATGTATCAGACTCAGAGCAAAACCTGAAACCATCATTTTCTCATTTTACCTTCACAACCAACCCTGAGACAGTAATTGCCAATTTTGTAGAGGAATATGAAATATGCAACTGCACAAGGAGACAAACTAAGCAGATATAATTTGAATCCACATCTTTCCCACTAGCACTGAGCCACCTTCCTTCCCAATTCTTTGTTAACTTTCATTTTCTCCTGCATTTGCTTTCCTGTAACCCACCAGGCAATGTCATGCTATCTGGCCCTTATCTTACAGGTCATCTTGTTGGGATACAAACTAGTTAGTGGAAGGGCTGGGCCTTGGACCCAGGCAGGGCCCTTGATTTCTAGTTTAGGGACTGTTCTGTTAGACCACACTAGCTTGATGATCTTTCCACAGGAGACAATTCCTCTATTCACAACACCCTGCATCACTCAATTACATGGTTTTTATACCAAAGTACAATTAGCTCATACAGAAATACAACAAAATAGTTAAGGTTGTGGGCTCTAGGGCTCTTGTTCTTTGTGCACTTTGAGATCACACATAAAAACCTTGGATAGACACAAGACAACTTGATAGGGCCCCAAACACAGTAGGGAGATCATAATGGCTGGTCCTAGAGTCACGTGTGGTAGTCTTCCAAAGCTGTCAAAGTTCAGACCCAGATGTTAAATCCACGCCATCCCCGCCATGTGCTTGGGAGCACATGGCATTACATACACGATAATATCACCTGTTATGATTAAAGGAAGTGAGTAGACAAGAGGAAAACCCAAAGATTCTTTTGCCATGGAAATTCCAGAATAAGGCAAAGTATGGGAGCAAAATCAGGGGAAGTCCAAAAGATACAAGAAAACTGCTTGAAGGAGAAATGGTGGAAAATGCTTAGTCTCTTGACTGGAAGCCACTGGAGAACATTGAGAATTTGGTCTCCCTGGTTTAAGGGTATCGGGTAGAAGCCAGTGACAATTTTCCCATATTTGTTTCATCTCTTGAATAAAGGTAGATGGTAACGTGCGCCCACCTCACCCCTGTGACCTTGAAACAATCACTTTCCCTTTTTCACATTTTCCTCTTCTCTCTGAAATGAAAGACTTGAGGTTGATTCCTGTGATCCCTCTAATGTCTAAGTCCTCTTACTATACTCAGTGGTGAAGAGTCAAGAGAGTGAGTTTAATGCATATACAAAAGGCTAGAACTGGTTTGGGTATCACAATAGATTCCTGAATCCTTAAGTTACATTTTAAAAAAATGAAAGGGTGTTTTGGCCATCGCTACTTTAATTTGAAATCCTAATCCAGAAAGCCGCTTCATCTGGAGACCAATCTTGATATTTCAGGTCAGGTCTAAAATTGTTAAGAAATCATTTTTTTATACCGAAGTGTAATGGAGCTTTCCATGTGAAACTATTGCCAAAGAAATTCTTAGTTAAAGATATCTAATGCAATGAGTGCATTTTTAACTACTTCATTTCATTTCAAAAACTTGATTTTGCTTTAAGTGTCTTGCCAAATTAACTTTATGTTCTTGTTAATAACTATAAAGCCTTTTGAATGCTATTTTCTAGATAAACTAATGTAAGTTAGAGCTCAGTCCCAGGAAAATGTTTGTAATAATAAAACAAAATGATATATCACTTTGCAAGTTAATATATAGCTTCCCTTAAACTATTAGAAAATCTGTTTACCTAAAGAACCACTATTTTGATGGGGAGGTAGATAATCAAGTATTATTAAGGAATGCTCTGTTGTATATCTCATTTTCCCCTCTAGCTCATCTTCTCCTTTTCCTTTGATTTCTTTAATTAAAAAAATACATGGCTTTATTGAGGCATAATAGACACACAATCAACTACACATACTAATGTTCATGATTGGCCAATTTTGACAAATGTGTGAGTCTGTGAAGTCACCACCACAATCACGGTAGTGAATGTATTCATAAACCCTCTTTGAAATCTTCCCTTTCTCAGTTTCCTGCTTCTTCCACCCAGTAGGATGAATCTGCTTTCTGGCACTATGGATTAGTTTGCATTTTTCTAGGTTTTATGGAAATGGAATCATACTGTCTGTGTTGTTTTGTCTAGCTTCTTTCGCTCAACATAATTATTTTGAGATTCATCTGTTTTTGTGTGTATCAGTAGTTCATTGCTTTTCATTACTGAGTAGTATGACACACTACTGTATGGACATACCCATAATTTGTTTAACCATTCATCTGTTGATGGACACTTGAGTCTTCTCTAGATTTTGTCTATTACAAATTAAACTGCTGTCAACATTTGTGTGTACGTTTTTGTATGGACATATGTTTTCATTTGTCTTGGGTAAATGCCTAGCCGTGGGATGGCTGGATTCTATGATAGATGTACATTTCACTTTTTAAAACACTGTGAGTAAAGGCAATTTCATGTTTTTCATTTCAATCTGGATGTTTTAAAATTTGTGTTATGTTTTTGTCTTATTTCACTGGTTGAGGAATTCCTCTTTTTTCTGATCAATCTGGCCTACAATTTTATTGTTCTCAAAAATTCAGCTTTTGGTTTCATTTATCTTTCTTTTTCTTTCTCATTTCCATTTTGATCATTATTATTTCCTTCCTTATTTTGCCTTTAGTTCATTTTTATTTATTTCTTTCCTTAAGATAGAAATTGAATTCATAGATGAGAGGTCTTTCTTCTTTTTTTAATAAGGTATTTATTACCATTAATTCCCCCTCCTTTCCTTTGATATATGCTAAGAAATAAAAATAAGCCTGTAAAAACAATGAATAGTAAAGAATTAGAATCTGTCATTATAAAGGGAGAATAATCATGGTAATTAGTTCATCTTAGGAACCTCCTTGACCTAAATTCCTAAAGTTACTTGCAATAGATCTGATTCTCAGATAAAGCTTAATCCATGTTCAAAAGTATTGTACTTCTTTAAGTTGGAGGAAATGCCAGGGACAAATACAGCAGGATTAAACACCAAAGAAGAAAGCACATCTAATTAAAAGTAGGTCTTTGTACATTTTCATAAAATTTGCCCTAAACAAGTATTTTTAAAAATATAATTTTCACTAATTCTCATTTTTATTTACTTATGTTTCACTAATTTTACATAATTTTTAAAAAAAAATCAGTAGATGATAAAAACAAGTTGATATTTCCACTAAATTTACCTATACAAAGATAATTGTCCTGAAAATTCCTGAAGGAAGTCCAATACATTTGTCTCATGTATATCATTCTCTTAAAAGGATGATTAATCGTAGCTTTCACTCAACATTTTCCATTTTGAATTTGTCAGTTAAATGCAGTGTTACTAGGGAACACTAGGGTTTCTTATCCAGAATCACGATAACCCATAAAGTAATTTAAAAGAGAGAGGGAGACTTGCGGGTTGATGAATTAGGACATTATGCAAATGACACTCAAACTGATTGTCACCCTGCCATTAAAACATTACACTGAATAATCATCCTGAGCACTGGAAATAGTCTTTATTCTTCACTTGTCCATTTGTTTTCCTCCAGGGATGAGACCCTCACCATTCCCTGTGAAGATTGGAGCTTTCCCTCTTTTCATCTTGAAGTCTCATTTTTCCTTACTGTGATAGAAATAATACTAATTTTTACTACTCCACAGACTTATTTTGAGGCTGAATTTAGGCAATAACTGAGAGAGCCCACTGGAATTTGTACAAAAAAGACACCTACGAGGAAGGATTGAATGTCTGAAATGAATTCAGTACTACCACAGGCTTATCTTACTGCTTAAATTCCTCAGGTATTTTTTTTTTTATTAACCCATGTGTGTTATGTTATAGAAACTTAACTTTGATTCACCTTTCTAACCAACTCCTGATTTAAGGTAGAACCAGGAAGGAAATGTCACCCAGAAACATTACATGAACAGACAGGAAAAACTGGGGAGATGTATCCTTCTGTTTGTTTTGGAGCTGTGGTATAACCCACTTAAAGGACTTGGTCAATTTTTAATCATTCTTATGTAAGGCATGAATAAGTAGCCCCTGAGGGGACAGTCTATGAAAATGTTTGTCTCATCGCTTCCACCGTTATGGCCACATCCTCCTTCCTCTGGCTGTTTCCTTCCTGTAGGAAGTTCCCACACAGTTATGAATAAGAGCACCTTTACTTTTCACCTTGAAGACTCTTCATTTGTCCTTTTTTTTTTTTTTTTTAAGATTTTTATTTATTTATTTGACAGACAGAGATCACAAGTAGGCAGAAAGAGGGAGAGGAGGAAGCAGGCTCCCCACTGAGCCCAATGTGGGGCTCGATCCCAGGATCCTGAGATCATGACCTGAGTGGAAGGCAGAGGCTTTAACCCACTGAGCCACCCAGGCGCCCCTCTTCATTTGTCCTTGCACAGTCTTTTCTTTCTACTTTTCTTTTTACTTCTTTTTTCTTTCTACTTCTCATCTTTCTCCTCTCTCTCTACTTCTTTATGTTTTTATCTCTTCTATCTGTTCTTGGGAAGGCAGTGTTTGCTGCGCATGTCAAGAGCGGGAAGGGAATGAGGCAGGCATCCTCCAGAAGACAGCTTCTTCCCAGACATGTTATGACAGTAGCTCATGTGCGGGTTCTCATGGACACTGAAAAAAATCTCTGAAAGCCTTTGAAAACAGGCGTTCACCCCTTTCAGACCAGTATGTCACCGGTTTCTTGATGACATAAAGACTCAACACTAGACTCTTCATTTTGGAGTCAGATGGGAACATTGCATCCTTTTTTGAAGCTGAGGCCACAGGATTTGACTTCTCCCAATTACAAGATCATTATGTTTGTATTCATTAGGTTCATCATATTAGGAATTCCTTTCTTATTGTCAGTGTAATTATTTTGGTCTGTATTTATGGATGCCGTGGAAATACCTTAAAATATGGACTCTCTTAAGCATTTTAGAAATACCAACTTACCTAAAAATCCTTATAATCAAGAGACCGAAGTTCATTCCCCTTCCTTTTATCAGTGAAGAAAAAGGAGCACATTTCCACTCATTGCAGTGCTATTAGAAACCTGCTAACTGCAACCGCTTCTTAAGTTACTTACTGCCTTACAGAAAATCTACTGTTGCTGTGGTGGGTACATATCAGTTGGTTAGGAGGGTGGAGTATTTTCTCAGACATGAAAAAAAAGCCATTTATGACATAGAATATGTGTAATAATATCAGAACATACAGTATAACAGACACTGGATGCTGAAAATGTGGCCCTTAGTCTTTTCTTATTATTCTGTGTGACCTTGGGCAAGCTACTTGATGTTGCTGAGCCTCAGTATTGGCTTCTGCAAGCACAGGGGATAATGCTGTTGGTGTCCTTCCCAGATCCCCTCAGAGGCATGCTACCATGCTGCACATCACATTCTGCAGGCTTTGCATCTACTGGCAGGTACTTGGGATTTTCTGTAGAGGACTACCTGTGGATTTTGGAGCCTCTTGCTTCACCCTTACTCACAGAAGTGCCAGGGACTTTATAATGTTCCCTCCCAGGACCCCTAGCCTTTATCCAGTGACGGGCTCATCCAGCAGCGAGAAAGATCAGCTGCTTTGCCTTCAGGATGAGCTCATTCTGAAATGATAATGTATCTTCCAGCGCTCCCCAGGGTACTGCTGGGATGGCACCTGAAGTCTCGACCTGGCTTGATGTCTCCCCTCTCCTGTCTCTCTTCTCTCCCTTCCTCACTAATTGCCTCAGGGAGTGCTTTTGTACATGAACTCTCACCTCAGGATCCACTTCTTCAGAACCTTACCCAACCTCCTGTAACCAGCTGCTCAAGGTGAAATAAATATTTGATCAACGTAGACTTCTTATTCTTTTAGTGTTTTGTTAGTGCTTTAATTGTCTAAACAAGTTCATGTAACGACGCTAAAAAGACCTGCAGTCTATATACCTGTGTCAGTGAGGTCGGTATTTTGGACCCTTAGGGTCTAGATTCAAGTGATAAATGTTATTATTTTGCTTTATAATATTCATTTCTTTTATGATAACCATAACTTGTAGTAGGAAGGAGCTATTATTGCATCTTATAGAAGAGAAAGTAGAAGCTCGGACAAGACACATCATGCAGTATTTGTCTTTCTGTGATTGCAGTTTATTCTACACGACATAATGTTTCCAAGATTCATCCGTGTCATTGCAGGATTTCCCCCTCGCTTTTTGGTGACTGAATAATATTCCATTGAACATATATACCACATTTTCTTGAGGTCTATAAAAGAGTCAAATTCACTGAAGCAGAAAGTGAAATGGTGGTAGACAGGATCTAAAGGGAGAGGGTTTGGGGTACTTGCTGTTTAATGGGTATGTTTAATGGGTATGTTTAAGTAGGTAAGAGGAATCCATTCTAGAGATCTAGTGTGTCTTTAGCTATAATACTCTACTATACACTTAGAAGTTTGTTGAGAATAGATCTCATATTATCTCTTGTTACTATAATTAAAAATAAATAAGGGACACATCATTGTGTATATGTCTAGAGAACTTTATTACGTCACTGGAACACAAGGGTCCCAGTTATGAGCTCAGAGCCCTCTCAGCTGCCAAGAAAGCTGTAGGTGAATGTTGTCCTTGAAACATTTTGATTCCCTGGATTCTCCTGTGCTTGGCACTGCCTCCACTCCTCAATATCATGTTTAATTCTGAAAACTTTCCAAATGACAGCCAAGATATTAGCTGCTGGGGACTCAGGGAGCGTTGATAATTTAAGAGTGCTTTAAAATATCTAAAGCCTTAATATTCCAAGGAATCAGAGCTGAAATGATACTGAACAAACTATTTACTCAAGTTCTAGAATCATACTATCTATGTAATGTAAAGAACATAGAAACCATATTTTTAAGGAAAAAAAAACCCACAAAATTTTATGTATTTTCATGTTTGAATTGAAACTCATTCATCGTCTTTTGAAGAAGACCGGTTGGTATTCTCTTTCATGACAGAAGTAGTAAGATTTTGTTTGGTCTCATATAGATTTGTTACTGAACATCAGCTTATCTGAAGACAAACTGACATTCTTAAGAAGATGATTTGCAAAATTAAGGAAATATTCATAAGAGAAGAGTGGGAGCAAGTCAGTTAAGGTTCAAGGGAAATTTTCTTTAACTAGAGTCTCACAGCAGGAGTAAAACACCCAAGGGGTTGAGGTTCTAGCAGAAAAATGCAACTGTTTCCACTTGAAAGAGTAGAAGAGTTATTCTTAGAATGACCCAGAGGTATGGAATAGGTAATTAGCACCTTTCTTCTCCTTTGTAATTGACAACTGACTGACTTCCTAATCAGCTCAGGTATTAAGAATAAGATAAAGGCTTTACAAGCATTAGCTCTACTCTTAGAGTGTGAACATTCACCTGGGGAAGCTAGTTTCTAAGGCTCACTCTTGGTGCCATGGTCTGTACATTCTGTTTTCTCTGAGTGGACCGATAACCTAGGAATCAGCATTTGCAATACTTGTGGATTCCGTTCCTGTGTTCCTCACATCAAAGAACACAATTGGTGCCAGCTGCCAGTTAGGGAATGAATAAGTCATGGATGTGAAAGATACACCATAGAGGATATAGTCAATGGTACTGTAATAGCATTGGATGGTGACCAATATATATTATATATATACCATATATGTATATATAGTATATATAAATATATATATACAATAAATAGTATGTATAGTTCCATAATTGTGGCAAGCATAATGTAACATGCAGAGTTGTCAAATCCCTGTATCATACACCAGAAACTAATAGAGCATGGTGTGTCAACTATACTGCTCTAAAAAGAATTTTCAAAAGCCACAGTTGGTGAAATACTATTTTAATAGAGGCAAGTATTCCAAGAAGGACTCCATATAGTGGAGCCTATGATGTTTTTATTGTTATTTTTTTTCCACTCAGTATGGTGTCATAACTTAAATATTTGCCCAAAGGAGACAGATGTGACCACAAATAGAAGTGTGCGTGATGAGAGAACTCTCTTTGTTCTGAGCAACAGTTGAGTTAAATGAAGATGCATAGAGACTCATAGATACAGAGAACACATTGCTATATTACCAGAGGGAAAAGGGGTTGGGGAAGTTAATGAAAATGAAAAAGGGGTCAAATGTATAGTGAAGGATAGTAAGTAGACTTATTGTGGTTATATAAATTATTTGTAGTGCATACAAATATTGAATTATTGTGTTAAAAACCTAAAACCAATATAATCTTATATATCAGTTTTTCTGTGATTTAAAAAAAAAAAAGATTCTGAATAAATGTTGTATGCCACTAAGTACTTTATTTAAATCAACTCCCATTGAAGAGAGATTAGTTTTTGCTTTTGGGATTTTTTTTTTCATGTCTTCGAGAAAACAATTAAGGATGAATGAGCAGCAGTAATGAATAGACTCCTCAGAGAAGTAGAATTCTAATGGCGCTGTCCCAGGTAGACTGCCTCCAATACAGTGAGATCCAAATCTGCAGGGATTTGCAAAGACTGAATGGCCAACCAACTGGCAGGGGGAAGTGATACAAAGCCCACATATAATTCCTGTGAGTTCACCGCATATGCTTCCTTCAAGACAGCAAGACAGTGGACCTTCCCCAAACACAAGAAGAAGCACCCTCCTGCTCACATCCCCAGACACAGCCTACCACACGGAGGTCGCCTTTTCTTTTTCTCTCTCTAATTGTTGTGTCTTCTAAATTCATGGAGGGGTTGTGATGTCCAGAAGTGCAACAAGGTCAGGGGTAAAAATTAGTTCATGTGGTAGTGTAGTACAAATTAATATTCATGTAACATACAGATCAAGATGGAAACACTTAAAAGGACTTCAATATTTATTTTTGTTGTGAATGTAGAGAAAATAGTACACTTAACACCTTCTGGTGTAAATATGCATTGCTTTATCTTCTATTGAGTAATCTCAAAGACACTATTAAAATCTGAAATATATGCTCTGTGATCCGGCAGTACTGTATTCCTTGAGGTGTATCTTATAAAACCAAAAGATCAATAAGTAAATATCTATTTTCAAGGGAATTGCTTGCATTATTATCCATATAGGAAAATATAAGAAAAAGTGTCTATCAGTGGAGAACTGGTTATACAAATTATGGTGTATAAACACCATGAAATAAAGCCATAGAAAGAATGAATTAGAGAATTACACCTGTTTCCTGGGAGGAATATTTACAAGGTATTGAGAAAACCAAGATGAAGAAGATATATATGTATATACATACCATCTTTAAATTTTTTAAAACATGATTCAAACATGTATTTGTTTAAAGGTTTATTTGAGAGAGAGCGCACTAGCATGGGGCAGGGCAAGAGGGAAAATCTCAAGCAGACTCCACACTGGGTGGGGAGCCTGATGTGGGCCTTGATCCTACCACCCAGAGATCACGACCTGAGCTAAAACCAAGAGTCAGATATTTCACCGACTGTGCCACCCAGGCACCCTAGGATTCAAATATATTAAATAAATTTAGGTGTATGTATTTGTTTATGTGTGTTTATATACTTATATGTATTTGGTATATTTATGTATAATATGTGGAGAGATACGTGTGTGTGTGTGTGTGTGTGTGTGAGAAAGGTGTAGATGTTACACAAGTTTTACCTCAAAAGACACTGATATGAATGGAGAAAGAGCGGAATGAGGAAGGTAGGAGGTAAATTAATAAGTAAAACAAACAAACAAAAAACCACAAATCTGCATTAAATAAATAGTATGTACAGATCCATAATTGTGCACTGTGGAAATTATATATGTGTAAAGAAAACTGTATAACATATTATCCTGAGAGATGGGGAAAATCCTATATACATAGTTTATTAACCCAGTTTTAAAATTTAAATGACAAATCCTATTTGGGTGAAAAGTCAGCGAGTAATAGAGCTGGAATCAGCTCAATGGCATGTTTGCTTGCTTCTTTATTTATCTACAACCTTTCTCATTCCAGCTGTGATTAAATGCAACATGCAATGAAAAATATAGCATAAAATGAAAAATAATAGAGGAAATTACAGGATGGGGAATTTAGAGGCATTTTTTACAATTATTTTTTTATAAGCTATAACAGAAACCTCACGTTGGGTATCTGACAAGTCGTTCATGACTGAAGGGTTTATGCATCCAAGCAGAACGTCATCAATATTCTTATTGAGTTGAGTCTCTTGATGAATTTACCTCATTTATCTCTATGACAGAGGAAAGTGATTTCTTTCACTTGGACAAACATTAAGGCATTGTTGAGTATTGTCAAACTCAATAAGTCAATGGTAATTCAGGGGAGAAAAAAGTATTTTAATTGAATTCTAGCATAGGACCTATAGGAAAAGGTCTTCAGGATAAGAGTTTAATTGCTTCAACCTTTCCATCTTCAGTTTTGTTTAATTTAACACTTCAATGAACTACCCAGTGGTAACACAGCGCCATGGACATATCTAGCTCCTTCTAGATCGTTTACAGTTTTCACTAAATACCACAAATTAAGGAGTTCAATGTGGGTTAGGATGTATTATTTCTGAAAACATCTATATGGATTCTGATACTCCACGTATCACTAAATCTATCAAGTAATAATTGTTTCCCCAGAGCTAATAGACATGAGAACATTTTTAAGTGGCTTTTCTTATACTGATGTGCCTTTAGCCTAAAAATTTCAGACAGAAATGAATGATCTCTTAAGGCAGTGAGTATGTACCTTCACCTCAATTCCACCTGGTTTCCAATTATTGGAACAGACCTGCAAGCTCTCCCTTAGAAAAAGACCTGTCTGGCTTTCACTGTAACCCCTTCCTGCAGAAGTTCATAACTCAGCTGCAAAAATCCTCTCAAGGTGAAACATGTCATGTAGTCTTCCAGTCCCAGATGTACCTTTTAAAAGCATAATTCTTCAGATTTGGATAGAAGATGCTTAATATAAATAAATAAATAAATAAATAAATAAGAAGAAGCAAAAACAAACAAAAAAACCTTAAGTCTTCTCATGTAAGAGGCAAGTCATATGTCCCCAGTCGAGAAACAAATAGGTCAAATAGTAACTTAAAATATAAAATGTTGGTTTTCCTGAAAACTTCAATATTTTCTTTCTTCCCTCTTCCCATCTTTCCTACATTCTTTTTTCCATCTTGCCTCCCTGCCTGCCTTCCTTCTTTCCTTCTTCCTTTCCCCTTCTTCCCTTGCTCCCTCCCTTTCTTCCCTTCTGACATTTATGGAACATTTTTAAAGTTCCTCGTATGTGTTGGGTCCTAAACTAGTTATTGAGTGTATTGGTTTCCCATTACTACTGTAAAAGATTGCCACAAACTTCGTGGCCTAAAACAACACACATTTTTTTTCTTTTTTCTTTTCTTTTTTTTTTTTCCACATTTTTTCTCTTTAATGCTTCTAGTATCCAACAATCCAAACTTAAGTCTTACATAGCTTCATTAAGGTATCTGAAGGGCTCTGCTCCCTTGGGAAGCTCCAAGGGAGAATCCATTTCCTGTCACCTCTTCCAGCTTCTGATGGCTGCCAACGTTGCTTGGTTCCTGGTCACGTCACCCCAGTGTTTCCCCCTGTTGTCACACTACTTTTTCCCCTTCTGTGTCTGTTTTCCTTCTGTTGTTCTCTTATAAAGATGGTTAGGATTGCATCTGGGCCCACCTTAATAATTCAGAATAATTTTCCAGTCTCAGGATCCTTAACTTCATCACCCACAAATTCCCTTTTGACAAAGAAGGTAACTTTCAGAGGTTTCAGGAATTAGGAACTGGCTACATTTGGGGGCCGATATTGAGCCTGCTGTATTGGAGATATGTAACTATACATACCATCAACCTGTCCTCAAGAAAACTCACAGGAGAGCCATGTAAATAGATTACCAGTATCTTCGGAAGTAAAACATTAGATATTAACTCTGAGAGCACAAAATTTTCCTTTTAGGGAGTGACTAAGAATTAATGACTTCCCAAAAGTTAATTTCAATTTCAGCCCAAATAGGAATTAATGCCTGCTTAACTATATGAAAAAACACTAAAACCCAATGCAAAGGGATATGTCCTTTTATTCCTGTGGTAGGCTGACTATGAACCCAAAGGTATCCAAGTCCTAATCCCATGTTACTTTATATGGTCATGGGGACTTTGCAGATGTGAGTAAATTCAAGGATTTTGAAATGGAGAGACTATCACCTGAGTGGACCCTCAATGTAGTCATAAAAGTTCTTATCGGGGGAGGCAGAGGGAGATTTAAAGACAGTTGAGAAGAAGCTGAAGTGCTAATGGAAGCAGAAAAAGATTTGGAGATGCTTAGCTGCTGGCTTTGGAGATGGAGGAGAAGGATTTCAGCTCTAGAAGCTGGACAACTCAAGGAAAGCGGTTCATCCCTGGAGCCTGTGGAGAGAGTGTAGCCTTGAAGACACCTTTACTTTGGCCCAGGGATATTGATTTTGGTCTTGTGACATGCAGAACTATAAAGGAATAAGCATGTGTTGTTTTAAGCCACCTAATTGTTGTTGATTGCAATAGGAAACCAATATAATGTTTAAAGGCTCTAAATATTTTCTGCAGTTCGATGTGGCAGAAAGAACACTGGTCTGAGAGATCAGAGACACATCCCAGAACTGCTACGTGTTCACCAACTGGGGGCCAAAGACAGCTACTTTCTTCTGAAGCCCACGTTCCCTGTCCGTACATGGTGAGACATGACTCCCTTTATGTTCTAATGTTATTTACCTAAAGAAAATCTCTACATTTAGCCTCTACACATTACAGATATAAAAATACCAGCCAGGAAATAGGAAATCAGGAATATGACATTGATAAATACGTGTGTTCTTGAATTAGATTCTGGACCAGGAATAGGACATGAGACCATGTGTTCAGAGTAGAATGTATTATCTCATTATTGTATTTTTTTCCCTAGACATTCAGCTTTCGTGTCTCACTAGTCTCTTCTAATCTGGAACAGTGCCTCAGCAATTCTTTGTTTTTCATTGCTTGGCACTTTTTGAAAGAGTCCTGCCCTGTTATTTTGTATTGTGTTGCTCAGATTGGGTTGGCTGAGGTTTCCCTGGGACTGCACTCAAGTTATGCATTTTTGGCAGGAATCCCACAGACATTGTGTGTTTCTCAGTGCCTCATATCAACATGCACATGTTTTTAATTTATCTTGCCTAAGGAGTTTGGGTGAGGGTTCTTGGAAGTCTTTGTATTCATTTGCAATTCTGTAGAAGCCTCAATGAAAAGTTGCACGTTGAAACAATTAAGCAGTAGGATGTCAATGGGCAAACTGATGTAGCTTCAAAGGTCTAGCAAATCGTATAAAAAACTGAAGGAGTCAATGCCCCTCTCAAAGGGTCTACCTATCAGGATCATAAAATCTTGGAGAGAAGAACATGGAATATATTTAAGAGTCTCAGTGTCTTGGGTCAGAGCCAGGGTTCTGATCAAAGCACACCTGCTGATCTGGTTTCTGTTACTCTGTGATCTTGGGCAAAAGGGAATAGTAATAATGAGAATTGGTTGACATTTCTTGAGAATTATTATACTCTAGATGTTGTTTCCAAAGATGTATACTATTCCATTCATCCTTACAACAACCATATGTATTTTATACAGTTTTACTTCTATTTTTTTTAAAGATTTTATTTATTTATTTGTCAGAGAGAGGGAGAGAGAGCGAGCACAGGCAGACAGAGAGGCAGGCAGAGGCAGAGGAAGAAGCAGGCTCCCCGCTGAGCAAGGAGCCCGATATGGGACTCGATCCCAGGACGCTGGGATCATGACCTGAGCCGAAGGCAGCCGCCCAACCAACTGAGCCACCCAGGCGTCCCAGTTTTACTTCTATTTTATAGATGAGACAACTGTCACCCAAAGACGTTAAGTCACTTCCTCAAGATCACACACCCAGGAAGTACTGGGGCCAAATTCAAGCTTTTTCTGTATCAGGTCCTATGCTTGTCACTACTGTGTTTCCCTCCTGCTCTAAAATTGTTAACCACAGTTTTCTCATCCGGAAATGGACATGATAATCACACCTGTGTTAAACATATGTGATTTCATTGAAGGAGGCATATAAATTTGTGACTCATGAGAGGCATATGTAAACGTTAGTCTCATTATTCCACAGTATTTATTGTACCTTGACTTTACTGATGGGGGTGGGAGGAGGAGCGTCAGAGAATTTAAGTAGTTGCCCAAGCTAACATCATGAGGAAATGCAGATTAAAGCCTTAAACTACTCATTCTGTGCTTCTTTACTCTCTTAAAAAGTGACAGCTACACTGAAAATCAAGGGAAGATCTTCTCATAATCATCTAGTATAGCCATAGGTATAAATGAAAGACCTAATTTACCCATAAACTCATTAGAGGTCACTCATAGCAACCACTTAGTAATGGAGCAATAGGAACCCTTTGGTTCCAGGAATGGATGTGGAACACACATTAACAGTCTTGCTGCCAGAAGACTGTTGCCTGTTTGATCACTCACCACCACCAACCCCACTCTGGGGAGCTTGGAAATCAGAAGCCCCACATAAGAAAGTGATGAGACTCAACACTCCATGCTATGGTTAGAGACTGGTAATGGTCTCACAACTAGAAGTAATTAGTGACCTCACACAAGTCACTTCTGCTCCCTGGGCCTCAGGCTCCATAGTCACAAAGTAAGGAAGTTGGGAAAACTTTTAAGAAAAACTCTAATATTCATTAAAGCTCAGTAATTTTAGAAATTCTGAAAAGCTTGATTATTAATTTTCCCATTAGCTTGGTTTTTAGAGCAGGCATGTTAGAAATCAATCAACTAATAATTAATTTTTGTGCTTAGTACAGTGTTAAATATTCATGCACTTCATAAATTAGAGTTTTGGGCCAAGAATCTGGTGTTTTAAACATGCTTTCTTTGGGCTCCCTTGTCATTTGGCTGACTTTCTCATTGCATTGTGCATAGTCAGGCTTTATCTGACTGCCTGCTAAAACATCCAAATCATCTGCAGAGTCTTAAATGACCTTGTGCTAACCTTGTTTACCATAGGTGAAGGTATGTTCATAGAAACTCTGTGCTTTTAACATACTCTGTTGACTTTCCCCTATCATATCAAGGGGCACAAGAAGTTTACATCAGTATTTAGTAAAGAATCATTTTTTATTTTGATTGCTTTTCTGTGCAAAAGTATTGTAAAGACCTCAGGAAGAATGCATTTGCTATGAACTTTTCCACCATATGCCACACATTTTAACACCAAGGTGAAAAAGGAAAAAAAAAAAAAAAGCCAGCACAGGATTGAAGAGAGTGTGAGGCTGAAGACCCCAACCTCTATGTTCACAGTTGTATTAGCTAGAAAGCAAGGTCAAAGTAGTGAGACCAAGATTCCAAATGAGTCAAACTGATTATGACATTTTAATGCCTTGGGCTATTATTATATTGTTCAGCAAACTAACTTGGTAAATAGTCCAAGTGATTAGTCTTTAATATGCATGTAAAGTTGTGTTTTATTCTTGGGAAATTTTGTGGTGAAAAGTTAAACTGAGATGAACTTTTTTCTACCATATGGTAAACTTGCTGCTTTCATTAATGAAAATTTTCGGCGGTATTTTTATTTTTATGAACTGAGGCCTAGTCACTAATGGACTTTCTGAGGCTTGTGCCTTGATTTGGTGAAGAATATAAATCCTTACTTTTTAACACAGAATCACTGATGTCTGGCTCCATGTCCAGAGTTTTCTGTTAGGTCTAGGGCCCAGGGAGGAGTAAGGGATACGTTCAAAGGGCAGGCAGCAGCCAAGTCACCATCTTGCTGTCACTGAACTAGGGAGAGAAGGTAAGTGAATACAAAATAGACTGTGTTGTGTTCTGTGTTCATAGAATACTTAAGACTTCAGAGGAAGATAAAACTGTTTCTGGGTAGCAAATCAGAAAAAGCTTTGCTAGGGGGTTAATAATTGAGCTGGATCTTAGACAGAATGTCAGATATGAGCTTTGAAGAACTCAAAAGACAAGAACACTTGGGGGCTGATGGATAGCTTAAAAAGAGGCAAACACAAAGTTTGGTTTGAATTGGGGATAGTTCAGTTTATTAAAACACAGAGCTAAAGAGGAATTCTAGGGAGAAAAGGTTAAATAAGTATGTGGGAGGCAGTCCCCAGGAGGCAAATGGTTTGAAAGAATAAGCTCTATCCATATTTTATTCTCACCTCACTGACAGCTATGGTTGCCATTATCCAATTGGAAATATTTATTTGACAGCAAAGGTGGGAGGCAGCAGGTGTTGAAGCAGAGAGGCAATAGACAACATGGGCAAGACGTATCATTTGGGCTACCCTGATTTTTCCCCCTGGAGCCCACTTCTTAATAAAACACAGGAAAACAGGAATGTCTTTTTAATACTCTTGTAGGTAAAAAGAGTATTAAAAGAAAAAAAAAAAGAAAAGCAAGTTCTGGAATAGTGATTACTTGCAAACCAATGTCAATGGAATTGCTTGGAGTGTTGAGTTTTTCTTTTTGAAAGATGCCCAATGAAAGGAAAAGTCGGAATGCAATTTCCAGAGGAGAATAGGTTTTGTGAACTCTGTCATCACTTCATTTTGCCTCTATGCAAAGAAAATTGTATCTTATGCTCCAAGTCACAGTACATTTGTCCTGAGATAGTTTCACACCATAGTCACCACCACCAATTTTCTGTCAAAATGTTTACGTTATCTATGGGTCTATTTCAGAAACTGACAAAAATTGTTAGGCTGAAGGAAAGGAATTTCGGTAAGTTTACTAGATACTTTGGCTTTCAAACCAAGTTTAAATGCCACTTGCAAATTACAAAGCATTGCATTATTATGGCAACTCTGTAATTTGGAAGATCTGTTTCAGAATATCAACTTTAATTGTTTTGTTCTTGAAGTGTTTGGAAGAGTTGATTTTGAGGAATGCTGATTTGAGCGTCAGCCTTCATTAAATTGGAGAAGTTCCTAGGTAAGCCAAAAAGCTATCGCTTCCCTCTTTTTTCCCCTCTCTTTGGTGGTAAAACCATCCATGTTTATGTTGTTTTGCTCTGGGGAGTGATTTATTTCAGGGTAACTCGTGATATGTTTTCCATTATTAAAATGAGTACTTTTTAACCTTAGGCTATGGCAGATGGGTGCATAAATATGAAACAGAAACTGAGCCAAAGATTGACTTGTTTGCTTTTTAATCCTTTCCCCCAACACACACACAACTTTTTTTTTTTAAGTTAAAATCTCAAGAACCCCAGTTTGAATAAATAAACTTCTGGGTTCTAAAGCCCAGTGTTTAATTTTGGCAATAACATGAACTGTTGAATTTATTCAAGAATGTTGCTTACCTGGGTGTCTAATTCTGATGGTTGGGTGCCACTTGCATGCTAATGCAAGGGACAATAAAGGGACATATATCTTTACCTAGCAATACCGGATGGGATTCTTCCATTTGGAAAATTAGAAGCACACTCAGAAATAATTAAAATCAGTCTCTGTATTTATGTAGGAGATCAGTTTATGTTCTCTTTGTATATAATATACTTAACTGGTTTAGCAGTCATGATTGTATGCTTCTCATAGAAGGAACCATGTGATATTATTTGAATAATCTAGAAGCCAATTGTGTGAAATAACAAGTCTTGGTTTATAAAAAAGAGTATTAACTGGGGACACCAAAATCACATCATAAAACAGTGTCACCCATGTTCTGAAACACTAATTTAAGCAAAGATTCATAGGACAAATTAGTACATATATGAGAACCACAGAAATGTAGTTCTAATTTTAAAATTGTGTTCCTCTTTCCTCGGCTAATTAGCAGTGGGTAGAGTGGCATTTCTTGTCTGGATTGGGTCTAGATCTTCCACTGTTGCCACATGGTTGGGATTATCCTTGACTCTCATCCACAAGATCTACTCTCTTGTCACCTTCTGCCACACCCTGTATGTGTAGTGCTGCTGGTAATACATACTAACTCCCAAGAGTCCTCTGACTCTGTGATTGCTTCCGGTTCAGGAATTAGTATGTGGAGGTGTTCTGCTTCTGATTAACTTCTCCTACTCTGGATCTCTTTGACTCAGGACTGAATTTCCAGTGTAGTGAGTCTTGATAGAAATCTCCCTGAATACATTTGAATAACTGTAAAGGTTCTCTGCTCTTTGGGCGCTGACTGGAATGTAATATTCCCATGGCACTATAGGCAGAAAAAAAATGATCTTCTAAGTACTCTGTGTATGTACTCTGTACTCTTCTTTATCTTTCAGAAGCCCTTAAGCCTGTTCCTTTCTGCTCATCTTCTTAGCGGTCTACACCTGAGTCAGGAAGGCTCTGCGGGGGTGGGGGTGGGGGGTTGGTGAGGGATGGAGTTGCCAAATTTCACAAGTAACAGCACCTGGGAGAGGCAGAGGCAAGAGTCAGTCTTGTGGCGTACCTAAGCTATTAGGTATCCAACTGGAGATGTTGAGGACAAATTAGGTATTTGAGTCTGGAGATCAGAGAACACTTCCGGTTGAATTGGAATTGGAATATCGATATTTGAAGATGAAAGTCATGAAACTGGTTGAGAACACCAAAGGGGTGAGTGTAGGTAGGAGAACCATAAGTTCTCCAGCTAACAATAGCCTGTGAGATTTTGAATATGTGTAACTCAGTGAATTCCTTATGTATTATAAACCTATAGAAGTTTGTATATTCACATTGGATGGAACCCTTATTTGGGGATTTTTTTTATTGGAAAAATTGGGAAAATAGAGGATTAACTTTATTTGGATTTGCTGTGTATTTCGAGACAGGGGGTAATACTAAACTTATCAGAGTGTTTTTTGCAGGGAGTGGGACCCTGGAGTGAGTCCTTAATACACCTGAGCCTATGTGATAATGAGTTGGATTATAACAGGTTTCTATTGAGTATCTGGTGCTTATTCATATTCTATGAGAATGGAAGGCTGGCTTCCCTAACTGGAGCTTTTAAGTGATTTTTCTGTTTTTGAAGCACCAAAATCATCTTTCTTATATTATTCATTCAGTAGCTTTTTCTCCATCTGAAGGGAAATGCCTTGGCAAGTGTGAATGTGCTTCTATTTTCTTTCTTGTTAATTCTTTTCACATGATAAATTGCAGAGAACTGTACTGAAATCCCTTGAAATTGAAAAGTCAGCTTACATGAATGCATAGGAGCAAAGGTTTTAAACATAATAAGTCCACAGACACTCAGCTGAGAGAATTTTCAGAAACATTTGCAGTAGATTGCTACCTTTTATGGGTACATATAGATTAATTTGCATACTTTTCAATACTTCTTGTTTAGGTGGTCAGTCTGAGTTCTTAAAAAGGATTGCATAACCTACTAGGATTCCTTGAAATACTTGATATTTTTTGAAGTTAAGGTCATTCATAAGGTATCCCTGCCTTTAAAGTGCAATGAGTGAAAATAAGAAATACTTGAGAGTTCTCCTTATTTCCATCTGTACCAAGATGAGCTATGTGTACTCCCGACTTGACCTTCATGCCCTCTGTGTGCTCCCTGGTTAGAAAAGAGATACTCAATATATTGTTGTTATTATTATTATTTTAAAGATTTTATTTATTCATTAGAGAGAGATAGAGAGCATAGAGGGAGAGCAAAAGGGGAAAGCGGACTCCTCACTGGGCAGGTAGCCCAATGCAGGACACTCTCCCAGGACTCCAGATCACGATCTGAACTGAAAGCAGAAACTTAACCAACTGAGCCACCCATAATATAATAATAATAATATTATTATTATTACTTTTATTATTATTACTTTTTATTTTGAAATGCAAATATGTTCATAACACACTGAAGAGAACTCTCAAACTATTTTAGCATTTCAGAAACCTAACCAAAATCCTTTTCAATCCACAATACATGTCCATAGGGTAATTTAAAATATCAAAATTCTTTAGATTTCTCAGTTATCAAGAATCCAAGTAGTACATTTATATGTGTGCACATGCTTACTAAAAATCACAACCGAAACACAATAACTTACACTAGTGAACGTATATTAGGAAAAGACTAGTCACACACTCAAGGAATTGACCCTGAAATTATTAATTATGGAGAGAAAAAAATACTTTTAAAATGAAGAGATATGGTCAATACACATTGTATATATATTGTATATCTATAATAACTGGGGTCTAGTGGACAAACTAGCATTGGGTCCCTCCTGATGCGCCACTCAGAAAGCATATAGCATCCCCTGGGGAGCATCCTTGCTGGAAATGCTTAAAATCTAAACCTAAGGGACCATTAGACAAGTCTACATTGAGAGATACCCACAACATAACACATGCAGCCTGTCTCTTTAAAAAATGTCAATGATGTAAAAGATCAAACAATAAAAGGGGGTGTTATTTAAAATTAAAAAAAAAAAAACTAAACAAACACCAAAGGTAATTTGTAATCGTTTATTAGATTCTAGGCAGAGTCATTTCCATATGAATTGTCTATTAATAATATTGTATCAATGCTTGATTTCTTTTTTTTTTAAGATTTTATTTATTTATTTGACAGACAGAGGTCACAAGTAGGCAGAGAGGCAGGCAGAGAGAGGAGTGGAAGATGGCTCCCATTGAGCAGAGAGCCTGATGTGCGGCTCGATCCCAGGACCCTGATATCATGACCTGAGCCGAAGGCAGAGGCTCAACCCACTGAGCCACCCAGGTTCCCCAAATGTTTGACTTCTTGATTGTTGATTTGTGATTATAGTATTATGGTTACATAAGAAAAACTTTATTTCTAGGAGATAATACTTAGAGGTAAATGTGGAATAACATTTGCAACTTACTTTCACAAACTTATAAAATACACAGAAATATCCATATAGGTAGACAGGGATATATGAAGAAAATGTGGTAGAAGTTAACAATTGCTGAATATACCAAGATTGGTGAGGGATACATAAGTATTCTTTGAGCTATTATTTCAAATTTACTCTAAGTTTGAGATCATCCAAAAAAAAGTTAGGGAAATAAACTATATATATTTGAAAGGAAAGTAAATAAAGTTGGAAAATATACCTCTCATCATAAATTATTCAATTTAATGAGAGCATTTTTAGTAGATATCAATAATTACAGCATTGACTTTTGTAATAATAGCTTATTTTTCACATAGTGCTTTATACTTCACCAAATATCTTTTTATGTATTGTTTAATGCTTAGTAACTCCAGTGTTATTGTATCAAATGATCATTACTTATAATAACTCACTTATTACAGATAGCAAACTTGAGTCTCTGAATTTAAATACCTTGTCCAAGATTTTATAGGTTAAAAAAAAAATAGGAAACTCACTAAAACCCAGATCACGCAAATCTAAGATTTCTTTGCATTTTACCAATTAGATTTGCTGTGAATTTCTGTTTGTAAGTGTGCATGGTTCTCCAATAATTAAAAACCTTTGAACATTGCATGATTGCCTCTTAGCTTTAGTGGATAGGCCAAGGGGCTAATGAAGCATATAATGTAAACTCAATTTCTGTTTTGAGGGAAATTTCCAGTGTTTCCCATTTACTATGTCACAGATGATTGGGAATGGTATCAAGGACCAGGCCACAGAGTATTTTTGCTTCAAGAAAGTGCCATCACTTCAACTTGTAAATAGTCTTTTAATACTGGCTTTAAAAACGTATATTTTTATTTACACATTTATGCCCTGGTGACAGTTAGAACGGTAATTAAGATAGCTAAATTGTTATAGGTCTTGACAATTTCACAAGTCTGTTTTTGTTTTGTTTTGTTTCACTTTTTTTGCATTAAAAAAAATGACTCCATGAGAGACTATGGACTCTGAAAAACAATCTGAGGGTTTTGAAGGGGCGGGAGGTGGGAGGTCGGGGTACCAGGTGGTGGGTATTATAGAGGGCACGGATTGCATGGAGCACTGGGTGTGGTACAAAAATAATGAATACTGTTATGCTGAAAATAAATAAAAAATAAATTAAAAAAAAAGAAGTATATATACACACAATGGAATACTATGCAGCCATCAAGAGAAATGAAATCTTGCCATTTGCAATGATGTGGATGGAACTAGAGGGTACTGTGCTGAGGGAAATAAGTCAATCAGAGAAAGACAATTATCATATGATCTCCCTGATATGAGGGACTCGAGAGGCAATGTGAGGGGCTTGAGGGGTAAGAAAGGAAAAAAATGAAACAAGATGGGATGGGGAGGGAGATAAACCATCAGACACTTAATCTCACAAAACAAACTGAGGGTTGCTGGGGGGAGGTGGGTAGGTAGAGGGTGGTTGGTTATGGACATTGGGGAGGGTATGTGCTATGGTGA
Source organism: Neogale vison (assembly GCF_020171115.1). NCBI lineage: Eukaryota > Metazoa > Chordata > Mammalia > Carnivora > Mustelidae > Neogale > Neogale vison. The sequence goes on from NC_058098.1 coordinate 133,987,680, forward strand.
GTGCTGAAAAACGTGTAAGCCTGATGATTCACAGACCTGTACCCCTGGGGCTAATAATACAGTCTATGTTAAGAAACATAAATCAATCAATCAATTAAAAAAGAAGAGGAAGAAGAAGGTGAAAGAAAAAAGGAAAGAAAAATTTTTAAAACTTGTCTGACAGAATGTCAGTCCAGAATGCCAAGAAATGGATAGAAAGTGAATCTTGAAGGCATCAATTGAGTCCCATCATGAACCCTCGTACCTTAGTCCAACCTTATTCCCAGACCTTTACAGGTACCTAAGTCAACAGTTTCTCCCTACATCCCTTTTACTTTTCTTTCTTTTTTTTTTTTTTTTTACTTTTACTTTTCTTTCCTTCATTTTTCATTTTCATTGGCTTATAGACTTACTGCTTTTTTCTGGCACCTGATTACTTTCCTTTCTCGCTTGCTAGTTAAACCATGAATTTTTAAATAAATTATTATATTTAAAAAAATGACTCCAAATTAAATAAGAAAGCCTTATTTAAGTTTTGGAAATTTGAAAGAAACTTATTTCCTCGACATACCCCACAAGTAAAAGAGGTCCCTGGAACAACTTTCTTACTATTGCTGTTAAGAGAGTTTGTTTTCTATGTTTTTTTTAAATCAAAAGATGATAGACATATTTATCATGTGGAAAAAGTTGCTATTAGCTTAAATTTGTTTGTTTAGCAGTTTTGTCTGACATTTTCCATTACTTCAGCAGATTCATGCTAACATAGTAATAAGTTACTGGACAAGTAAGCTTTCAGTGGAATTAAGGAATGTGGGCCTTGAGGTGTGGCTTTATTGTGTGGTTGTATCATTGTCTTGACACCGTCTCTTATGGTTTCTGACTGATTCTTCAGTCATTTGTGTGATTCCCAGGCTCACTACCCAAGACCGGAAGTCGTAACAGATGCTCTGTTGCTGTTGGGTTACAGGACAATGGCTTCTGGGCGGTTGGTTCTCTCTTCCATGGCTGCTACCTTGCAGACAAAAGAGCCATTAAATGACCAGACTTACTTATTGAAATGCTCTATCCATTCCTCTCTTCATCCCTTCTTGAAGTGTTTGTTGAATAGCTAAAACCAGAAAATAAAATGTTGGAAAAGAACTATGAGGGGACACCTGGGTAGCTCAGTTGATGAGATGTCTGCCTTAGGCTCAGTTCTTGATCCCGGTGTCCTGGGATTGACTCTCCCATCATGGGGAGCCTGCTTCTCCCTCTGCCCCTCCCCTTGTTCATGCTCTCTCTTTAAAATCTTAAAAAGAAAAAAAAAGGAAAAAAGAAAGGAAAAGATCTGTGAGGAGGGCAGCCCACTCTAACAAACATTAAAATACATTATGTAGCTACACTGATTAAAATGATAAGAGATTGATAGAAAAAAGGAAAAAAAAAAGTGCAACCAGGTGTCTGGCTAATGCTGGAACAGATGGCAGTTTAATAATAATTCAGCCATAAGGTAAAGAAGTTTGCTTGATTAATAAATACAAATATTCAATAAATGTTAGTAATACAGCCACTAGTATTTAGAAAAATAAACAAATAAATTTAAAACCTCACATGAAAACATATGCCCAAACAAATTCATGATGCATTGAAAGGTTAAGTATATTTTTAAAGATTTTATTGATTTATTTATTTGACTTAGAGAAAGAGAGAGCACAGTCAGGGCGAGGGGCAGGCAGAGGAAGAGGGAGAAGCAGGCTCCCCACCAAGCAGGGAGCGCGACCATGGGGCTGTATCCCAGGACCCTAGGATCATGACCTGAGCTGAAGGCAAATGCTTAACCGATTGAGCCATGCACATGCCCTGAAGGGTTAAATATTAAAAAAAAAATCAAGCAATAAACAACTTAGAAAAAGATAAAAATGAATCCGTATAAAATCTGGCAAGCATGTAGAAGTTTATATGGAGAGGATTTCTTTGCTTTAAGTGTTGGTGAAGAGAGTAAAAAAAAAAAAAACCCAAACAAACAATAAATATGTTTTACTAGGGAGGCATTAAAGAGTTCTAGATACTTAAAAAACAAGAGTATAGACCAAATAAAATATTGGCTTTGTGTTCCTGACAACAGGAGAAACAGAGTTAATATTATTTTTTAATAGTTAATATTATTAAGGCTATAAATCTGTTAAGAACAATAGATGTCAGGCCACAAAGCCCTAATAAAGTCATTCTGATCTTATACAACCCTTAAAAGAAATTGGAGGGGAAGATGGAAGACTTGGGAAAGTTTTTTAGCTGGTGATCTGACCTAGCCTCTTCAGAACTGCTCATTCTTGAAAGACTAGACATTTACAACCAAGATTTTGAGCTTTCTAATGTTCCAAATACCTCAGCTGTTGACTAAATTTCACTTAAAGGAACCAATTCCATTAATAGCAAAATGTAGATTACCGATGCATATAATAAAATAAGGAAAAACTGGAAAAAGAAAACTTGTACTGAGCATTTGTGTGAATCTCTTATACCAAGTCCTGTCAGGAACAACTGCTTTTTCTTTTTAATGTCCCAGTAACCAAAAGGCACAGGACAACCGACCAGTGGGACCTCTTACAGTAGCAATAGATTTCAATGGAATAATGAGCAAAGGATCCTAAGGTGTAATTCACATGAGGAATAACAGAAAGCAAACAAATGGAAAAATATTCAACCACATTATAATTAGCTAAATTTTATAAAATTATTTTTAATTATTTTTTTTTCTGCAAATGAGAGTTTCACTGCTCCATCAGCAACTGTTTTGATAAAGTAATGTTACTTTTTTTTTTTTTCTGGTCTTCCATGAAATGGGCACTATTATATATTACTTCTTTGTTGGGAGATTATTTGGAAAATATCAAGAACTTAAAAATATACATATATATTTTCACTCTCCAGTTAAACATATCTATCCCAAATATGTAATCTATCATAGTGAAAAAGTTTTTGCACCCAGATACTTGTCATTTTTGTCAATATTGGAAAATGTTAGAATTCAACGGTGCATCTATTGTTTGGAGTGTTATACTGTGATTCAAAGTGGTAAATAAAAAGCAACAAAAATGATTTGAACGGCAGCTTACTAAGAAATGAATAATACATATATGAAAAGAGGCTCAATTTATGTATTGTTCAATAAATAAAAATCCAGAGTGCAGCTTTTTAAACCACCCTTTTTTCAAAGATCAAGACACAGCAGAATATCTATTGCTATTAAGGCTATAAGGAATATGGTACTTTAGTATATTATAGATCACAGTATAAATTGGTACAACATTTTTAAGCAACTCATCAGTACCAATCAAATAAAAAAATCTATAAAACTGCTGACCACCAAAATTTTCTTTTAAGTTAACTCTGATACAGAAAAACTCAAAAGATTTGACAAGGATGTTTATTGCAGCCTTGGAGCAGCAAAATTCTACAGAGAACTTAAATGTCTCTTCATACATCCATTATGATACAATTACTTGAGAAATATTATACAGTTACTGGGTAGAATAAGTTCAGTGTTACCTACTAACAGAGAAGACTATCCAGGATATACTGATGATTCAAAAAGTAAATTGCAAGTTGATACATCGAGCACAGTTCTAATTTGTGCCTTCTGTATCTCTGTTTTCTCTCTCTCTCACTTTCTGTATCTATCTATCTATCTATCTGCCTACCTATCATCAGTCATCAGTCATCTATTTATCCATCCCTATCTGGGAACATAAACTAAGAATGGGGGAGGTTAACAGATGAGGGATTTCAACTTTTGTAGCAACATGGACGGGACTGGAAAAGATTATGCTGAGTGAAATAAGTCAAGCAGAGAGAGTCAATTATCATATGGTTTCATTTATTTGTGGAGCATAACAAATAGCTTGGAGGACAAGGGGCGTTAGAGAGGAGTAGGGAATTTGGGTAAATTGGAAAGGGAGGTGAACCATGAGAGACTATGGGCTCTGAAAAACAATCTGAGGGGTTTGAAGTGGCGGGGGGATGGGAGGTTGGGGTACCAGGTGGTGGGTATTATAGAGGGCACGGCTTGCATGGAGCACTGGGTGTGGTGAAAAAATAATAATGTTTTTTTGAAAATAAATAAATTGGAAAAAAAATAAAAAATAAAAAAGGAAAAAAAAAGAGATGAGGGATTTCACATTGCAATTCTATATTTTGATATATATAATTTAATCAAAAATAACAAGAAAAATAATCATGATATTCTAAAGAGAAATGTATAATGTAATTAATAAAGCTTATATTGTTAAGCATAGAAAAAGTATAAAATTATTAAGCACATGCAGAAAAACAAACCATTCTACATTGTATTAAGGCTGCAACTATTCGAAACTAACAAAGCTATAAATATAACATGCAAGGATATATACATGAGTACTAAACACACTTATTTCTGAGATATGAGTGTTGGAAAGTATGGATTTTTTTTTCTTTCTGTACTTCCCAAATATTGTATAATGAGCCAAAATACATAACATTTTATGGGGGCAAAAGAGAACTTAAAACTGTATTTGTAAAGCATTTATTTAATTTGTAGGCTGTCTTAGTCTAATTGGGCTGCTGTAACAAAAATATCACTGATTAGATGGTTTATAAACAGAAGAAATGTACTGCTCTCCATTCTGGAGCCTGGAAAACTGCGATCGGGGGCTGGCATGGTCAGGTGAGAGCCCTCTTCTGGATCATAGACTTCTCTTGTTTCCTCATATGGGGTGGGGTGTGGGATTTCTCTGAAGCCTCTTTTTTAAAGCACTAATTCTGTTCAAGAAGGTTCCATCCTCATAATTTAAGTACCTCCCAAAGGCCTCATCTCCTACTATCATCATTTTAGGGGGTTCTGATTTCAACTCGTGATTTTCGGGGAGACAGAAACATGTAGGTCTTAGCACCTGAAATGCCGTGATGAGCTCTGTGAGAATAGGAGGTTAAGACAGATGAATGACACATTCGTTGGCAGATTTCACAATTTTTCAAAGGTTCATATTGTGTAGTGGTTAGGAACGTTGACTTTGGAGGCAGGTCATCTGCGGTTCATAGTCCAGCTTCTGTACCAACTGGTTGGGTAACCGTCAGCACTTTTATTTATTAAGTTCTCAATGCCTATTTTCTCATCTGTGTAATAAAAATAAGGACGGTATCCACCTCCTAAAATTGGTATGAGGATTAAACCAATGTCTGTCTATGAATATTTTATGGCTTCCATAACAAATTACCACAAACTCGATGGCTTAACCCAACATGTACTCATTCTCTCACAGTTACCAAGGTTAGAAGTCTGAAAACAGAAGGGGCGGGGGGTGGGAGGTTGGGGAAGCCAGGTGGTGGGTATTATGGAGGGTGCATATGGCATGGAGCACTGGGTGTGGTGCATAAACAGTGAATTCTGTTACACTGAAAAGAAATTAATAAAATTTTTTTTTTTAAAAGTCTGAAAACAGATGACAATGTTAGAATCAAGGTATGCGGCAGGCAGTGTGCTCCCTGGAGGCCATGAGGAAAATTAGCTTTTTTGTTTTTTCCAGTTTCCAGAACTGCATTCCTGGATCCCTTGTCCCAGGTCCTTCCCTTTGAAGGTCTTCAAAGCCTACAGGTTAGCACCTTGCGTCAGTCCTCACTGATGTGTCCTCTGTGTCCGATCTCCCTGTGCCTTACCCTTATAAGACCACTTATAACTACATTAGTGCTCACTTGATAAGCCAGGATAATCTCCCTATCTCAGGATCCCCAACTGAATCATATCTGCCAAGTCCCTTTACCAATAAGGTCACAGTCACAGGTTCCAGGTGTTGGGATGAGACTATCTTTAAAGGCCATTATTTAGTCTACTGCCACAGAGAGCACTTAGTGCCTGGCTCATAGTATGTTCTAGATAAATGTTAATTATTACTATTTCAAAGACCTTTGTGATAAGGACATAAAAGCCCCACTAAAGCACTAGAGAGTGCATGGGGGTTTGGAGGAAGCAGACATTGCTCCCAGATGAGGTTATCAAAGGTGGTTTAATAGAGCAAAGACCATTAAGAACAGGTAGTATTGGGGTGTTCAAAGATTGGGGCACTGTAGGCTTCAGGCACTACACCATTTGGCTATTTGTCCTGCCTCTCCATCGTGTGCCCCATGACTCACTTTGTGCTCAGAAGATCAAGTGTGTTACAGTCAGTGGACATGAATTTAATCTCCCTCTTCTTAACTTGAGGAATGAGAATAAGTTCTTTTTTATTCAGCTCTCCCTGACCGTGCTGTCAGTGGATAATGGGAAAATGAGGCTTGTCACAGGTTAGGCTTAGGTGATGGCATTTCTTCCTTCACTTCTTCCTCCTTCTATTTCTGAGTCCCAATGTCCTCTCCTTTAAGGTGGAGATTGATCAATTATTGAACACTACATCTGAAACTATGTGTGTACTATATGTTGGCTAATTGAAATTAAATTTCAAAAAGACGGATGGAGATTGAAGTGTGTCTCTCGCAGGCCTCAAGATTAAATAAGATAATGATTGTGGGGAATTTTTTGTAAAGGGTGATCTAGTCCACAAATGCTAACTGTAGCGTGTGTTTCTATACCGTGACTAATTGTACAGGAACTCCCTTATTCCTAGGAATAATAAGATAGATAAACAGCACCGTTATTCTTAAGAGCATAATGTGATTGAAGGTTCACTTTTCAGAAAGATCCAGACTGGTGAGAATGCAGGTAAGAAGATGAACTCTTTGTGAAGGAAAACTTTGAACTCTTCACTGAGACAATGGCCCTGGACAGACGGCAGTTTTGGGTGAGTAGATAAAATTCTATCCTAAATTGTTCTATAGGCCAATTTGATAAAATTCTACATGAGAATAAAATCATTACTTCAACTCTTTCTTTGCTCCCCTTTCATATTTTCTTTCAAATCTTAACACTACAGGGTCTTTGATCTGAACCTCTTCCCCTTTCTCAACAAATTCTTCAGATTTCCTTTGAGTTCTCTTCTTTGACAACTCTCTCATCCAAGACCTAATGATTCACATCAACAACTTCCTTTGGAGCCAAATGACTTTCTTGTCTCAGTGGGTGGTTCTGACACCCTAAGTCTCCCAGAAAATCTCCCTGAAATTATTAGAAACAAAATTCTGGGTTGCATACACCATTGGCTTGGCTGAGTAAAGCACTTATTTCACCCTTGTGGGTCTTAGAAAAGCAATCTCTTCAATTATAAACTATGGGTTGAACTTATTCTTATTAAGAAGACATTCTCCAATACTCTTTCTGTAGAAATTAACTTTCCAGCTTACCTAGACGTGGTTAATGAGACGCAGGGTGTAATGAATGGTGAAGGGTAGTCATTAACTTACTCTGAAGCATTGTAAAAGCCCAAATCAATCTTTATTTCTACTTTGAAGATAGGAATTCTATATTTTCCTTTCTATCTTTTTGGCAGTGAATAATGGGAAAAAGAGTCTCGTCACATACTAGGCTTGGATGATGGCATCCCTCCTTCACTGGTAGGAAAGAGATGGTGCCTACTGGTGCACTGGTCAGGAGTGGAAGTCATTTTGGGTTTTCTACATGAAGCCATATCCCTCAAGACAGGGCAAAGGAGTATCTATAGTTCATAGAAAATAAACTGAGTTGTGAGTGACTAGAACTGAATGTCTCTCCGATCATAGGTCTTGATGTCTGTGTCCCTTTAATCCAGACAAATCAGTGGCCCCATCCAAGAAATATAAGAGAAAGGGTGGGATTCTGTTCTTTACTAGGCTCAAGGTGCTATGAATAGGAGAAAGAAATTAAGCCTATCTACTAGACCCATGCACTGGCAACAAGCTGTGATCAGACTTACAAGTTTTAAAGTATCTTCTCACAAATCATAAAAGCTATATTATGATTCATTTACTCAAATTATAAAATGGTGGTAAGAAAAAAAATCTATGCACAAAGAAAGTAACTAACATAATTTGATGCAATGAACATATTTTTGTGATATATGTAGATACACACACACACATAATGTTGAGATAATATATTAACATAAAGATATTAATGTTAGTCAAGCAGTTTACAACCTGAAAACATTTCCAGGTACATCATAATTTGGGCCCCAGGACAACCCATGAGGAAGGTAGTACAGTGAATATCATCCCCATTCTACAGATGAGACCACCAAGAGAAGGCAATCAGTTGATCCTTCAACATCCCTCACACAATGAGGGGGGCAGAGTGGAGCCTGAGCCACATTTTCCTGACTTTAGGACCAATCTAACAACCTATTCTTATAGGAACAGCTGCCATATGAAAGCAAACAAGTCATGGCTAATTCTTATCCTCCACAGCACTGTAGCTGGCTTGCAGCTCTCATTACTAACCCCTTCTTTAAGCTGCAGGCAGTGTTGTGGAAAGAATAAAAAGTCATGATGCCAAATAAGATTTGTAATATGTGTGAGTTTCAGAAGGCAAGAGGAAGCCTGGGCATGTAGTACACAGCTGATGATGAAACGGGACACTTACTGAGATTGATGTCTTTTTAAATACAACAGTTGTACTCTGTGTGTGTGTCGTGTGTGTGTGCGTATCTATCTTTATGTGGGGGTGTATATAGCAGTGTAAAAAATATGATCCTGAGGATCGAAAGCCCCCAAGCCTCATTAAACGCAAGTTTCTGAAATAGACTGATGTGCTATTGAACACAAAATATTCATGTATCTCTGATGGAAAGTATCTTCTTTAGAGTGTGTTGGATGAATATGATGCTATAAATCCAGGGCTCGCCAAGGAAGATTTTTCCAGTGGCTTTGTAGACAGGAGGGTAATCTGGCCCACTGTAATTTTATCTGTTTTTGGAAAGGGGCGGGGAATAAGTCTCCATTGCTCAAAGCTTCTGGGCACACAAATAAAAAAATAATGAATTACAGCATTAGCAGTCCATGAAGCAAACACGTGGTTAGGTTAATAACATGTAAATATTTGCAGGAGCCAAAGAATAGCACATTTGGGTCAGAAGGTGGGATGTGGGTTGTTAAGAGCCAGGAAGATGATGAAGATGCTGGTATGGGCTTAGGAGCTCACGCTGTATGGATTCAGAGACCGTCGCTCTGTTTTCCCCCCATGGCACCTCCAACTGCAATTCTTAATGAGTTATTACATCCCGGGATGAGCAGGCAACGTGGCACATTAAGAAGTACGTTAAGGAACAGTTCACTGCCTTGCAGAGTTTACAATCTGAAGAGGTTAGAAATGAGCCCTGGAGACCTTTATTTAGAGGAGGTGAAAATAGAGAGACTTCTAGGAAAAGCCAAAGTGATTTTTATCAATGGTCTAAACGCTGCAAGTGGGCTTACCAATATGCAGAGAACAGTTACTAGAGTCCTTCCCTTGAACAGAAAGGCTCCATGGTGAGTGAGTGAGTATGTCTGTGCGGAGCAGAAGCTGGTGGACAAAACCAAGTTGTGTGGCAGGTGACTGTCGGTTCATTTTAACATTTTTTCACAAGGAAGGCAGAAGATGCCCTTACAGGTGTGCATCAGTAAAAATATAATGGAAAGGTAAGGAAACAAGAGACTCCGGCTTCTGAGGAATCAGTGTCTTAGCCTCATGAACAGATGTTGTACCCCTGACTTAGCATGAGGACAGCAGGGGAAGCAGCATTTTCTGAACACCTACTACGTCCAAGGTGCTGTGCCTGCTCCTTCCATGGATCTTATCCGTTTCGCCTCCTCAAGAGTCTTGAAAGATGAAGATTTAAGCTTGTGTTTAAGCAACAAATGCAGCGATAACTGAAGGGACCCACATCTCTTCGACGTAACACCTCGGTGCTGCTTCTCCCTCGCTGCAATTCTGGCCTTTCTGTACTTCCTTCAAAGTGTTCTGGTTTTGGTTTTTCCTCTGCTGCCTCCCTGTTCAACTCCTACAGTCCTGTGTCCCGCTAATAGGGAAGCCAACTTTCTGTGTCTCCAGAAGTGAGAAGGGGAAGGAGCTCAGGTTGGACACGCCATCTGCCAGTACGTGTCCTTGAACGGCACTGGCACTCCACATTGGCTGTTCCCTCCTCTTCTTTCTTTTCCTCCTCTCCCTTTCATCCCTCAGTGATGATAGCAGCTCCATTAATTTGGAGAAGCAGGCAATGATGTGTAATTTGAAGATACAATGTAGGAAAACATCACCTTTCCCTCTCCTTGCAGAAACAACGCTAATCATTTTTTGGTGTGAGTTGCACCAAGTTCAAAGTTCCTTTAAGGGTCATTACATCATATGTTTACTGAATACCTATAGTTTGCCACGGACGGTGCTGGCAGCTTGATACCTACCTGTGTGTAGGCTGGGATGAACACATAGTAGTAGAGAGTTCTTAAATGCAAATGATAGGATTTTTAGTTTTCAGAAATTAAAGAAACACAAACACACACACACAAATAAAAGGTTGGTATAGCACACTTACCACAGCATAGAAAATAAAGTGCCAACACTATGCAAAGTAAAGAAAAGTTAATATTGATCAAAGGAAGATGGAGAGAATCAGTTTGAACAGAGCCTTACTTATGCAAAACCAATCGGAGCTGGCCTCACCGTGTAGTGTAAATGGTCAACCTGGCAAACCGAAACCATTTCTCCTGCTTTGTGGGATAATTTTTAAACCATACCAGGATGAGTGTTTTTCATATTCTTTGACATATGAAATAAATATATGAAATCTATTTATTCTTTGATATATGAGAAAATAAAATTTATTTTATGTTCCTGATTTGCTTTCCTTTTACCATTTCTCCTACTTTTTTGTCTGAAATTTAAAAAAAAAACAACTTTTTAAAATTTTTTTCAAAGATTTTTAAAATTTATTTGAGAGAGAGAGAGAGAGAGCGCATGGGGCGGGGGTCAGAGGGAGAAGCAGACTCCCTGTTGAGCAGAGAGCCCAACGTGGGACTCAATCCCGGGACTCCAGGATCATAACCTGAGCTGAAGGCAGTTGCTTTACTAACTGAGGCACCCAGGTGCCCCCAAAAAAGGTGTTTTTTTTTTTAATTAAAAAAATTTTTTTTTAAATTTATTTGACAGAGATATCACAAGTAGGCGGAGAGGCAGGCAGAGAGAGAGGAGGAAGCAGGCTCCTCGTTGAGTAGAGAGAGCCTGATGTGGAACTCAATCCCAGAACCCTGGGATCATGAACTGAGCTGAAGACAGAGGCTTTAACCCACTGAGCCACACAGGTGCCCATAACTTTTTAAATAATGGTGATTTTCAGGGTTTTTTCTTACAAGCTGGAAAGAGAACTTGAGACAGGCCAGTGGCTGATCAGAATACTAAAGGGATTCCCTGAGTCTCCCAGGGTTTTGAAAGCTCAGTGAAATACCTGGTGTTATATGCAAACAATGAGTCATGGACCACTACATCAAAAACTAATGAAGTACCATATAGTGATCATCATAATATAATTAAAAAAAAATAAGTTAAAAAAAAAAAGAAGAAGTATGCAAATAAAATGTCTGCCCCCTGGTGCCACATGTTTAGAAGGTACCAATGGTTTGGGGGCAGGATTTTCTGGAGCACATGTTGGATGATACCATAAAATATTTCCAGTGGGTTCTTCATAAGGCAAGCTTCAAGGGCATAGCGTGGCCCTCAAGATGCTGCAGGAATCTACCTGATCCCAAATTCTTTTTTAGCATATTCCTTTCTACAGGAATTCCTTTCTATAGGAATATGCTTCCATCCAGCATGATAACTAAAATAACTTGCAACTTTTTCCTAGGACGTTTAACTCAGCAAGCACTTATTTAATACCTGTTGTGAACTACATCCAAGGAGGCACTTGGTACTTCCCCAGTAACCTTGTTTATACATCCAAAGCATTCCCTTTTCCCTTAACTGCTTCTGCTTTGTAGGTTACTTGAATTCTCCGTGCTTCAGTGTCCTCATGCTAAATTACAATGATAACTATAGAACCTAGTCAACAAAATTTTTGTGAAGTATGACTTCACAAAAGTCCTTAGAAGAGTGAGGTCCTTAGAAGAGTGGGTGATGTATGTTCAATGTTTCATAAACAAGAACTCTTATCATTTTTATTACTTTGTCTGTGGGGCAGGGGGACTGCCTTTGGGCCTTTTCAAGTGAGTGGGATTTAGATTCTCTAACTGACGCCCCAATGGCAAGCACAGTGGGAGGACTGCACAAAGAGTGTTCAGATAGAGAATTAGACTGGGAGTCAAAATACTCGTGCATTAATAAGGAACGCTTAGGATAAACAATGACAAGAGGAATTACATCAAGTCCCTGCTACAGACAGCTAGGCAGGAGGATCTGCATATACTTCTGCCTCGAACGCTTTGTGCATGACCTTGAACAAAGTAGTCTCCCTTGCCAGTTCCTTGTACTCCAGTCGTCAAGTGAGATGTTTGATGTGATCATTGATCAACACACTTTTCAATTATTAGAAGAATCCTCTTAAAATAAAATAAAATTTCTTACAATCTTTTATATCAGTGGAAAAGCTTCACCCAACTAGGAGCCTCCAGAGGAACACAGTTTGGAAACGTTTAGATTAAAAGATATCTGTTTATTATGTTAAACACATAGCTGTCTGAGAGCATAGCATCATGTAAATTATTGATACGGCTTTGTGAGTTTGCAGTTGATTTCTGTAGTCTAGGGAGATTTGAAACTTAGCAGCTGAGGTGATCCCAGTTCATCTAGAGGACTAGCAAGGACTATATGGCTGTGATATGAGTGTGACCTTAAGAGATGCCACACGGTGACTTGAATAACCCCTGCCGTTCAAATCTGCAGTGAGCCATCATAACATAGAATAGGTTCCATAGAGAGAGCCACAGTCTTTGATGAGCTCAAGCTTATTGAAAAGAGATACTGTTGGCTAATAAATGTTGTTTTACTCAATCTCTAAAAATATCCTATAGAATGTGTCCTATATATTTTACATGATATATAGGACATATATAATATGTTTTATGTATATCCTATATGTTTTTATACACACACACACGTGTATATGTACATTTATATATACATTTGTGTGTGTATATATACACTGATAAGATGTATACATATGTCCTATCAGTTTTATATCTCTGGAGAACCCTGACTAATATACATTTTTGATATTTTGTAAATTATGTATTATATTTATATACCTCCCCTGGCTAGCTTTAAAATTTTATCAAATAAAAATTTATATAATTATTAATGAAAACTGTGAATATATTTTTGTCTCATCCCCCTTGAATCCTGTACCTGCATACTTCCTATTAAAATTATATGAAAAGGGGCGCCTGGGTGGCTCAGTTGGTTAAGCGACTGCCTTGAGCTCAGGTCAGGATCCTAGAGTCCTGGGATCGAGTCCCACCTTGGGCTCCAGGCTCCACGGGGAGTCTGCTTCTCCCTCTGACCTTCTCGCTCATGCTCTCTCTCACTGTCTCTCTCTCTCAGATAAATAAATAAAAATAAAATATTTGTAAAAAAGATAAAATTATATGAAAAAAAGGGGTGACTGGGTGACTCAGTTAAGCATCCAACTGTTAAGCATCCAACTCTTAGCTCAGCTCAGGTCTTGACCTTTGGTCTTAAGCTCAGGGTTGTGAGTTCAAGCCCCACTTTAGGCTGCATGCTGGGCATAGAGCCTATTTGAAAAAAAAAGTTAAAAAATATGAAATTAATTTATTTTTATTTTTTTATTTTTTTTACTCATAAGAGCTTTTATTTTTTTATTTTATTTTTTTATGTAATCCAATTTATTGTTTTTTTTTCAATTTATTTATTTTCAGAAAAACATTATTCATTATTTTTTCACCACACCCAGTGCTCTATGCAAGCCGTGCCCTCTATAATACCCACCACCTGGTACCTCAACCTCCCCCGCCCCCGCCACTTCAAATCCCTCAGATTGTTTTTCAGAGTCCATAGTCTCTCATGGTTCACCTCCCCTTCCAATTTACCCAAATTCCCTTCTCCTAACGCCCCTTGTCCTCCATGCTATTTGTTATTTATTTAGAGTATTATCAAATTTTTACCATCATGTATCAATAATCCCTTATATTTAAAATAAATTATATTAGTGTTTCCTCATTAATATACTCTTTCTTTTATTCAATGTCTGCCCCTTTCTTGTTGACTCCCCTCCCTCCTATTTTGTGGTGGTATATATATATATATATATATATATATATATATATATATTATTCTTGAGAACACTTTTATAGAAGCAGTGTTAATTGAATGGTAAATTTTCTCAGTCATTGGATGTCCAACAATATCTTGATTTTGTCCTTAAAATTAAGTCGCAATTTGGTAAAAGCAGAATTCTAGGTTCAAAATCCTTTTTTTTCCCATGAAGAAATTAATTTTTGTCTTTGAACATCCATTGTTGCTCATGAAAAGTCAGTATCAATTGTATTCATATATAGAAACATATATATGTATGTGTATATAAATTCTGCCAGGTATTAAGAATTTATGTTTAGGGGCGCCTGGGTGGCTCAGTGGGTTAAGCCACTGCCTTTGGCTCAGGTCATGATCTCAGAGTCCTGGGATCGAGTCCCGCCTCGGGCTCTCTGCTCAGCAGGGAGCCTGCTTCCTCCTCTTTCTCTGCCTGCCTCTCCGTCTACCTGTGATTTCTCTCTGTCCAATAAATAAAATCTTTAAAAAAAAAAAAAATTATGTTTATCTTTCTTATTCTTAAATATCACATGCATGCTATAAAACATGAAGCTGTTTTGTTTTTAATCCTATTTTACATTTGGTAGGTGGGTCCTTTCAGTCTGAAAAGTTGATCTTTTAATAGCTTTGGGAAATTTTTTTCTACATCCAAATATTATTCTCCGATGACTTCCTTTTACTTTTTTCTTTCTCTACTTTTTTTGGGGAGTGTTTTTTCTTTCTGGAACTTCTATTGGCATATGTTGGAACTTCTGGATCCATATTACATTCTGAACTTTCCATTCATAATTTCCATTTGCCTTATGAAACTATGTTTCTGAACAATCTTTCACTGTTTCATCTTCCAAATCAATAATATGATTCTAAATATTGCATTCTGCTATTCAGCCATTCAGTCCCATTAGGTACATATTTATTTAATTTAACATATAATCATAATTTCCAAGGACTCTAATTAGTTGGTTCTTTTCCATACAAACCTAGTTTCTGATGTATGTTTCTTTTCTTTTCTTCTTCTTTTTTTATTTTAAGATTTTATTTATTTATTTGGCAGAGACAGTGAGAGAAGGAATACAAGCAAGGGGGAGTGAGAGAGGGAGAAGCAGGCTTCCCTCCTATCAGGGATCCTGACCCGGGCCTCGATCCCAGGACCCTGGGATCATGACCTGAGCCAAAGGCAGAGGCTTTAACCCACTAAGCCACCCAGGAGCCCCTTAATGTATGTTCCTAGTGAAGATACCTCATTATCCCTTTAAAAATGAAAATAAAAGCCACATTATTTTTTCTCTAATAAATATTCAAAGCTTTAGTTTTCTGTTTGTTGAATTTAGTAAATTCCTTTCTTAGTATCATTCTTTCCTAAATATTTTGTGATTCTTGTTGTTGCTCACCATTTTATCGGAGATTTCCTTTTGAAATCTTGTGGATTTCAAATTTTGGGTGGATCTTGCATCTGATTATTGCATTCAGGCCCCAGTAACTGCGGGCTCTCCTGCAGAGCATGGCTCTGGTGGCTTTTCACCTGGATTTGGTGATGACTCACAGTTTTGAAAGTCAGTAGCCCCCTGGGACACTGCCTCTACTGCCTTATGTAGGGAGGTACTGGCCCATGTGCCCAAAAGTACTGTCCTTGTCTGAGCTTAAAAGCTGGGGACAAATTTGCTATTGGGAAGAGCTGACAACCCAACCTCTTGAAAGCTGTTGCCTAATTAATCACTTTCGGAAATGCCCAGGGAACCTGCTCATACCACTGTGTCTTGGCTTGATGTTTCCTGAGCTGTTCCTATAGCAGCAGAACTGGGTTGTGGTTTCCTCTAGGTTTCCGGGTTTTTTGTTTGTTTGTTTGTTTGTTTTGTTTTAACCAAGTATATTTAATACTATTTGTTACATCAACATATATTCCAAGAGGTGTTAATATTTCTCTTTCTCTAGTAGCACTCTTGTTTTCCATCCCATTTTTAACTTTTCATTTTAGAATGATTTTCAGCTTATAGTTGAAATAATATGCAAAGAACTCTCATTCCACTTACGTATTTTTCAGATTCCTTTCCTTTTCTCTCATAATTTTTTTGTCTGAATCATTGGCATCTAGATTGAATACATCTTCATAGTCTTTCTTATTTTATTACCTCAGTGTATTATGTCTCAGTATTTTCTTTTCTTTTCTTTTTGAGGATTTTATTTATTTATTTGAGAGAGAGAAAGATTGAGAGAACAAGTGGGAGGAGAGGTAGAGGGAGAAGCAGACTCCCTGTAGAGGTGGGACTTGATCCCAGGACCCTCAGATCATGACGTGAGCTGAAGACAGATGCTTAATCAACTGAGCCATCCATGTGCCCCTGTCTCAGTATTTTCTAAGAACATGGGTATTTTTTAACATAAATACAATAAAGTTATAAAATTCCGCAAAAAATTCAACCGTGATACAAAGTTTTTATTTAATCTACAGTTCACATTCTAATTAAAAAATGTTTCTCATAATTTCCTTTATAACATCCCTACTCTCCCATAACGGTATTTGGCTGAAATCACACAGTGCATTTACTGATCATATTTGTTTAGACCTTCTCTAATCTGGAACATTTTCTTAGCTTTTCTTTTCTCTCATGACATTGACATGTGTTAAGATAACATGGCAGTCATCTTGTAGATTGTTTCACTTTGTTTTCTTCAGTGTAGAGTTAATATTTTTTTTTCCTTTCGTAATTTCCAGAAAACTATACTGAGACTATCTTGAGCTCTATATGAGCATAGAAATCACCCAAAGATTTAGCATCTATTGATGATCTGTTTTTGCTTCACTTTTACTGTTATGGCTAAAAAATAGTAATTTTATAATTTCATAATTCTTGTGTATATACTAATTGGTATTCTGATTATTAAAAAGAGGCTTTTCTCTTGTCATCTATCTACTACTTAACAACATCTTTTTATTTTTTCTTCTTTCATTTTTATTTTATTCAGTGAGTTATATTGCATTACTGTTTTATTTATTTTGATGCCAAAATTTTCCCAGAACCATCCAGAGTGGGTTGCTCAAAGGTAACTTCTATGTCTTCTTACTACATTCTCATCTTTTCTTTTCCCTTTTTTAGAACGTTCTTTTGCTTTACAGTGAAACAAGACAATCCAGGTTCATCCAGTATTTTCTGCTTTCCAAACCTAGAGGGCCATATTTTCAAAGACTCAGTTCCTCTTAGTGGAGAATGGTAGTTAGAAACCACAATCTGAGCAGTAGTGTCCTTATTACTGGGGTGTACTCATACCAGCATTAGTAAGCTTTACTCACACTTGTTCCTGTGACTACTAATAAAATCTCAGGATTTGTTTGCTGCTCTTGTACTTTTACTTTTTAACTAAGTGTGTATTATCAATCAAATACTGAGTCCTGACTTTACTAGTCTTAGTTCCTTCTGCCCACAAAATAGGATTATATTATTCACTTGAATATAACTGAGTCTATATGAGTATGTTTTAATCCAGTTTCAGGACTTATTTTCAATTCTTGTTGATTTAATTTTATTTTAATTAATTTAAACATTTATATGGCTCCAAAAGTAAAAACAAACAAACAAAAACAACAAAAATTATATTAGTGAGAGGAAAGAAGTATCATCGTATGCTGTTTTATTTGTCCTCATTAATTCCATAGGGGACTGGGGGGGGTTATATGTGGACAGATTTGAAATAAGCGACCATCAATATCCTGGAACTATCTAGCCTAGTTTCCTATTTTTCTTTATTATTTCAATTTAAGAAGAAAATAATTTTATGAAATTCAGGACTGAAAAATCAAACACATGTCCTAATTTTGCCAACCTAATCCCATTTTCTAAATGCAATTAGTTTACCCACTGAAACTCGTTTCTGGACAAACCTGCATATTCTGTTTGGCTTCTCAGCCAAATGGTGAAACCAATCTGCTTTCTTACTTTATTCCATCCAGCCAACGTCTTCACTCTTGTTCAATCACAGACTTGGCAAAACTTCAGAATAGTTTTGGCAAAAGTTATTCTGATTTGAGATATTTTGAGTTATTCTGATTTGAGTTATTATGATTTGAGAAGTTGGAGGGCACAATGCAATGAAGTGCATTGTTATTTTGCCTCCTCAGCTTCCATAAACCACCAGGGGCTCTAGCTCGTTGGGGGTGGGGTGTGTTGGAAGGCTTCTGTAGGAAGTCTTCTGTGTGATCTGTAGGCATTAACCAGGTAGAAAAGAATGGGGGGAAAGAGTTCAAGTAAATGGAGACTAGGTAAGCAATGCTATATGTGGATGACAGTGTGGTGAGTTAAAGGCCCAAGAAATCACACAAGAGCAGGTACACAGCATTGAGGGGTAAGGGCAGTGGGATAATGCATGGGGAGGAGGCCAGAACACAGGGCCTTCTGTATGCCCATCTTTTATCTGACTAGTGCTCTCACTTGTAAGAAAATAAACTCTTTAATTAAATAAACAACATATTCCAAAGGCAGGTCTCAGGGTCACTGGGTATAGGTGACAGCCTTCCTTCGTCCTGACACCTCAGAGAGAACTTTATGTTTTATACATTAAGAAGGGGATTCTGCCACATGAATTTGTTCTCTTTCTTCCCCATATCCTCACATCATTCTTGGCCTTTTTTCCCTGCATAGTCATCCAGTTTGGTATTCTCTACTGTTGTTCTGGACAGTCTTCACATTATCAGATTATCAGATCTAAAATGGATTTCTTCCCCAGCTGTATAAAGGAGCTATAAGGAAGTTGTCAGGACAGTCAAAACATAAGGTGGTGGGTGCGTTTGGGGCTCCAAGAGACTTCTGAAATAACTTTTGTGGATTTAGTTCAGAGAAATATAATGCAAAGCATCTCTTTATATGGCATGTCTTACTCTTACAAATTATTTAGAAATATGAAAGGAGACAGACCCAGAGAGGGAAAGAGAGAAAGAGGGACAGAGAACATTGCTATGTAATCCTGTGCAGTATATTAACTCTCTTTCCATGCCTACGAAATTCCCAGGTTATGAGACAAAACTTGCCTCTCACTATACGTTGACAGTTATGGACAGTTCCCTCCCCAGCATTTTTTGTAGCTTGATTTGCAACCATGATACGTAACCCAGACTATGCCAAACAGGTTTGACCCAGGTTTTGAATTGCTGACTACAGAGGCACAGAACTGGAGACCGAAAACTGTCTCAGTGAAGAGGGAGCAGAGGCTATGCTTCAGGTTTCTAGGGATGGTAATGGCTGTGATTCTAGCAGGATCTGCCCAGAGTCCAGAAGTTGGCTGGGGAGCCCCTCAGGGAACACCAGTGCAAGCTATTTCACATTTGCCCAGCCATAGAGACAGTAGTGATTTCCAGTGGACCAGTCCTGTGACCTGATTTTGGGTATTACTCTTGGCCATTTACCCCAAAATTTGGCTTTTCACCTTCCCAGAGAGCTGTTTAATACATTTTTAAAAATAAATACAAATTTGCCCTATTTCATTTCTGTTGCACGCAACTAAGAACCTTGATTAATGTACTAGATAAGTCCCTTCATCTCTCTGGTACTCAAGTCCCCCCTCTGTGAAATTGGTTAGTTGGTCTATATGTTTTGGTAAGTTGGTCTAGCATAGTAAGAGTACTGAGCAAGGGCATAGAAACATTTTTTTTTATGGTCAAAATTAAATAAATGAGAATAAGAATTCTTTGAAGTAGAGATAACAAACGACAGAATGGCTCATGTAGACCTCTCAGAAACGATGGACGCTCATTAGTTAAATTTTCTGGTATTAAAATGATGAATGACCTGGCAGTGAACTTCTTATCCCATAGAGTGGATCCCTGCTTACATGAGAAGTGTGCTTATCAGAGAAGGAAGATGTTTATGTTTTTAAGAAGTATTAGAATGTAAGTTCCTTAAAGGAGTTTTAGTTTTTTAAAGGGGTTTTCAATTTACCATCGAGGACGATATCACCCTTTCCATGGGAATTGCGATATTCAGGCTGAGAGATAATGAAAGGAGCAAGATGCTGTCTGGGAAGGAAAAGAGCTCCAGGGGAGAAAGGATGGATAGTCAGAACATATAAACTGAGCATTCAATTATTTTCCAGAGAAGGGAGAATTGAATTTTTTTTTTTTTTAGAACAAAATAAAGTCCTTTATAAGATCGTCAGTTTCTTTTTGGAAAATATTTCAAAGTATTTGACATTCACAGACCTTTATGGGCAATGTGAGATATTTCTCAGGTTACCAGAACATAAATATATTTCAGACATTCACCAGTGAAGATAGTTGATCTGTCTTAAGCTTGGACATAGACTTCATAATACGCAGAACATGTAATTGTTTTGAAAACATGCAAATTTAGAAGAAACAAATCAGTGTGTGCAGATTTCACCAGGAAAAACTCTTTGAAGCCTGGGAGAAGCTGAATGTTCTTTTTGTAACGGGAAATTTGGAAGGTTAATTCCCCTTGGGTGATTTTAGGATGTTTCACCACAAGATGTAACAAAACAAAAAGGCAGAAGTACACTTTTCCGATCACCTGGAAAATCACTCTGACACTTTTATGATGAACTGATTTAATGTTAAAACATCCCAATTCTCTCTTACTAACCTGAAGGTACTGATAAGAAATGAGCACATTTTCTCATCTACTCACCTTAAACATTTTCCAGAATGATGAATACACATGAATTTTCTGATATTGTGACTGGAGGGCCCCTCTTTAGCTGTGTTCTTGGTCTGGAAAGTGTTTCATCTCTGGTTGAAAGCCCTTCAAACCAAGGACTCTGCATTTTATCTCTTTCCAATAGTGATACTGAGCACCAAGGATCTCTGGGAGCTATTTGATGATGGCCTTTAGTCTACTTTGAAAACCATTTGCATTTCAGAGCCTAAAAACAGAAGTGTTCATAAAGAGTTATATGGATTTGGAAATCTAAGGGACCAACTTTTGGTATCCAGCACATTTTTTTTTAATTCTTTCATTTACTCATATATTACATTCCACTGAAATTTACTGAGCACCTACAGATACTGAGCATTGTGCAAGGTGCTGAGATAACAGTGGTGAGTAGACAGATCTGGTGTCTGGTCTCGTGTGTATGACAGATTTAGGCCAATAAAAAATTGTATTAAAATGAGTAAAATCGGAACTGTGCTAAGTGCTATAAAAACATGTAAAAGTAAAATGGCAGAGAGTATTAAAAACATGTGCTATGTCCTAGCCAGTCTGCTAGTCCTAGGGACAATCAATTGAATGGCAAACAATTCTTTGTTAAGTGTCCATTTAATTATTTCCAACCTCTCACCAAGACCTGCTACTGGTATTTAAACAGAGAAGTTAACCTGGTTGCAGCAACTGGGGACAACTTTCCAAGGAGTAATATTTGGAATGAATGAACTGAACTGAACTAAGAGCTGAAGAATGAATCTGTAAGTACCAGGTAAGTTACAGAACAGGGGCTTCAGGCTCCGGAATGACTTGTGCAAATATGTAGCCTCCTTCTTATGACAGCAGGATCCTGGTCACAAGCAGCTTTAACGCACTGCTCAGTGCTCACAACCACCACCCCCACCCCGAGATCTGATCACACACACACACACACACACACACACTCTCCACACTGTCAATATCCAGCCCTTTAGTATAAATGTCTGGAAAATAAAATGGTAACGGTGCCCAGACAAAGGGAGAGCAAAGTAAGAGTTTCCTTTAGAACATTTAGGGAAAAGCGATGGCTCAGGAAAAGCTGCCTGTTCAGTAATGAGTGACAGGTGGACATGATTAATCTAGAAGAATGTACCAAACACACATGTGCCCACAAGAAAGGAACACTAAATTCATAATGAAGATGAAAAGATGAGGTTCTTCAAGGGGGCTTCAAAGAGATGAAGAAAATATGAAGTAGTGACTCACCTGTACCCTCAAAGAAGTGAAAATGAGTATGGATTAAAGATGATGGTTGGAGGCTTGCCTGGGTGGTTCAGTCAGTTGAGTGCCTGCCTTCAACTCAGGTCATGATCCCAGGGTGCTAGGATTGAGCTCTGCATGGGCTGAGCAGGGAGCTTGCTTCTTCCTCTGCCTCTCCCCTTGCATGTTCTCTCTCTCTCTCTCAAATAAGTAAAAATATTAGAAAAAAATGATGATTGGAGAATGAAGAGTGATGGCCTGAGTTGTGCCTCTCAGATCTTCCCCCAGCAGGCACTTGTATGAGTGCTAACAAGAAGAACTATCAGCCTCAGGGGGGCCTCAACCACAAGGCCACCTCGCCCCAGGACCAGCCTCCCCAGGGTGGCCAATGGCCGCTGACCAATCCAACTAGAACTATAATGGCCAGGCTATTTTGCCTCACATGGGACATCCGTAATAAGGCTTTGTAACTCCAGAGCTTCCCTTGAGTTTGGCCACCGCTGCCATTTGGAACTACACCCGAGTTTAACTTTTCCCTCTGCTCCTCCCCACAAAATTCCTCTGCCTTCCACAGGTGTTGGCCCAGGAGCACCGCACATAAATATACTTCACGCTAAACTCCTTCTCAGACTCTCCTTTCTAACAAACCCAACCTGAGACAAAAATGCAAGCTATCCCACAGGAGATCCTAAGTTAAGAGCTTGAGATGAAGTGGGAAATGGAAGCACTCAGGAAAGAAATTAAACCAGATTATCCTGGAGTATTTGAAACCACACCAGAAGCAGCATCGAATAGACTTGACTTGCAAAAATAGAATCAGTTATGTGAAAGGTAAGCTTAAAAAACACCCAATGAAATATGGTTGAAATGGGCCAAGAGGAAAGCAATCCGAGATGAAATGAGCTCTAGGGAAGTTAGATGCTTACACAAACATTGGAGTTATTAAATAAAATAGCCACAGAAATCACAGAAAAAGGTAGGGTAGAGTTTTTTTTTTAAGTTGAGAAATACATGAATCTTTTAAGTGTGCAGCTAATGTTTGCCTTAGTTAGAGACAACAACATAGGCGCACATTCGTACTTTATTGGAGAGGTAATCTTAGGACACCAGGGAAGAAGAGAGGATAGTGGGAAAGTGAAGAATATGTTAATGAGCTGGTTTCTACTATGGGCCTCTAGGTCAGAGGTCCAAGACCCAACTCACCTCAGAATTATCCCACCAGCAAATGGGAGGCGGGGGCATTTGCCTGACTCCCACCCGCCACTGCTGAGGTTGATTTTGGTGGCAGCAACTCTTCCATGCTAGGATGGTGAGCAACCAAGCAAACTCTGGGCCCTGGATGAAGACTTCAGGTAAAGGAAGAAGAGTAAATCCAAGTTTTGAGATGGGAAACTGTAGCCTTCTGGGAGCTGTCTGCATGGACAGATAAATTCAGATGGACCAAGAAGATACTGAGTGAGATAGTGCTAGCTTTTTGGGAAAAAAAAATCATAAAACATATCAAGACTGAGATTTAATTTGGTAAGCTTATTGAAATTCAAGGGCAAATAAAAATTGTGAGACCGTATAGAAGAAACATGTCACCTACAGAGAAAATACACACACACACCCCCCATTTGTACATGAAATAAGACAAAGGAGTAAACTTGTAGAGTGTTGTAGGATGATGAATACATCCAAGTAATAAAAAGGTGGCTAAAAGAAGTCCATGGAAACCGAATACTCCTCAGTGATACAGAATCTGTGGCATTAAAAGATTCTGAGTGGCCACTGGGTCTTTGGCATCCATTGTTCTTCTGTTGTTTCGCTCTTAGCCGGCCCATTAGGGGCACTCCGTGAATACTGGCTGAGTGAATTAGCATGTGAATGAGGACACTTAAGGTGAAATAACATTAGTAATCACATACAGAAAAAGAGAGTTGCAATACATTCTCTCTGTTCAGAAAAAATGTTTTAAGTATTACAGAAAGGAGTATATCATGCAGTATATAAGAAGTAAATATATATAAAAAAGTAATAATTCTAGCCAAATGTATGAGGTCAAGAGAAAGCATTATCTTTCTCTGACTCCCTAAACATAATCACTGCTGTGTTTCTACTGTTTTTGACTTGCTTATCTATATACACATGCGGTCACTTCCCCAAATTTGTGTATGTGGGTGTGAACATATGAGAAATAGGAGGTTAATATGTCTTCAATCTTCAAAAAAACAATTGATAAAAGTGAGCAAAGCTGTAAGTGCAAGTAAATGATGGAATTTAAAATAGTACTAAAGATACACTAAATTAAATATAAATTAAATGAAAATAAGCACAAATATAACAACATGAACATACTCTAAACTAAAAAAAAAAAAAAGAAATTGTATAATAAACTCTAATGTCCAAGAGGAAATGAAAACTGCTGTAGATCCATACCTGGGTGATGACAATAATAAAAACCCTCTAAATCCTACAAGGTGAAGCTATATTCAGAGGAAAATGTGTAACATAACGATGTGAATTTCATAATAAGAATTCACAAACTTAAATTAAATGACCTTCCAACAAGAATTGTATAGTAGAATAAAAGAGATTATGTGTGGAAAATATGAGAAATCAATAAAGATAAAAGTAGAAATTAATTTATTAGGAAATAACAAAATAGTAGAATTGATAAATAATCCCACAATTACTAAAGCAAGTCCACAGTAAGTAATGAAGAGTAAAGGATATATAAAACTAGAAATTAAATGAGAAAATAAACACAGAGCCAGAGAATCTAATAAAAAATGTAAAGATTACATGAAATATGTAATTCTCTATAAAAATACAATAATTAAAATTAACTTGAAATCACTGTCTCCCAAATAGCAAAGCAGCAGTTATAACATTTAAACAGTCTTGGACACCTTCACATGTAAATTATTTCATGAAACAGGTGATTTTAATGGCACTTAAGCTGCTCCAGAGCTTCTATATAAACAAGCAAATATATGAGTTATAAGCAGATTCACTGTGGATTTATTTAATAATGAGAATGTAAAAATTGTGTAGCTTTCCTTTGAAACTGTACAGATAAATAAAGTAGGATTCATCTACACTGGTGGTATGAGAACAGGATATGGGGACATTATTCCAAAATTGCACAACAAGGAAAATTTTCCCAGAAAAAATAATGATAGAGTAATGCATGCGCTATATCTCAAAGAATGAGTAGGAATTAGTCGTATGAAGAATGGGTTAGGGTAAACATTTTAGGGAGGAAACAATACTTAGAGATTTGTGTAGACGTAATCCAAACAGGACTGATTAAAATACCTCTGTGTGGGTTGGTGAGCCTGGGGCAAATCGTGTATACAGAAGGATGGAAAAAGAGGTTAGGGGAAAAAAAGAGGTTAGAAGACTTGGTTCAGAACTTTATATAATCAAGGTATGACTCATCCAGTATCAAGAAAGAAACTGCATTGCAGAGTGCACTGTAGTCAATTTACATACTAGAAAAACACATAAGGTAGGCATGTATGCACATGTTTATTGTAAACTTTAATTCCTTTCCCTAGAAAACTGGCTGAATTATTAAACATGCAATGCTATTGAAAAGTTATCTTTTATTGCCTTGGTTATTTGATATCTCTGCTTCAATTCTGGGTCCAGTTCTTGTCCATGTTCCGTGCCTGTATGTTCTGGAATTATTATGTTTTATAGAGGACTGGACCACCCCCAGAAAGGATTCAGCCTCTCCAAAAGATTCATATTCCTTCTGTCTGCACTTCCTTAATATTCCCATCTCTGATCAAGCCTTTATTACTTATTTTCCTGTCCTTCTCCTTTGGGAACTTTGTAAAAGGTGAAGTTTAAGGAGGCTTACTCTCTCTTTTTTTTTTTTTAAGATTTTATTTATTTATTTGACAGACAGAGATCACAAGTAGGCAGAGAGGCAGGCAGAGAGAGAGAGAGAGAGAGAGAGAGAGAGAGAGAAGCAGGCTCCCCGCTGAGCAGAGAGACCGATGCAGGTCTCCATCTCAGGACCCTGGGATCATGACCTGAGCCGAGGCAGAGGCTTTAACCCACTGAGCCACCCAGGGTGCCCCAAGGAGGCTTACTCTTTTTAACGTGCATGTTCTTCAAAGCAATAGGCTGTCCCATTGTTATAGCCCTGGGGGTGGTCACGTAAACTGCCTTGAGGTTTGGCTGAAACATTTCTCCCAGGTGAAGTTCTACCTAAAAATCTCTCTTACCATCAATCCCTTTGATTTCCATGTTTCATTGTCAAAGAAATCTTCTGTGAAACTCTGCTCTCACTTTGCCTTTTCTGCCTCACACTGCCCCTGTAGGTTTACTCAGGGCTTCAGAATCAGCATCCAGGTGGTGGTAGGGACCAGACATCCAAGTCATACTGGGAGGCATTTCCTGGGATGCTTTCTGTCCAGACTCATTGGCCATTCAACATTCTACAAGAAAGGAACGTGATTCTATCTTCTTACCCATTAATTATTCAACAAATATTTATTAAAACCTATTATTCATTAAGCATTGAGCTAGGTACTGGGAATACAGATATGAACAAGATATAGATGTTGCTATAACTCATCTCCCATGAGGAAGTAAGACAGTGAAACAGATAAAATCGGTAGACTGTGCTGCATGCAATGCAAAAAAGTGGTATGGGACCAGGAGGGGAGAGAAAGCTGTGCAGTGTGGGGAGAACACTGGTTGTTTAAGTCACAAGTGAGTTCTACCATGAACTGGAGAAGGATGAAAAATGAGCCAGAGGAAGATGGTATATGTGCGTGTGTGTGTGTGTGTGTGTGTGTGTGTGTGTGTGTGTTGGGGCTGGTCATTAGGGATGCACAAGTTATGTGGAAAGTGGTGAAAAAGTAGCCCAGCACTTTCTGTACCAAAAGATAATAGGAAGGGGAAGTGCTTTCACCACCTGTATAATGATGCATTCGTTGAGCTTGTTGGTTTTTTAACGTCAGCCTTCTGAATCTCTTAAAATCCGATGCCCGCATTTTAAGCAATTCTGAAGCAATTCATACATAGTAATACATAGAAAAACAACTACAGTGCCTTAGAAATGTGTTCTTTCACTTGCCTTTTCAACACAAGCATTCAAATGATGAACTTCATTTCCACCTTTAGAATCTAGAGTTTCGATAGAAGCAGCTCTCCAGGCATCTAGAAAAGAGATGAAAGTAAATATTTATTGGCACAATTCATTTTGTCTTACGCTTTCGGGCCATGATTCGGATCGAAGAGAGCTGAGACTTCAGGGATCAAAGGGCTAAGTATCGTGAAGTGGCCACATAAATTCCAAAGCTGTTTTTCATTCAGGAATATATTGCGAGTGTCTTTGGTGATACGGAAAATGATTTTATGCTCTTGCTCTCAATTTGAAATAAAATCCTCGCACACAAGAGGCATTCGTCATTTGCTTAATGCCTGCGTTGCGCTGCGGTACATACATATGTGCAACCTAACAGATTGCAGGGGAAGGGGAATTCTTAAATGCCTGCCCTTCAGAGCTATTGATTCATTCATTTATTTATTCATTAATTCAACAATTTGTTTTGTGCCT
Organism: Neogale vison; assembly: GCF_020171115.1. NCBI lineage: Eukaryota > Metazoa > Chordata > Mammalia > Carnivora > Mustelidae > Neogale > Neogale vison. Next base: position 134,015,257 of record NC_058098.1, read on the forward strand.
CAATTATCACGTGCAAGGCGCTGCCAATAAAGGTGGACAGGGCGGGCATGATTCCTGCCTCTGGAGCCCGCATTCTTATAGGGAAGACATAGAGTGAATAAGCCCATAAATAAATGTAAATTCTACTAAGTGCTACAAAGCAAGTAAGGGGGTGATTTGATACAGAATAATTTAGGGGTGCCACATTAGATATAAGGTAAAGACCCTCTTAACAAGTGACATTAAAACCAAGGTTTGAGGGGCACTTGGGTGGCTCAGTGGATTAAGCCTCTGCCTTCGGCTCAGGTCATGATCTCAGGGTCCTGGGATGGAGCCCCGCATTGGGCTCTCTGCTCAGCGGGTAGCCTGCTTCCTCCATTTTCTCTGACTGCCTCTCTGCTTGCTTGTGATCTCTGTATGTCAAATAAATATATAAAATCTTAAAAAAAATAAATAAAAATTGAAAAGTAAATTTTTAAAAAAACTTTATTTACTTGAGAGAGTGTGTGAGAGAGGGCGCAAGGGATGGTTCAGAGGGAGAAACAGGCTCCCCACCAACCCGGGAGCCCGACCATGGGGCTGGATCCCAGGACCCTGAGATCATGACCTGAGCCAAAGGCAGACGCTTAACCTATTGAGCCACCCACGCGCCCTGAAAAGTAATTTGCATTAACTCTCTTTAGGACAAGAGGCACATGAGAGGGAGTGAGAACCAAGACAGAGTGAGACAGAATCAGGGAAGCAGAGGCAGGAGCAGGCTCTGTGTGCTGTTCAGAATCTCATGGGCTCCCTGTCATCTTCTGTGCTGACCAGAGCTAAGGAGGGGGGAAGTTACTTGCCCCCCAGAACTGACTGACCAAAGGCCCTGCATCTCCTCACAGAAGGGTGTGGCCAAAGGAGTCAACAAAGGATTCAACATGGGGTTCACCGGAGTCTGGGCTTTGTCACGTGTGCCGAGGACACATGTTCAATGAGAAGTGCTTGAGAGAAGTTGCCACAGAGGACCAGGACAGTGTGCTTCAGAGGTGGGTGTTCATCTCCCTCCGACCTTCCCACCCACAGGCCGTCATAAGCGTAGCAGTGGCAGTAATGGCTGCTGAGATCTGTACAAAACGTTATAGGTCATAAAGTCGTCCTTGGTTCATGGTCATGATGGGTCTGATAATAATCCACTGCATTGTTAGTATTGCCCGGTAATTTTTGAATGAAGGGTGGTGGTCCTAACAACACCCAGGTCATAAGGACAGAAAAGGGGTCTGATTGGTGTCATTATTATTATCACTTTGGGACTATAAATTCTTGTCTCCTATTAGACAATACAGGTACCGATCATCATCATCTTCTAGAGAGAACGCCGAAGACAAGACTGGCAGCCCACATTCACCTCCGTACAGTACATTATCGACAGCCCATTAGAACAGATTATGATGAATCCTCCACAGAATGTGTTCTAGAAAACTTGTTACGATATAATCAATTCTTTTCCCTTTTTATCTTAGCTGCTGAGGGGTGTCCAATAAATTTCACATAAATTTTCTTCTTTCCCTTTCTTTCATTTTAACTTTCCATGGGTTTGTAGATATCTGCATTGATAACTATGTCTCTATGTGTTTCTACAACTACATTTACACTTACATCTCTGTGGCAAGCTGCCTCTCGTCTGGTTTGGAAGCAGTCAAGACATAAATCATAAATATAGAGTAGAACTCAAAGCAATTGAACAACTTGCGAATCTAGACAGAGTATTTTGGCAGGAGAAAGTAAACCCATTTTTTAAGCGTATTAGCCTGAATAAAGACAGATTTCAGTGGGTTTGGATTTTGCATTAATTTTATTCAGATCTCCTTTATTTTAGTGTATTTGCTCACTCTCAGACTTTAAAAAAATGTGGAGCAGAGAAAAACACATGGACATGTTGAGACAGAGATTCCAGTTATTAATTGAAAAAATAAGAAATTTCTGTTTACAGAAAACTTGGATGATTCATTATTAATTTATTTGTCAAAACATAATTGCACTGTGCACACATTACTATTAATTTCGACTGAAACACTTTGATGACAAAGTGGGAAATATATCATTAAGTTTTAAAGTCAATTATAAAGGTGCAAATCAGGGATTCTAACAAAAATTTTCCTTTCTTTTTCCCCCCCAAAAGTTTTCCTTTGGATATATAAAGAGTGAAAAGTTTGAATATCTGATTTTGGAGTAAAAACACCAAAAAGATTCTTCGTTTTTAACTTAGAAGCATCTGTGTATGTGTGAGTGTGTGTGTGTGTGTGTGTGTGTGTGTGCATGTGTGTGTGTATTTGTGATAGTTCTAGAAACGGCACCTGCAGCAAGGCATACCACGGGTAATCCTTGAGGAAACACTAGGTGGGAAGAAATACTTCATTTATAGAAAACATAGTTTACTGGGAAAAAAAAATAAACAAAAAACCCTCTCCAGCTGAGGAATTCCTTGTTGATTTTGCTTCTATGTCCTTAACCCCAGTGCATCCTTTTCCCGAAGATTGAGTTAAATGTTAGATATGCTTATAATTTGTCTCTATTTCTGTATTTTTAAAAGATCTTGTTTATTTATTTGACAGAGAGAGAGAGATCACGAGTAGGCAGAGATGCAGGCAGAGAGACAGCAGGAAGCAGGCTCCCCGCTGAGCAGAGAGCCCGAGGCGATGTGGGGCTCAACCCCAGGACCCTGAGACCATGACCTCAGCCAAAGACAGAGACTTAATCCACTGAGCCGCCCAGGTGCCCCTATTTCTATATTAATTTAACAGTAATTTGTGGAGCACTTATCCTTAGAAACCATCTAAACCAGAACACTTTTGAAAGTGATAAGGTGTTAATAAGCTACGATACCTGGGATTTGGGGATTCAGTAATTTTTCTCAAGGTCACACAGATAGTAAAGGACAGACCGCAGTCATGTTGAATGTCTTTCCAAGACCTTGCATTGAAGGCAGTGTTCAGCACAGAGCAAGTGTTCAACAAAATTCTGATAATTTAATAGATAAATGAATCATGCTAAATGAAATAAGTCAGACACAGAAAATGTCACATTCTCATTTACATGTGCAATCATAAAAAAAAAAAAATCAAATTCATAGTGACAGAGAGTAGAATAGTGATTACCAGGACCCCAGAGGTAGGGAATGGGGCAAGAGAGATACTGACCAAGAGTAATAACTTTCATTTATAGGATGAATAAGTCTTGGAGACCTAATGTATTACATTACACACTTGAATTTGCTAACAGAGTGGATTTCAAGTGTTCTCACCACACACACACAAAGATAACTATGGGAGGTGATAGATGTGTTAAGTTGCTTGATTGTGGTAATCATTTCACTATATATATACTATGCATATATAATGAATATATATATGATATATATAATGAACATATATACACTATATGTATATATTTACTATGTGTGTGTATGTATATATCACATATACCTTAAATACATACAATTTTCATTTGTCCATCATATTTCACTAAAACCTCAAAAATAGATTAACTTGGGGAAAAATAATAAAATGCGTTTTCAAAAAGAATTTTTAAGAAACCTCATGTGGAAAAACAAAAGAAACACAAAAAGAAATCAATCAATATTTTAGATTCACCATGACACCTAACTCAAACCTTTGGAAAGAAAGATGGAAGATGGAAGTGTAAAGCAGGGCAGGAAAGCCCACCAAAGGATGGGAGGAGGTTGTTGGAAGTTATGAGGCAGCTAGAAAGCAGAGCAAATGCCCACCACGGACAATGAGTGAATGCACGCAACACACCGTACAGGTTTGGGGTGGTGATGGAGAGAACAGACAAGAAGGCCTTTGAAAAAGATAGATTTATGCATTATTATTCGTCACTCCCTGCTCCCATCTTATCTCTACTGTACTTGCTAGTTTATATGTCATTTACCATTAGTGCATTACTAGTTCTTGAGGATCAGAAACTCACAGCTTTTATATCCCTACTGCCTGACTAACAGCCTAAGGGGTAGAGCAGCTCAGGAAAGGGTTATTACATTGGTACAGACAGTAAATAAGAAGTTACGTTTCCTCCAACTCCCCACCGGAATAGAGCACCCTGTTTACCATGAGGTATGCATATTTTATTTTATTTATTTATTTTTAATAGATTTTATTTATTTATTTGACAGACAGGGTCACAGGTAGGCAGAGAGGCAGGCAGAGAGAGAGAGAGAGGAAGAAGCAAGCTCCCTGCAGAGAAGAGAGCCAGATTCGGGACTTGATCCCAGGACCCTGGGACCATGACCTGAGCTGAAGGCCGAGGCTTTAACCCACTGAGCCACCCAGATGCCCCGAGATATGCATATTTTAAAGACGAAGCATGGCAGTGAGGTTCGGGACATCTTTTGCACACCCTGGGAAATCAACATCTGTGGCTGTTTCTCTTGCTCCGTATTTCGCAGGAGTCTGTGTGTCCACTCTGAAATAATAATCTTGCCCTCTCCCCAAAATGTGAAGACTAAAATATTCCAAATAAATCTAAAGACTAATCACTCAGTGATTAGGAATTACTCATGGTTGTCGCCAACTTTGTTCAGTTCTTATACCTTTCCTTCTGGTAACTCTGTACGTTCAGTGTTAACCATCAGAAGCCCTCTCCACGGGGAAACGATCCGGCTGTGGCCTCATCACTTAAAGACAACTTTGTACACATACTCAGCAATTGGCCCCATGGTCCCCTTTGAAGATGGGGTCACAAAATTAAATAGTCCCCAATTAATACTGGTTCAGCCCTCAAATCATGGCTGTGAATGCAATTTATACTCATAAAAAAATAATCCTTTGTGGGAAGTATAAGGACATCCTTGGCTTTTGTCTCCCTGAGAAAATTGTCGAGGTTTACATAGCCTTTAAGAGGTAAACCAGAGTATAGATTGTGTCCCTCTATATACTATTTTTTAAAAAGATTTTATTTCTTTATTTGACAGAGAGATATCACAAGTAGGCAGAGAGAGGCAGGCAGAGAGAGAGGAAGGGAAGCAGGCTCCCTGCTGAGCAGAGAGCCCGATGCGGGGCTTGATCCCAGGTCCCTGGAATCATGACCTGAGCCTAAGGCAGAGGCTTTAACCCACTGAGACACCCAGGTGCCCCATCCCTCTATATACTATTAACAAATTAAACTGTAGTATCTCTTTTACTCTATTAAATGATAGAGATGCATAGTTTGCATAGTAGGGTAGAGACAAGGAGGAAAAAGTCCCCAATTTGTCTATGAAACTGAGGTAATTTGTGGTGTGTGGCACAACAGAAATTAAAGTCCCCAAAATTACTATAGTTCTATTAAAGAAAGTGGGGTATCATTTTCTTATCACATGACCCTTAAACGGATGAATGGTGGAGAACGTCCTATTATGGGAATTGTGTTGCCAGCGTTCCAAGGATTAGAGTTCTAGAGGTTTTTAGGGCCAGTGATAGGTGACTCTTGGCCGAGAAAATTGCATTTAGGCAAAGAAAGAAAAACCCAAAATGCTGAGAGTCTTTCAGCTAAAGATCTCGTCTTTGCAGCTGTCTCTGGGGTGCATATGTGGGTTGTTGTGGGTGGGAAAGGGATAGGGCCTTCGGGTGTCAGTAGTTAGGCTGCTGTGTGGCCACACAGTAAGAATCACACGCTGTATGTGTGGAAACAGCTATTAAACAGAAGAAGCGTGAGTGTCAGCCAGTCCCAGAGAGGAGAAGTGAAGATCAAGTCCTCTAATTAGCATCAGCGATAAAAGAGCCAGGGTCCCTCAGAAGCTCAGGCTGCCCACCGCTGACCTGCTCTCGGAGCCACTGTTCTTTCTTCTCAAAAAGGGATTTTTGAGGAGAAAATACACTCATAATTCCAACATTTCTTTGAACTTTATTTTTTTAAAAGATTTTTGTTTATTTATTTGACAGAGATCACAAGTAGGCAGAGAGGCAGGCAGAGAGTGAGAGGGAAGCAGGCTCCCTGCTGAGCAGAGAGCCCAATGCGGGACTTGATCCCAGGACCCTGGGATCATGACCTGTGCCGAAGGCAGCGGCTTTAACCCACTGAGCCACCCAGGTGCCCCTCTTTGAACTTTAATGAAGTAAATGCCAACCCGAAGGAGGGTCAACAAATCTTAGTGTTAGACTGCCTGCATGTGCGCGCGCACGCGCGCGCGCACACACACACACACACACACACACACACACCAGTTACTGCATTTGAAATGAAAATGTAACATAAAACCATAACAAAACAAAACAAATGCCAGTGGGACAAATAGAAGGGCAATTTGAGACTCAAGATGTAGCTGGAAAACAACTCCTTACCTATCCTTTAAATTTCATCTCTGCTGTATGGGGTAATAAGGCAGGAATTAAACTACTCTGATAATATGCTTTTCTCCCCTAATTAGGCATTCAGATTCTACATGAAAGAGCTCCATTTCCCCCAGATTGAATGCTATCCAGGTTCAGATGTTTCCTGAAGTTCCTTAGTCCTGGGTTCTGAGGTCCTCAGCTGCTGCAGTGGGAAAGGGAATAGGGAGGGTGGAAAATGAGCGCTAACCGGATTCCACTGGGGAAACTTTTGGGTCTTCCACTCCACTTTAACCCAAAGCACTGCATTTGGACCAGTATTATCATTAGGTGTTGTCCTGAGATTGTTGAGCTGGGACTAGGAAGAATTGAGTGAGGCATTTGCCCTGGGCACACGGTTCAAAGGGGATGCCAAAAACCCAGTGATTGACATAAGGAATATCTAATATAATCTTTAAAAATATATATATCAAATAGGTTACTTATGGCTCACAGGGTAGGCATCTGTGTGGTTAATACAATTTTATTAGAACCGCGACTATCATTGCATGAATGAGGTAAGATCAGGCAAATACAGCGTCAGATCCTACCTTTACTTAAAACGTTGACAATGTGTTCATCATGGATTATGGATTTTTTATATTTTAAAATATTACATTAAATATTACTTATCTTCGCTACTGAGTATTTTTGGCATCGCCTCCAAAATGAAGACGTCACTTGCCTCATCCTAATTCTGGGTTTTTGATAATTGAACCCCAGATCAAATTTTAAACAAAATATATGCTGAAAGAATTTGTAAGCCACAACCCTTAAATATGAACAATGGTATTGTGTCTAGGAAGGAAGGAAAGAAGACATGAAGTAGGGAAGGAGGGAGGGACAGACGCAGTCAGGGAGGAAGGAGGAAACCATTTTCTCCAAAGCTGAGGGCAGAATCCCACCTCTTCCACCAGCCAATTATGGTTTCCTTATTTCATTTGGCTTTTTGTTTCTTTGTCTTTGTTTTTGTTTTTGTTTTAACTTGGTAGAATGGTTAAGGGTATGACCTGGGGTTTAATTCTGGCTCTGAAATGTAACATGTTTTTAGAGTTGTATTTTTAATTCTCTGACCTTCAATATCCTTATCTGTAAAATGGGGGGGTAACAGCTCCTTCACAGCATTTGTGTGAGAACAAGTGAAGACAGCGCATGAAGTTCTCAAGCTCCATTTCTGATATACACTGAGGTCTCAGTAAATATTAGCAATCGGTTTTCTTGTTTTTGATGTTCATGGCATTGTTGATTTTTTTAAAGTAATAGTTTCCCTATTACTTGACAGCATTCAACTACAGAAAATGCAGTATATTTTGTATTAAATATATATTATAGTATATACCTAATGTCAAATTGCATTACACATGTTACATATTAAGTATATGTTACATTTATATATCACAGGATATATCGATTTTGTATATATTTTTATTATATCTGTATATCTCTTTGACCTAGCCTATAGGTACTCACAAGAAAGAACGCACGCCTATACATCTGTTGTATCTTACATTTTGCTCACGTGATTCAGCTTAGTCTAAGCTTTGTTTATTTGGTGACATTTTTTCCAGAAGTAATTGAGCATCTTCATTTTTGCTCTCTTTTCCAATCCTCACAGCAACCTCCAGAGATATATAATATTATCTACATGTGCCAGTGAGGAAACGGGGGCTCGGAGAGTCTGTGACTTGCCCCATGTCTCATGACGGTTCTAGAATTCTGTCTGAAGACATTTTAGCACTTCTGTTCAGCTGTGATCATTCTTTAATTTATTTGGTTTCACTTCAATTCCCCAGCGGAATCACAGCGTATCTCCTAGGCAAACCCGCTTACGGTTTGGTTAGTGGTCATTTTATTTCAGGCAAGGCTTGGGTGGACATACGTTCTGAGAAGACTTTACCAATAACTTCAAGCTGGATTAGGTGCAGTCATAACAGAAGGTACTCCTTTCTCTTCCTGCACTTACCTGACTGACATGATGTAATTGTCTTTTAAAATTCTTACCTGCTGCCAAAGCACTCTGGCCTTCTTGAGGTCACTAAATGTGCTTTATTCACTTCTGTGTCTGCAGTACCCCCACGAACCTTTGGTACCTAGTAAGTGCTCAATTAACATTAACTGAATAAATGAATGTGTCCATGTCTAAAAGTTGCTATCCATTTAACGAGAAATGACATTAAGATCTTCCAGACAAGTTGAGAAAAGCTATGATATTTTGCTGTACCAGGCCTTGATCTATTGATTAATCTGGAATGTTTTTCTGGAATTGTTCTGCCATTTATGCAGCAAGCCAACATTCCATGAAAAGCATGAAACTGCATATTCATTTAAACCGACTTCCCTCCTTCTCATTTTTACATATTGAAACTTCCCATATTTTTGATAGATGAATAAATTTCAAATATGAATGAATTTTTTGGGGGGTAGAGTCAGGTTAATTTTCACTTAATTTCTTTATATTCCTAAGAAGGAAGATGATACCACCACTAAGATAGCAACCAAATAGGGGAATGTTTTCCCAGTAAGATTATACACACCAGTATTTCAAGATGATTTCAGTGGTGTTCTATAAAAAGCCAGATTCTTACATTCTGTACCTGTTACGTGGAACCAGTTTCAGTATCTAAGAATTTTTTCTTCACTATAAACAGAAATTGCTTTTGTAATCGTAATAAAATATCTGCTATTACACTACTCTAATTTTGATACCATCCAGGAAGTTCTATTCAACTTTTAGAAAGGCTCATATTCCGTAGCTGTTTAATAACTCCTTCTAGGTGGGTGACAAGTGCCACATTAAGCCTTAGGGATATACAGATGATTGGCACACAGCCCTCTCTCAGATGCAGCAGCATTTATTGTTGAAGACACGAGTGTCACCATCTCAGCACACCCGGTTTGGAATTTCTATTGGAACCTGCAAACCAAGGTGATGAGTCAGGTCAGCCCTAGAATTACTTCCTGTCATGAAATTCTCTGTGGTTGTGATTACGATTAGTGCCAGTGGGCATAACTAGAAAGAGATTAGTATGTACACCATACTGTATAAGAAAACACGGTTCCTGCGAGGAAATGAGTTAATTCAGTGTTGGAAGGAAAACTCCCTGATCTAAACAGGATGCGAGCGGTAAATGACCTTGGAAATGAAATTAAAAGGAGCATTTGGAGCTTTAGAAGTTTCATGTCGGTGTATTCATTCCTGTTGTGATTAAGTCCTTCTCTACTGAAGAAATGCGTTTTTGGAAAAATGGACTCTGTCATTGACGAGGCTGTGTCTGGCCTATCCTTAGGAGAAATTTGATTTGAACAAATTAAATTTCTTCCACTTTTAAATTGAACAGTCTGGGATCCTCAATCCCATCTCCCCTATTCCCTTGCTGGCGTGAAATGAAGACCAAGCTATAATTGGCAATTAAGAACTTTGGATTCTATTATAAAGCCCTTGTTGCAAAATTCATCTGCACAGGAACTTCTCAAGGAAAGTAAACATCTAGAGCACTGGGGCACAAACGGCCCTGTCCCCCCCGTACTGAAAAGGTCAGCTCTGCACCACAGGTCAGCTGTCCCTGGGTAATCCGTGTCTGGCAGCTTCACTGCTTCCCACTCAGACAGCCCGGGAGGAGTGAAGAGGTCGGGTCCGTGAATATTTGCCGTGTAAATCAGCTCTACACAGCATAAGCTGGGAGCACACTTACCTGCAGATAAATTCAGTTTCTGGTACCAAAAGCTCCTCTATTGTTTTTTTTTTTTTTTTAAAGCTACAAATCCCCCTATTTCTATATGTAAGTTGGAAATCGATTAGAAGAAAGATAAATGCAAAGTGGATGTGATGAATATATGCCCAATCTGATTAAACAGCAAAATTCAAATCTGGGTAATGATTATCAATTTTTACTATGCACGGGCAACAAAAAATTTTTTTTTAACAATAATTACCAGTTTGGGCAAGGACTCAAGAAATTGGACACTTTCACTACCTCTGCAGTTAATGATTTGGAAATATAGACCATGAGCTATCACATGTGTGTATCTTTGAACCAGTAATTCCATTAAGGGGAATTAAAAATAAGAATGTAATTCAGGGTACAGACATAGACTTAAATAAATGTTTTATTGTCAACATTTTCATTTGTGGTACTTAAAAATAAGAAACCACATAAATATTTTAAAAATTGGAAATATTCAATTTATAGTGATTTCAGCGGTTTTCTTTGAGATTTTGTATTTTGTAATGTTTTTCTATGAAAAACAGTTACTTTTATAATAGTAAAAAATAATATGTGTGTAAATGGCAAAATATATACTAAATATTTTCTGCTGTCAAATGCAATTACAGATTATAAAGGTGTTTAGACTCGAAAGATCTAGACAGGCATTTTTGGAGACAAACTCCAAAAATTTATCTGCAGGTAAGTGTCCTCCTAGCTTAAGACTCATATCTTAAGGTTGGATAGCAATTCTAAAGGTAGCAAGGCTTCCAAAACTAATATCCAAATTCTTTTTTTTTTAATATTTTATTTATTTATTTGACAAATTACAAGTAGGCGGGGTGGGGGTGGGAAGCAGGCTCCACGCTGAGCAGAGAGCCCAACATGGGATTCGATCCCAGAACCCCAAGATCATGACCCTAGCCAAAGGCAGAGGCCCAACCCACTGAGCCACCCAGGTTCTCCACTAATATGCAAATTCTTATTTAAAAAAAAAAATTAAAGGCTTCTTTTTTTTTTTTTAATCCATTTGACAGAGAGGGGTCACAAGGAGGCAGAGAGGTAGGCAGAGAGTGGGGGGGTGGATGCAGGCTCCCCGCTGAGCAGAGAGCCCAATGCAGGGCTTGATCCCTATACCCTGAGATCATGACCTGAGCTGAAGGCAGAGGCTTAACCCACTGAGCCACCCAGGCGCCCCCAAATTCTTACACACCCAATAAAAGCATAGACATCGTTGCTGGAGGTGAATGGAGGGAGAGATTTAGCCCTGAAAACAAAAGTCCCCCATGAATCTTTTTCCCTGTGGGAAGGGAAATAGAAAAATAAAGCCTGCACATTTTATAGCATGGAACGTGAAGGAAGAATCCTTGACTTCACATGGGCGGCGCCATTAACCACAGCCGCTCACACAAGGTGGTCATAATGCCGGAAGAATTGTCAGGCCTGTTGAGGGCACAGCATAGGAACACAGAGATTTAACATGCAGATCTCCAGAGGGAGAAGGAGTCAGAATATTCTAATGTCTTTTGAATCCAGCTCCTCCCTTCCTTTCCCCTCAGCCACAGTCTTAATTCATGCCCTAATGATGTCTCTCCTACTCGCCGACGTTCAGGCCATGTAGTAATTTGCAATTATTCTGAGGTATGAATTTGAACAAAGCTTTGTGAGGCGGCCGATGATTTAGAAATCCAGTCTCACTTGAAAAGTGCTTTGTGGCTGTCTTTTCATCGACTGGGAAATGTTGTAAATGTTGGCCCTTTGTGGAAGAATGTCCGTCTCGTGAGAAAACACAAAGTGTAATTTTAAAAGGTGAATAACATCTGGTCGTGTGAGAACATGTACAGAAAATATGTGAATTATTACAAAAGTGGTTCCTGAGAACGAGAATGTCAAAATTCTGTATCAACTATTCCTTACTATTAAACTCGATGCATAGTAAATCAGTTGGGGAAGGGAATTACCTGTTTAACAAACATAAGCAGGTTTCAATCTATCACACACTTTATTTCAAATGAAATCTCAAATTTCCATGAGCGTTATTTTATGAAAGAAATAAAAATTAAAAGGAAATCTCTCAGAACAATTAAGGGAATACTGAAATGATTTTAGTATGGAGAAGATATCTATCTAACTATATAGGTACACACACATATATGTATGTGTATATATATATTTTTTTTTATATATATATTTTATTTGATAGCCAGACATGAGGTATTGCTTAGAAAAAACTGCTTTAAATTGACATTTATTTATTTATTTATTTTTGCTGTAAATTGACCGTTAAGAATGTAGTCCAGGGCTTGGGTGGTTCAGTGGGTTAAGCCTCTGTTTTTAGCTCAGGTCATGATCCCAGGGTCCTGGGATCTAGCCCCGCATCGGGCTCTCTGCTCAGCAGGGAGCCTGCTTCCCCCTCTCTCTTGGCCTGCATCTCTGCCTACTTGTGATTTCTCTCTCTGTTAAATAAATAAATAAAATCTTAAAAAAAAAATATATATATATATATATATATATATATATATATAGTTGTAGTGATAAGTTTTAGAGGAGATGAGTTCTACAGTCCTAGGATTGAGAATCAGTCTTCCACTCTGGACTATGAGCTCATGTATCACGGTACCCCCCACTTCACTCTCTTACTTGGTATGGGAAGGCTAAGTGGGCTGGAGTTGGGTATTTCCTTTCTTCCAGGCCAGTAGGGTAGGGCAAGGTTAACTAGTTCTCCTGGGTGCAGACCTTTTTAAGAAGAGAATGCTGTGGTATATTTCAAAATGGCCCCTTCCCTCCTCCCCTTGTGCAAGCAAGAGTGGATTTTTCTCCAGTATTTACTGTGAGAAAGTGGTTGAGCAATGGAAGGTAATGCTCACAAAACTGTGGGCGCTCCCGGTGACTGGGTCTCCCTGGAGACTTTTAGCTCTCAGAATTGTCCACAGGGAGCCTCCAGCAATTCATCAATTAGAGTTCAGGTTTCCCTACCACCCTAATGGCTCCCAGTGAAGTTTCTGCTCATGCCTCTGGTCCCGTAAGCATTGACTCCTTCCCTATATGTGCTTGTGTCTCTCTAGCAATTTGGAGGGAACACGGTTTGTTTGCCCTGTATCCTCACGTCTCTTACAAATCTTAGAAGAACTGTTTTTAGGGTGGACTTCCTAGCATGTGCAATCAGAAACATGGAATGCTCATTTTTAAAATGAGAGAAAAAGCAGCCATATGAAATCTATGGTATATGAGATTCAAATTACAGATGTTAAAATGTATTATAAGTCTTTCTGTTCAGTGCTTTTTACTATTATTCATACAGGCTTGATGTTTTTCTTATTTTACAATATATTATTATGTGATTCCAGAAAGATTTCCTTTTTCATGTTTGTGTGTTAAAGAATATACATTTTTTGGAATACAATGGAAGCCAGCACATTGGAGTGGCAGAAGGTAAAGCAGAGCACGGATTATTGACTTGGCCTCCATTGTCCCACTTGTTTAGTAGACAAATAAAATGCTCACCTTTGAAAGCAAAATCAAAGATTAATACGATCTGAAAGTTCTACTTTAAGGGAAAAAAATAGATTCTGACCATATAAAGGATAAATTTTAGAATTAGGGACCAGAACAAAAACAAATATTAGACAGTCATGAGAGGCTGACTCAACGTGTTCAGTTTAAAAACAAGCATTATGGTGGCATCCTTGGGATTAGTGTTCTCTTTCAAAGAAAGGGACTACTGGAACAAAGCAAATGTAAAAAAAAAAAAAATACAGTAAAGCACTTACAGTGGTGAAGCGTGGAGGTCACTGCGACACAACACGTACCGTAGATATGGCACAGGGTTTTGAGTTGCTTCGTCAATGAAGCAAGAGCTGATTGGATTAATTGCATTGAAAGAGTCAATATTCTTTCTTCCCTAGTCCTGCACACCAACTAAGGGTTTTGTCCCAACTCCAGCCGAGACCCCTTTTTGAGTGTCACTAATGTTCTCCAGATAACAAGATACGATAGCAATTATTTTATTAAAACTATTAGCAAAACTGAATTATCCCTTTTTGAGATGTTTGTTTCCCTTGGTTTTGGACAACAGTCTACTTTTAGTTAACCCTCCTATCCTGATCTGTTTCCTCACACATTCATCCCGTCCATTACATTTTCAGTATATTCTGATGATGTTAAAATTATGTCTCCAAGACCAATTTCCCCCTGAAATCTAGACTCTGAAGAAAACTATCTAATAGACATTAACTTCCTGTGCCACAAAGTGCCCCTGGATCCTGACACTTGCTTTCCTAATTCCCAACTTGCAACTGAAGTTAGTCCCAGTGCCCTTCTGTTCAAGAAGAGACATCTCTGACTTCTCCTTTTTCTTACACGTGACATCCTGTCCTTCATCAGGCTTCTCTCTAATTTCAAATAGATCCTGATTTGAACCAACCTTTCTCTCTCTCCCTCTCTCGCCTGAGCTCATCATCTCTTCTCTGGTTCAGTGCTATAACCCTTGCTCAACCTCTCTCCTTCTTTAACTGCATGTCTTTGTCACAAAATCATTGAACTAATTCTTTTAAAGAGAAGTCACCTCATGTCACTACTCTAGTCAGAACTCCAAGGGCATGACATCGTAGGCAGAGTACAACTTCACATGTTTGACATGGCCTTCGGGAACCGCGTAATACAGTGCCTACTTTGACAGTTCCTCCTGCAACTTTTCCTCTCACATACGTCCCTCCACACGCTGGAGGTCCTTGTAGTTTCTTCAAAATTCAAGCTGTATTCTGGTTCCTTTGCATTTACTTTTAACTCTGCCCCAAAGGGCTTACCCCCAATACTTATATGCCTCTTTCCCTCATGTGAGGTATGTCTCAATTTGTCCTATTGGTTTAAATATTCTCTTATTAGCGAGATCATCCCAAGCAATCCCGTTTTCATAGTGTGCCCAACCACACACTTCTCCTTTTATTTTCTTTCCACTTAATGTGATGTATTCTGCTATGGTTCTCTTGCTATCTGATATATAGTGATCTGATGGCTCCCTCTCACACTCCCTGGAATGGAAGCACTGTGAGAGCAGTTGCTGGGAGTATCTTTGGTACCTTGGTAGGCATTCATTTCGTTCAAGGTTTCTTAGAATGAGTTGTTGAATATATGAATGGATATCTTTTTTCATGATGTAAGCCATCAGTAGGGAAGTGCTTCCATTAGTATATACAAATAGATTTGTATCAATGAATTTTATAAGATTTATCTCTTGACTTTTATATCATAATTTTATGTGCATTATGAAAGTGCATTTATGCTTTTTCTGCACAACTGAAAGCATTGTTTCATTTATTCTGTCCTGTGTTTCTTTTAGATATTGCAGCTCTTTTAAATGATCACATGATGTAGCTATTAGGGAATTTAAAGTCGTTTATACCCTACCTTTGTACCATATAAATTTTTTATGACATTCATTTATTTATACCTCCTTTATATTTAGCTTTATTTTACTTTTCCCACCAGTCTTTCCCTTTCCCCTAAGTATCTTTAAATATTCATTTTTTATTTCATTCTATGTCTGCATGCCACCTAAAATTCAAAACTAGGACGAGGTGAACCTACACACACATATACACATACCCACACATAAAGATACAGTTTAAAGATAAGTATCACAGTGGCAATAAATGAAATATATACATATCGTCTTTTATTTCTAACTTACAAGTCTGTTAAAATTATGTGAAATTTGAGTTAAAAGAACATATATCCTAAACATATTTCTAACTTTTGTAATCTACCAAATAGTTAATTTAGTAGACAAGTATCGTGAATAGAGAGCCTGTTTTGAAGTCTTCTGGCGTTAGGGAATCAAACACAAAGGTTTTAGCAGGACTCTCCTATGCACTTTTTCATCCCTACAAATAGTGCCATCATAAGTTCCTGGCATGTATTTGCGACGACATGCATGGAACTAGAGGGTATCATGCTTAGCAAAATAAGTCAATCAGAGAAAGACAACTATCAAATGACCTCCCTGATATGAGGGGGTGGAGAGGCAACGTGGGGGGGGGTTGGGGGTAGGAAAAGAATAAATGAAACAAGATGGGATCCGAAGGGAGACAAACCATAAAAAACTCTTAATTTCACAAAACAAATTGAGGGTTGCAGGGTGGGGGTAGGGAGAGGGGGGTGGGGTTATGGACATGGGGGAAGGTATGTGCTATGGTAAGTGCTGTGAAGTGTAAACCTGGTGATTCACAGACCTGTACCCCTGGGGCTGATAATGCGTTATATGTTAATTAAAAAAAAAAAATAAGTCCCTGGCATGTATTATCTTCCAGTATGGAAGCTTCTTGAAGATGGTGTCGTGTTTTATTTGTTGCCATAATCAAACTGTAGCTATACAGTGGGCCGTCTTCTAATATGCACTTGTAAAATGAATCAGCTTCACAATAAAAATAGATTTCTAGGCTTTCAAATTCTTTTATAGCCTAGTGATCAAATGTTTGATTGAATTCTGATATTTATAAAGCAGATCTTATAAATACAAAATCTAGATGGTGGGATAACCCACACATTTTTCTATCAGAATGTGAAGCAGTGGTTCTGTCATATTCTAAAGGTAACCTCCTTTTGGACACAAATATCAAGCTGCTTCAAAGTGAGATTTCTTTATGAATTGAAGTCAGAAATTCTGATCAGTGAGACGGGGCTGCTTAGAAATTTTTCTGTGAGTAAGGAGATTGTGTGTCTATGTTCAGTGAAAAGGATATATGTATGATAAAATTCTTCAGTAGACATAGCTGGGGAAATGTTTGTTACTTTATGGAAAGAAAACAAGAAAAAAAGGGAGGATTAGATTCAGTGGTTGGTTTTTAGGTGGGGTTTTTTAAAGAGGTGTTTTGACACCAATAAAAGACATATAAATACACATAAGTGATAATTTTAAAGAGTTAAGTTCATATCCTCCTGACGGATGTGGGTGGAATTTCTTGAAAAGCCATGTTGAAAGAACAAAGATCATATTAGCTCAAGTCAGAATCTTCCACACATTGACTTTGAACATTTCCAGTGAATCACGTATAAGCCTGTTAGAAATGTATGCCAGATTAAGGGAATCTTCTGACAATTTTTGTTCTTCCAATTTTATAGAAAGAAGAAAGAAAAGCATGATGAAAATATGTAGCTGTCTCACTCAGAAACATATCTTTTTTCTATGTGTATCAGTTTTTGGAAATGTAGAGATTCTATTTCATATTTATTTATAAATGTTTGTCTCACACACTTTTGCATGGTACTACAATTGTTCTAATGAAAGTTTGTGTTTTCAGCATGCCTTCTCCAAGAAATATGTGAATTTCATGTAGGGAACAAAAATAGATAGAACTGTCCCCCATGACCATTTTCTGAGCTTAGATGCTTATTACACTTTATTCCATTGTTGAATGTTAATCTGGAATTTTAATGGTTTTTAGCAATTTAATGTTTTCTAAGGATATGTGTCTATAGGATATTCTTGCCTATTATCCTCATGGGACTGATTCAATCTTTTTGGCTGTTTTTGGATTCCTCTCTCTATACTTGATTACCTGTTTAACTATCTACCTGCCATAGAGAATCAGAAAATCTTACTGTTACGTAGGAAGGTTTTGAAACAGTTTTTGATAACTGATGGAACAATATACCATAAAATTTCTTTCAGTGTGTATCCAGGTGGTCTGTTGTCTAACCTGAGTGAACTCTTCCTTTATTGCATAAATTCAGTATAAATCTTCCTCCTAATTCTTTTCAATATAATTCCCTTCTCTTCAAAACCCCTCCTAATATTTTTGCATGCCTATTCAGGCCCAATTAGTTAAAATGCTCTAACCTCTAAAGAACTTTTCCTATTCCCCTTCCTTCCAAGATTGAATAGCTAATATTTATCGGATGTTCATTGTGTGAAAGGCACTTGACTAAGACTAAGCATCTTATTTTTACAACAGACTATTAGCTGTCATTATGCTCATTTCATACACCATGAAGTTGAGATTTGTGTAGGTTGAATACCTTGCTACGTTTAAGCAGTTTCTATACGATAAAGTGAGATCTACACCCAATAGTGTTTATTTCAAAACCCAGATTCTTCAGTTCTATTCTAAGCTGCATTATACATTTTCTTTTTTGTGTGTGTGTGTGTTAATTTTTTTCCAATTTATTTATTTTCAGAAAAACAGTATTCATTATACATTTTCTGATCTCAGTTGGTATGAACCACTTTAAGAGCATGTGACAGAGTGTAATTAGGTCTCTTATTGTATGTAACAATTGACCTGGATAGAAGTCATGTCCCCTTTGGGAAAAGGATAAGAGCCCAAAAAACATTTTCTACAAGCAAGAACAAATACTGTAATTTTCATTCAAGGTAGATATTCTGTATCTATAATGTGTGCATGTGTGTGTGTGTGTGTGTGTGTAAATTTTTAATTGAATTTACTTGAACGAGAGTCCTTATCCATGGTCTTGCCCAAGGTAGAATGCTTTTATGGCTAAAATTTCTTTTACCATCCTGACAAAAACATCAGTTAAATATCTACACACTGATGGAGAAATTCAGTCTAACATGTAGCACATTTCTTGGGAGGCCTTGTAATTTTACTGTATGGAGGAAACAGGTATGCTTAGCGGAAGTCAGAAGCATCCTGACCAAGAATTCCCCTGGGGCTCAAGGATGCCACAGAGAGACATTTGGGGATTAGTTTATTCAGACACAAGTTATTAGAGGGAATGGCTGGGCAAACTGCTCTTAGCTATGGTTATATTGAGAGCATAAGAGATATATTTACTTATTAAGGACAAAACATTCACAAAATACTGAGTTCTTCGTTACAAAGTGCCCTGAAGGGTGGCATAGAAAAAAAAATTAACTTGCAAGTTAACTAAATTCTGCTTCAAAGCTTGGACTCAAATGAGCGTTTAAGAAGCATTTTCTTTTTTCAGTAGCAACTCATTGATTTTTTTTTTCAGAATGGGATTAAGTATTCATTTTAAAAGGATAAAAACTAAACCAAAAAATAAGAAACCTCCTTTTGTTCATCTTAAATTATTGTATAAACTGTGTAACAAAAACTATGTTGAAATCAAAACAGTGTTAAAAAGTCAACTGCAGCTTCACTGCCTTATTTGGGCAAACAATTGCATTTTTAACTCATAATTGCAAGACTTAAAGAGGAAAGCAAGAGTATTTAGGGTTTATCTCCTCCAAATATGCCTACTATGTGAGAAGAAAGCTAAATTATGTCGAACACAGAACAACATCTACCTAAATATCAAAATTAGCAAGTAACAAAGGCAAAAGTCCGATTTAGACCTTACTAACTCTCTAAAATGTGACTTGCTCCAATGGACACATTGCTAATTTCTGCTGGGCAGGGCATAAAGAAACAAGAAATTAGCACTTGAGTTACTCAGAGGTCAGAGATTCCTACTCAACTAAGCAGAAATCCTTCCCCAGGAGCCCAGTGTTCCATCTGGGAAATAATCAAGCTCCTAAACTGATAGATTAGTTTTCCATTAGAGTGATAATTACCTGTTATGACAACTGCCTACCTTAAAAGCATCTCTTAATGTTGATCAGAGCATTATCATGTCTTTGTTAGGATTTCTATTTTAAGTAAGACTGTTGAATTGCTCCATGTAACATCCATCGGTTTCGAGGGCAGACTCCAGAGTCAGAATTTTCCCGTCACCCCCAGTTTAGCTGCTGTTGATTCTGTGAAACTGGGCATGTTTGGGTAATCTACTTGCCTTGGTTCCTGAATTGCAAGCCAAAGATTAGAATAGTATCTACCTTAAAGTGTTGTTGTAGGAATTTAATGAATTTACAAGTGAAAAGCTCTCCAAACAGTGCTTTTCATGTTGTAAGTCAAATATTGGCTTCCATTATGTTTGCAGTCACTGCAACAAAAATGTAATTTAGACAATGGATTCATTGATATCTCTCTAACTTTTTCCAGAATGTGTAAATAAATTACGTGGGTAATATTCACATTCGATCCCAGTTGTAAAGTTAAAACAAAACAAAAAAAATCTGTTCTAAAACCTCCTGATACTCTGTTTCATTGTGAGAAATGTTTGGGAAGACAATCCCATTACTTATAATCCTTTTGATATTATAACAATTCTTAAAGTTTTATCTAGTGCATAGAAATTATCCATTATTTACACATTGTTACTAAATTAGCTAATTGACCATGGCTTGTAATTAAATCTGAGGTAGATATTAAATTATTCATGCTGTAAATAAGTTAATGCTCAGAGATTTGCTTTCATTTTTAGAATATTTGATTAGTACTCCCTTACTCTGTAACGTACCCATTTTCATTTCTAATGGGCCGTAATTTTTCACAGATGGGCACTATGAATCCATAAAAAGTTGGTGGGACTAATTTCAGTTTACCCTGCTTTGTCTGAAAATCTTTCCCGTTATTCTTTCCAAAGTTTCTAATTGCATCTGACAGGCTGATGCAGTGTAGACCTTTGAAGTATGGCTTCAGTGTAATGGGGCTGTCTTTCTGACAATTGCATCAAAATTTAAGCATTGAAATCAGATTTGTATATCAACATTGTTTCCTTGTGAGATTATAAATAATTCTATTAAGTTAGGGTCAAATTACAATGGCCAATGTAAGATGTGACTAGTGTAATATAGCATAGAAAATTAGATGACAGTGGGTACAGCTCATAGCTTCAAATATTAATTTATGGTGTCATCTCTGTGTCGATACCCGCCCCCCATGTATGCACCCCCGCACACATACCGGTATACTCAGGGTATCTTCTTACAGCATTTAAGACAAATTACTTAAAGGAGCTGGTCTCAGAAACTGCTCTGTTCAACTCAAAAAATATTTTTTGACTCATTTATTATTGCAGTGATCATAGGGTTTTACAGAAATACAGGAGAAACACTTGTGAACGGTCAGGAGAAGTTTCTCATGGAAGATGTTGCCTGCATGCTCGCGCTTTGTGGAAGTTAAGGAATGCTATCAAGGCGTTTCCATGATCGTGGGTTTCATAGAAGCACTGGAGACTTTGCTGAGTATGTTGGAGGAGGCCTCACTGGCTGTCTTGATGCCTCTGGAAGTTAGAAATAAATAAATGAAAAATTCCAAATACCTAACAGATTAATGAGTTTCCTTCCCAGAAAAGTTTATTCACAGAACATTAAGATTTCTGTTTGTTGGCATTTTTCTAGTACTATAGTATATAACAATCTTTTTTGGATATATTTAAACAAGTCTAATTAAGTATAACACTAAGTTATGCTAACTATATGGATTCAAATAAGATGCATCCCAGTCCTTATGGGCCTCACCTTCTAATAGAGAGAGGCAGAGAGACACATAAATTCACGCAATAAATCATGGTGCCGTGATCAGTGCGCAGGGTGGAATCGAGAAACAGTGAACAAGGAAGTGATGAAACATTCTTAGAAACCAAGGAAAGACTCTGTGGCAGAAGGCACCCTTGAGTGAATACCTCGGAGATAGGAGTGGATACCTTAAGAAAAGAGTGGAAGTGTTGGGCAAGGGAGTTACAGTAAAGACATAATAAGGAATCCTGACAGCTAGGAAATGGAAAATCTTTCCTTTCCTCCAACAACTTGATTTAATACCTATGTGAATTAAAACCCAATCCTGATTATATTTCTTTCAAATTGACATCTCCCTTACTTTCTTGTTATCACAGCATTCATTGAATTTATTGAAGTCCCTGACTCATTACTTATACCAAAAAGTACCATCAATATTACATAAAAATAGTATTTTCAGTGGACATTGCTGGGATATTAATATAAACTACAGAACATCTCCTTCAGTCCTTCAGATAGTTGGAGCTCCTTTGTCAAGGTACTTATGGTAGTTCATTCAGACTGCTATAACAAAAATACCAAAAACTGGTAACTTAAAGCAATAAACATTTATTTTTCCCAGTTCTGGAGGCCGAGAGTCCACTCGCAAGGCACCAACAGATTCAGGGTCTGGTGAGGTCCACTTCCTGGTTCACAGACCGCCATCTTTTCACTGTTGTCCTTCATGGGTGCAAAGGGCGAGAGAGTGCTCTGAGGGCTCTTGCAAGGTCCCCAATCCCATTCTGAGGGTAGAACCCAAACACCTCCTAAAGGCCCCTTCTCTTAATATCATCATTTGGGAGTTAGGGTTTCACATATGAATTTGAGGGGACCCAACATTCAGACAGTTGCAGTTTGATGAAAATAGAACGGGTGGCTGTCATTATCAGTCAGGGTGTTAGTCTGGCTAAATTAGGCACAATGAGTTCATGAAAAGGATCTAAGACACTGGATAGGAGGCAGAGTCAACAGGAGGGCTTGAAAGCCTGGCTCAGAGGGTGGGCATTTAGTAATGCCAAAGAGCCAGGGCTCTGACACCATTTCCATCCCTGCTTCCCTTTGTCCTGATGGCACCACTGAAACCAGATGCTGGGCACTCGCTACCACTGGCACAACTGCTCCCACTGCCCTGTAAACTCCATATTATTGGAACTATCCCAAAGGTACTCTGCAGTCTCTACACCTTTGTATCAGTAACTCCTGTTTCAAGTATGGCTCCTTTGCATCTGAATGGTGGAAGCTAAGCGATGTTTCTAGATACTCACTCCAAACCTGGGAAAGCATGACAATCTGATACAAAATATGTTTATTATGTTACTCAACCAAAGTGTGGAAAGGTTTTCCACACTGAGCTAGTATTGTTTGCATGGCCTATTTCAATATAGAATCAGGACAAGATATAAACTTAGTTGAATCTATTTGGTAAATGAAACTTAAAAAAAAAAAAGTGGAATGTGTATTTCAACTTGGAATTTTATGAGGAATATAGGAGACTGGTAAACTATTATCTGCTTAAAGTTAATCTGTGTTTGGGGGGATTAATTTGTGGAGGACAGTTCTGGAAAGATGGCAGGGTAAGTTTTCAAAATTTAGATTTGAACCCCAATTTACCACCCCATCACTGTAAAAACAGATAAAATTATCCATAAATAAAAATGTACCCCTTATCAGAGATAAGATGAATATACAGGAAAATCTCTGGTAAATGGGGTCATGTCAGAAGATGTCTGGGAGTTGGATCCAGTGGCAGACATGGATAGCTGGAAGTTCAGTGTTCTGGGGTGAGGAATACTGCTGCTTCACTGTGTATTTCCTGCATCCTTTGATAAAGACAGAGATAGAAAATATAGAAGAGGTAAGAATGCATACTTTGCTGTTATTGAGTGTTCTACTCTACAGATACCCATTAGGTCAAACTGGTTTATAGTGGTGTTCCATGTTATATATGCAGAAATGTTACTCTTCTATAGCTCTATTCCTTTCCCCATTTTTGTTTTATTTTTATTATCTATATTAGTTTTACATAACTTACAGACCAACAATACTTTGTTATATTTATTACTTTAAATTATTTTACATCTTTGGAAAAATTGAAGGAATAAAGAAGAACAAGTATTTGTTTATAGCTTCATTATAATAACTTCCTTATATATCATTTTTGTTTTTCTCTGCTTGTTCGCATGGATTTGGTAAAATCTGGATCATATGCTTAGACCAATATAACTTTAATTCTTCTCATCTTTTTTGTGTTCTTACTGGAAAATGTATTACACATATGTTATATTTGTGTATTTTATAGGGCCAAAATACATTGTATGCATATTGTTGTCTACAATTAATTTTTTAATTAGTTTAGAAGAAATGAGAGAAATATGCATTTACACTGTCTTTTATAATGACATAATTACTCCTAATAGTCTTAGTATTTCTTGTAATGTGGGTCTCATAGCAACAAATGATCTCAATTTTTTCAAGCTTTATTGAGGTATAATTGACAAATAAAAATTATATATGTTTAAAATGTGCAGTGTGATATCTGATAGATACATACACATTGTAAAATATTCACCACAATCAGCCCAATTAACATATCCATTACCTCACATGGTTATCACTTCTTTGTGCAATCAGAACACTAAGGTCTACTCTTACAGCAAATTTCATGTATACAATACAGTATTATTAGTAGAGTCATGAAGAATTAGATCTTTGGAATTAACTCCACATATGTAACTGATTTTGCATCCTTTGACCAGCATCTTCCATTTTCTCACTCTTTGGGCTCTGGCAAACACCTTTCTAGTTTCTGCTTTTAAAAGTTCAATAGCTTTAGGTTTCATGTAGAGGGAAGATCGTAGAGTATTTAACTCGCTGTGTCTACCTTTATTCCACTTGACATAACATCCCCCAGGTTAATCCATGTTGTTAACATGGAAGGGTTTCCTTCTGTTTTCAGGCTGAGTATATCTATTTCTGAGTATTGGTTCATCAAATATGTACCACATTCCTCTACTCATTCATCTGTTGATGGACACTTAGGTTGTTTTCATCTTGGCTTTTGTGAATAGTGCTACAGTGGACACAAGACTGCAAATACTCTTCAAGATCCAGATTGTATTTCCTTTGGATGTATACCCAGAAGTGGGATTGCTGGATCATATAGTTCTGTATTTAATTTTTTAAGGAATCTCTAAATTATTTTCCATAATGGGTGTAACATTTTACATTCCATCAATAGTGCTCAAGGATTCCCTTTCTCCATATCCTCACCAATATTTGTTATCTCTTTTTTTTTTTAAAGATTTTATTTATTTATTTGACAGAGAGAAATCACAAGTAGATGAGAGCAGGCAGAGAGAGAGAGAGGGAAGCAGGCTCCCTGCTGAGCAGAGAACCCGATGCGGGACTCGATCCCAGGACTCTGAGATCATGACCTGAGCCGAAGGCAGCGGCTTAACCCACTGAGCCACCCAGGCGCCCAATATTTGTTATCTCTTATCTTTTTGATAACAACCTTTCTAACCAGGGATCCCTCATTGTGGTTTTGATCTGTCTACCTGATTGCTAGTGACATAAAGCACCTTTTTATACACCTGTTGCCCATTTGTATGTCTTCTTTCAAGGAATATCTATTCAGGTCCTTCGACCATGTTTTTCAATTGGATTATTTATTGATTTGTTTTTGCTATTTTGTTGTTTGAGTTCCTTACATATTTTGGATATTGATTCCTTATCAGATGTATGGTTTACAAATATTGTCTCCCATTCTATAGGTTACATCTTCAGTCTATGATTATTTCCTTTGTTGTGTGGAACCTTTTACAGTAAAAAAGAAACTAAGAAAATAATACCATTTATCATGGCATCAGAAAATACCTAGGAATAAGTGTAATCAAAGAGATGAAAAATCTGTACACTGCAAACTATAAACATCCATGAACAACATTGAAGACACAAATAAATGGAAAGCTATGCCATGTTCATAAATTGGAAAAATTAATAGTGTAAAAATATCTATCCTACCCAAAGCAATCTATATATTCAATGCAGTCCCTATTAAATTTCCAGGGATATTTTAGAGAAATAGAGAAAAACATCTTAAAACTTATATAGTAAATAAGTCGTGGGGCTGTAAAGCACAGAATGGTCACTATAGTTAATAATATTGAAGTGCAGCTTTGAAAGTTGCTGAGAATAAACTCATACAGCTCTCATCACAGGAAAAAAATCTTATTGTAACTTTGGATGGTGATGGTTGATCAGTAGACTTATTGTGGTGATCATTACTCTGTGTATACAAACATGAAATCATTACATTGTACACCCAAAACTAATAAATGTTAAATGTCAATGATACCTCAACAAAAAAGAAAAAAACAAACCAGGAATTAAAAAGCTATCAAAATTTTTAAATTCATATGGAGCCACAGAAGACCCCAACATCAAAGCATTCTTGAACAAGAAAAAAGCTGGAGACATCACATATCCTGGTTTCAAAATATATTACGAAGCTACAGTCATTAAAGCAGTCCTGGCGTAAAGACACACGTATAAACCAACAGAACAAAATAGAGCCCCCAGTAATGAGCCAACACACATACAGTCAACTCCTCTTCAACCAGGGTACCAAGAATACACAATGGGGAAAGGATGATCTCTTCATTAAATGTTATTGGCAGGGGTGCCTGTGTGGCTCAGTGGGTTAAGCCTCTGCTTTCAGCTCAGGTTATGATCCCAGAGTCCTGGGATCGAGCCCCTCATTGGGCTCTCTGCTCAGCGAGGAGCCTGCTTCCCTACCTCTCTCTGCCTGCCTTTCTGCCTATTTGTGATCTCTGTCTGTCAAATAAATAAATAAAATCTTTAAAAAAATGTTAGTGGCAAAACTAGATATCCACCTACAGAAGAATGACATTGGATCCTTATCTCACACCCACATCATAGACAATAATCAGCTCAGCCCAGATTCAGATAAAACCTAGAATTGTAAAACTATTAGAAAATAGTTAATAGAATATATATTAGATTCTATTAATATAATAGAAAATATATTAGAAGAAGCTTCTTAACATTCCTTAAGTCACTGAATTTTTTTTCCTCCAGTGTGCCCCCAAAGCCACAGGCAACGAAAGTAAAAGAGGCAAGGGAGATTATGTCTCAATTTTTACTTGAGAAAAGTCTTTTTATTTGATAGAGTGTTTTGGATGAAAGATGGCTTTGCTGGAAGTTGGACTCTGTTGACAGTTGCTTCTTCCCTTCGGGCACTTGAATATGTTACTCCATAACCTTCTAAAGGACAAGTCCATGTTTTCTTTTCTTTTTTTTTTTTTAATTTAATTTTTTTTTTCAAAAAATTCATTCTTTAAGCACCACACTCAGTGCTCCATGCAACACATGCTCTCCATAATACCCACCGCCGGGCTTACCCAACCTCCCACCCCTCTCCCTTCCAAAACCCTCAGTTCGTTTCTCAAAGTCCATATTTTCTTGCTTTCAAGATTTTCCCTTCTCTTTAGCATTTTTACCCTGATGAGTCTCCTTGTATAACCCATTCTGTTTTTCCAGATAGAGTGTGGTAAGCTTCCTGGGTGTTTAAATTAATGTTTCCCAATAAATTCAGAACATTTTCAGCCATTATTTCTTCATATATTTTTCCTTTTCATCTGTTCCCATCTTTCACCTTTTCCTTATGTGTGTGTTGATGCAGTCATGGTGTCCCATGTTTCTCCAAGGCTCTCTTCACTTTTCTTCATTCTTCTTCTCTCTGCTCTTTGGATTACATCCCCTTTGTCAGTCTATATTCCAAGTTTATTGATTGCCCCTCACTGTTGTTCAGATCTACTGTTGATTCCCTGTAGTAAATTTTTTATTTCTGCTATTATATATTTCAACTCCAGAATTTCCACTTAGATTGTTTTTTTAAAGATTGATTTTATTTAATTTTAATTTATTTATTTATCAGAGAGAGAGAGAGAGAGAGCGCGTGTGCACAAGCAGGCCGAGTGGCAGACAGAGAGAGAAGGGGAGGCAGCCTCCCTACCGAGCAAGGAGCCCAATGCAGGACTCAATCCCAGGACACTGGCATCTTTTTTTTTTTTTTCAGGACACTGGCATCTTAACCTGAGCCAAAGGCAGTGGCTTAACCCACTGAGCCACCCAGGCATCATCTTTTTTAATAATTTATTTTTATTTTTATTTTCTTTGTACTTGTTTTTTTTCTATTTGAGTTAATAGTCTTATCACACTTTACTTCTGTCATCATGGTTTCCTTTCATTCTTAATATATGTATAATGCCTATTTTGAGATCTTGGTCTATTAAACTATCTGGTTGTTCTTGTGGACAAGTTCTGTTGCCTGCGTGTGTGTGTCTGTATGTGTGTGTGCATGGGAGATGGGTCATATTTTCTGGTTTTAAAGAAACAATTTTCTATTCTGTGTCACCCTAGTTATTCATACCTCATGTTATGCTGTGCATACACACATAGAACAGGTTTTTAGAAATACACAATTTATGGGCTCCTGGGTGCTCAGTCATTCGAGTCTCTGACTCTTGGTTTCTCTTCAGGTCATGATCTCAGGGTCATGAGGTCAAGATCAGGAGTCTGCTTATCTCTTCCCTCTCCCATTGCCCCTCTCCTGCTCTCTTCCCTTCTCTCTCTTTCTCTCTAAGATAAATAAAATAAATCTTTAAAAAAATACACAGTTTATAACCCTACCCCCCTTCTCCCAACCCCCCTCCCCCCAGCAACCCACAGTTTGTTTCGTGAGATTAAGAGTCACTTATGGTTTGTCTCCCTCCCTATCCCATCTTGTTTCATTGATTCTTCTCCTACCCACTTAAGCCCCCATGTTGCATCACCACTTCCTCATATCAGGGAGATCATATGATAGTTGTCTTTCTCCGCTTGACTTATTTCGCTAAGCATGATACGGTCTAGTTCCATCCATGGGGAGGGTATGTGCTTTTGGGTAAATTGGAAGGGGAGATGAACCATGAGAGACTATGGACTCTGAAAAACAATCTGAGGGGTTTGAAGTGGCGGGGGGGGTGGGAGGTTGGGGTACCAGGTGGTGGGTATTATAGAGGGCACAGCTTGCATGGAGCACTGGGTGTGGTGAAAAAATAATGAATACTGTTTTTCTGAAAATAAATAAATTGAAAAAAAAATAAAAAAAAATACACAGTTTAAAAATGTTTTGTAAAACAATGTTTTACAGTCTAAGTTTGTAAACCACTGGACTAGCCAAGCTTGACCTCTTTGACCTCTTTGACCTTCAGATTTACTATCCAAGGACACTTTGGATTCGAAAACAGGTATGAGCAGAGCAAGTCTTCAACACTGGCTCTTCTCTCCTTTCTGGAATTTTTCTCAATTTGGTCAAAGTTTTACCTGATTTGTTTCCAGCTTGCTTCTACCTAACTTATTTCCGACATGTAGTTTTCCCGATGCTTTTTGCATTCTCGCAAGGGTAGAGTCTCCCGGGATGAATCGGCTCTTCTCTGAGGTGGATGTCTTGGGTATTGTTGTTGTAAAAAGACCTCACTCTGATCTCTCCATCACAAAAAGAGACGAGATCTTAACCCAGCTTCACCTTTTCTAGCAAAAGGACACAAATGCCATATGCAATGCACATTTACTCTGTCATTCTTCTTCTCGATTCTTCCTGGGCTGACAGCTGTATAGCATGAAATAAGGGGTGCTTTTGGCCAGCTAGAAATATAAAGGCCATAAAGAAACAGCACACACTGCACTCATTTCCCATAAAACAGGACCATTTTTATTACTTCTGATTTATAATAGAAATGACAATTGCATATATTTCTTCATGCGTGTACAGAATCAAACACAGATCATAAAACTCCCTGAACAATACAGGACTCTACCAATTAGGTCTGAAACTGAATACTTTTCCTTTAGTCTAAAAACTTGAAAAACATTCCTGATGGATCTCTCCCAAGCCCCCTTGCTCTCATGAACACATGTACCCACAAACATCCAAAAAACTTTGCCAAAGGAATAACCACAGCTTGAAATCCATTGTCATTATCTATGTTAAAAAAGTTAGGTATTTAAAATTATTTCCCATGAACATAAATTAAAATATTTCAAGTAAATTAAAATATTTCATCCTTTTGGCACTTTAAAACATTTCAGAGTACTTTATCCCATACCTTAATTTTAATATAATGCCGCAGGGTAGTATTTCTTTTCTTTCTTTTTTGCTTTGTAATCTGATGAATATAAAGATCCTTTTGGAATGGTCCTTTTCATCAGATGGCCAAAAATGTGCCCATGCATGCATTTTTACATATGATTTCAGGCTGTATACAAAATATACCCAGGGATCACAAATCAGAGAGTCCCTTTTTAAAAAAAAAATAGGAAAGGAATAAATGTGTATCCAGCACGACACTGATACCATATGTTACTTCATGTGTTGCAGCTCACAGAAGTGCCAATATATTTTAGAAATGAGGACTTTGAGACTCAATGGGGTAGTTAATCCAGTCACACAGTGAGCACATAGCCCAGCTGGGACTCGGTTGATATCATCATCTCCCTTCACATTTTTTCATTTCACCATCTCTAATGTTAATCAAGAGCTAATAAAAGATGAGTCCACAAGCAGTGCTTCTTCTCTAGGAGTCAATTAAATGTCATGATAAAGCATCCTGCCCCACTGATTAGTAGTTGGATGAACTTGTAGACTTCAGTTCTCTGTGCTGCATCATTCTCATCTGTGAAGTGGGGATAAACACACCATCTCACGTGGCTGTTATGAAGAGTAAGAGATTTTAAATTATTATTATTATTATTTTTTAAAGATTCTATTTATTCATTTGACAGAGAGAGATCACAAGTAGGAAGAGAGGCAGGCAGAGAGAGAGGAGGAAGCAGGCTCCCTGCTGAGCAGAGAGCCTGATGCGGGACTCGATCCCAGGACCCTGAGATCATGACCCGAGCCGAAGGCAGCGGCTCAACCCACTGAGCCACCCAGGTGCCCCAAGAGTAAGAGATTTAATCTAGGGAAATAGCTTAGAACCTAAAATGTTCCTACAACATAGAATGTCTCATAGTATGGAACATGGAAATGTCCTAGCGTATTTTAATAATCATTATTATTTCTCTGATTCTAATACCTTGGTTCTTTTACCTCTTATGCTATAAATATATGGCTGGTATTTTTCCTCCCAGAAATTTCTCTCTCTCTCTCTTTCTCTCTTTCTCTCTCTCTCTCTTTCTCTCTCTGTCTTTCTTTAAGATTTTATTTACTTATTTGAGAGAGAGAGAGAGACTGTGTATAGGGAGAGGAATAAGCAGACTTGTCCCTGAGTGCAGAGCCCAACTTGGGGCTCAATCTCAGATCCCTGAGATCATGACCTGAGTGGAAACCAAGAAGCAGAGGGTTAACTGAATGAGTCACCCACACACCCCTCTTTTTATCTCAGTTAACTTTTTCTGGTGTTTCTATAAAAAGACAATGCAAATATGTTAGCAAATAAGGTTAAAACGAGCCAGGGGAAATTGAGTGTTTTAGCCTATTTTCCTGTCACTGAAGTCTTAATTCTCCTGCTAGACCAAGCATAGCAGATGTGGTGACTCCTGAGGTATTGGTATGCAGACCAGGTGCATCCATAGTGAATTCAGTTAGTGGCTCCTGACTCATTTATGCAGAATTTAACTCTCTCCTTCCCCGTGGCGTTATTATAAAACAAGATTTCAAAAATCAGTTATCTTCTATCATTTCTGTCCTATATTTTAGCTTATATTTTCTGCCAGGACCTCACTCCTCAGCTACAGGCCTGTGTATTCACAGGATACTTTCTGCCCTCCTCTACAGTAATTTTTGTGCTTTAATTTCCCTGGTTCTAATTAGAAATGATAACGATGCTAAATAGTGATACTAACCACAAGGGATTGTTGGAAAGACTAAGGGAGGTGTGGTGTCTGCTTTTAAGTGTCAGCTTGGTTGGACCATGGTGCCCAGCTGACTGGTCAAGCACCAGTCTAGAGGTTTCTGTGAAGGCAGGTTTCAGATGTGAAAACCATTTAACTCAGTAGTCGATTGAGGAAAATAGATCGCCTTCCACAATGTGGGAGAGTCTCATGTGAGCAGTTCAAGGTCTTTTTTTTTTATTTTTAAGATTTATATTTATCTATTTGGGGGTGGGGGCATGCGTGCAAGCACATGTAGGGGCAAAGGAAGAGAATCCCCAAACAGACTCCCCACTGAGTGCAGAGCCCTATGCCACACAGCATGGAGCTCAGTCCCACCATGAGATCAGGACCTGAGCTAAAACCAAGAGTCAGTGGCCCAACCAACTGAGCCACTCAGGGGCCCCTGATCAATTCAAGATCTTAAGAGAAAAAAATGAGTTTCCCAAAGAGGAAGGAGTTCTCTCTTAAGACTGCTCCTGCTGGAATTTCCAAACTTCCAGCCAGCTCTGCAGATGTCAGATTTGCCAACCCCTATAATCATGTGAACCAGTTCTTTAGAGTAAGTCTATCATTTATTATCTGTCTATCTGTGTATACAGATGCACACACACACACGATTGGTGCTACCTCTGGTTCTCTGAGGAACCCTAATTAATGCAAGAGGTAGCATATTTAGCACCTGAAGTAGTGCCGGTCTATAGAAAGCACTTCAGTTACAGCATACAATTACAATTGGATATTATGTAAATAAACTCTGATAAACACCCAGTATAAAAATTAAACCAGGGGCACCTGGGTGGCTGAGTCATTAAGCATCTGCCTTCAGCTCAGGTCATGATCCTAGGGTCCTGGGATCAGCCCACAAGCAACTCTTTGCTCAGTAGGAGACCTTCTCCCTCTCCCACTCCCCCTGCTTGTGTTCCCTCTCTCTGTCAAATAAATAAATAAGTAAATCTTAATAAAGATAATAAACTATGACTGCCTTATTGTTGAGTCAGAATGAAGAGCTGACAAGGTTTCTCTGCCTGGGGGGCTCCCCTACCTCTCTGCAGCTGTCAGTAAAGACCATCTTTTAGGCACATCTTGATAATCCTTGGAACACATTCTCAAATCCAGTGGGCTCAACCTTTGGGCTATATTTAAAGGCTCCATTTTCTGTCTACCTGGGACATAATCAAGTGCATCACTAGACAACACTGATGGTGCTTTTGTATAAGAAAAGCCCAAGTATTTTTCCTCAGACTTGGGCTCAGTTTTGTGATGCCCTTACAACACATGGGTGGAATGACTGCTTTCATGCCCACATAGTTTTCTCAAGACGATGCCTGCCAGGGAAAGATTTATAATGATGACGGTCAACTGAGAATAGCTTAAAATCTAACTGAGAGTCAAAAAAATGGGTGGGACCTGATTTGCCCGCTAGGTTTTATGGTAGTTTTCAATTGTCAGTGAGCGCATTAAATTTAAAAAGAAGAGGAAGAAGAAGAAGAAGAAGGAGAAGGAGAAGGAGAAGGAGAAAGAAGAAGAAGGAGAAAGAAGATGAAGAAGTAGTAGTAGTAGCAGTAGTAGTAGCGGCAACCCAACAAAGACCGACATAATCATAGTCTCTGGATGTCAGGCATTGTTGGTTGGACTTTTAAAAATTATCTAAGGTGATCCTAAAATATGCACCTGGCTAAAAATATTGACCAACTTACTTCATGCAGCTTGTTTTTCTTGGTGATTAGAAGAGAGAAGTTAGAACCACTGGCCTGCGACTCCTCATTTTCCCTAGGAGCTGTGTATCCCTGGATCAGGTAAAGAAAACAAGGCAGGTGACCTACCTGGGAAGAGTCTACCAGTAGATCAGACCTGCAGTTAAATGGATTAATGATTTTGCTCAGAGGAAGAGGCTTTATCTTGTAAACACCCCCCGTGCATCTTCCTTGGCTAAAGGAATACTAACAGGGAATAAATTCAGAACTGATGAGCCATGGCTCTCTGGAGAAAGTCATGTAAGCGCTCAACTCTCTGGGGTGTAAAATGGGGATGCTTCATAACTTCAATACTCTTCACTGTGTTAGGCGATGACCTTTAAATCTCCAGTTGCAGAGCCCGTCTCTTGTTTTGGGCTAGTGAGTTCAGGTCTGATACGGGAAGACAAAGCTGGAAAGGTGCCTTTGTAACTCGGACTTCTCTGGTCTCTTTCTGAGCCTATCTACTGTCTCCATCCTTGGGATTATTAGTACAATTTGATACTAGGTGAGATCTCTGATGAGCTTGAGCCTGACCTAACAATCCTATCATTTGTATTAACTCACATAGCAATCCGTTCTGGGACATTCTGGTTTGCCAGCTTTCAAAGAGTTAGGCTGGAAATGGTAATATGAACAATCTTTCATTTTATCCTGATGGTCAGAGAGTATAGGCATCAGTACCCTAGACTGATTTAAAAAAAAAAAAAAAAAGGCGGTGGAACAATAGC
Source organism: Neogale vison (assembly GCF_020171115.1). Taxonomy (NCBI): domain Eukaryota; kingdom Metazoa; phylum Chordata; class Mammalia; order Carnivora; family Mustelidae; genus Neogale; species Neogale vison. The sequence continues at coordinate 134,049,043 of NC_058098.1, forward strand.
CATTGTACACATTGGACCACATCATCCCTTTACTTCTTCTATGCAGACTTGGTTTTATACAGCAAGAGGGACTGCCATGTGGTGGCACAGGGTGTTAATAATCTCTTATGAGATAAACACTAGAGACATCTGTTGTGATGATAGTTTTGTTTTTAAAAACATGCCTATCTTCAGTGGAGCCATGCCCTTAACGTGATGTCTTCCGCTCCCGGAGCAGCTACTGTGAGAATCCTGAGGAGAAATATCACCTCAGGAATCCAAGGCAATACTCTTGAGACTCCTGCCGATCAGTATGAGCAACATAAACAATTTGGTGACTGTTTCTAAGTTAGCTAAATCACATCTGCTAATGTTCACTTCCATTTCATAATAGGTCTGCAGAGATGCTATAAAATAGTCTGTTAGCAAATCTCCCAAGCCTTCTCGAAGTCCTAATGAGACTTCTAAACTTTCCACAGTTACCTAGGGAATCAGGGAAGTTCCCACTCATGCGTTGTCCATCTTCCTTCTCGGTGGCAAGAAGTGCATCTCAAATACCATTTTTCTTTCATATTAATTTTTTATTGGACTAGGAACACTCAACATGAGACCTACTTTTAAACAAATTTTCAAGTGTGTGATGCAGTATGGTTAACTATAGGCACAACGTTGTACAGCAGATTTCTAGAATTTATTCATCTTCCTTAACTAGAACTTTATACTCTTTGATCAGCCACTGCCCATTTCACCTCCTCTCAGCCCCATTCTATATGTTTATATATATATATATATATATATATATGTCTATTTTTCCTCTATGTTTCTATATGTTTGACTATTTTAGATATCTCTATAGTTATAATCATTTGTCCTTCTGTGACTGGCTTATGTCACTTAGGATCATGGCAGGATTTTCCTTTTTTTTTTTAAGGCTTGATAATATCCTATTATATGTGGATTCCACATTTTTGCTATCCGTTCTTCTGTTAATGGACATTTTAGTTGTTTCTGTATCTTGGCTGTCATGAATAAAGCTAAAATGAATATGGGAGTGCAGATATTTCTTTGAGATTCTGATTTCCATTCTTTTTTAATGGAAATTCCAAATGGAGATTCTGATTTCCATTCTTTTGGAACCCTACCCACGAGTGAGATTGCTGGATCATGTGGTAATTCTATTTTTAATTTTTCAAGGGACCTCCATGTTTTTTGCTGTAGCTGATGTCCCAGGTTACAGTCCACCTACAGTATATAAGCACTCCTACTTCCCCACACCCTTCTAACACCTATGACCTTTTCTTTTTGATAATAGCTAACCTACAGGTGTGAGCTGATAGCTCATTGTCGTTTTGGTTTGCACTTTCCTGATAATTTATATTGTTGAGAATCTTTTAATATGCCTGTTGGTCATCTGCATGTCTTCTTTGGAGAAATATCTATTGAAGCACTTTGCTTCCCCCCCCACCATTTTAAAAGATTTTATTTATTTATTTGAGAAAGAGAGAGAGAGAGCAAGAGAGAGAGAGCATGAGCAGGGATGACGGAGAGGGAGAAGCAGGCTCCCCACTGAGCAGTGGGCCCAGTGTGGGGCTTGATCCCTGACATCATGACCTGAGCACAAGGCAGATGCTTAGGCAACAGAGCCACCCAGGTGCCCCTGCTTCCCCCTTTTTTGTTTGTCAACAAGCTTTATCTTTCTTTTCACTTGATGGTATTGTGGATGTCTCTCCACATCATTAAAAAATTCTTCTCAAAATGTTTAGGTTTTTAATATTTGTATGGTATTCCATTTTATGAATATTCCACAGAAAAATCCTTAATACTGGATATTTAAGTTTTTCTATTTTTTTTTTTTGCTACGTATTTATATGATACTTGCCATTTTAGTGTTTTAAACACTTTACTTTAGTTAAATTCATCTCTACTAGAACTTTATGGATTTGATACTATTCTATCCTCATTTTATAAATTGGGAAATTAAGCACAAAGAAATTAAGTGTCTAAGATCCCACAGCTAGCGAGTTAAGTGGTGGACCCTGATTAAAGTCGAGGCAGACAAGAATCCCGTCTGCAGGCCTAATTCTTATATTATACTGTGTCTCATTGCTCCAATGATCATAACTGAAGCTAAATATTTTTTGCATCCTTAGTAATTTCTTTGCTGTATGTATCTAGTTGGGAAATAACAGTCATAGGAGGTGCACATGTCACAGTTGTCAATGCAAACTGTTCCAAACTGTGCTTTGGTTGTTTTTTTTTTTTTTTTTTCCATTTTTTTAAACTGTAAAATACACATAATGTAAAATTTACTCTCTGAACCATTTTTAAGTGTACAGCTCAGTGGTACTTAAACACATTCATAGTGTTGTGCAACCACCACAGCCATCCGTCCCGAGAACTCTTTTCATCTTGAAAACTGAAATTCCACACCCAGCAGACAATAACACTCCATACCCCTCTCCCTCCAGCCGTGACAATAATCATTCTTTGTGTCCATGATCTGACAACTCTAAGTGCATCCTATATATGGAATCATGCCCTATTTGTCTTCTTGTGGCTTTCTTCACTTAGCATAATGTCCTCAGAGTGCATCCATGTTGTAACATATGTCAGAATTTCCTTCCTTTTTTAAGGACTGAAGGAAGGGACTTTCCTTTACTTGAAGAGGATACTGACAAGAAGCTTAACTCATTGTGAAAAACCTGAAGATTTGTAGAGTACAGGGGATAAGCTAAGTAGTTCGCCCCAAGAGCTTGGAGACCTGACCTAGCCACCTGACTTTAAAAATCTTACCAGCACTTTAGACACAGGAAGTCAGGAACTTCTCTAAGCTTGATATTCTGCTTCCAAACGGTAAGGTCACTGACCGAGACATAAATTTTGCTCTGGGCCCACTTATTTTGACTTCATTAATCTCTCATTCTGATTCCTGAATACACTTACTGTCTTCTATTGTGGAGAATCAGGAACAAAACTTCACAAATAAAGACATAACCCTCAGTTCATTCAAATATTCTCATATATGTCAATCCAAATACCCAAAAGGTCCAAGGAGACTGGTCAGCCATGTGGAGTCTCTTTCAAATGTGCCAAGGGAGAACTTACTTGGAAGTTCTGATTACAAAGTTAAACATTGATTCAGTGTGTTTCGTCTGTGTCACGATTTATTCAGTTGTTTTGTATATAATGTGCTTTCCCCTTTCTGCTAAAATTCTTGAAGGACAAATGACACTCAGACTGAGCTGTACATGACAGCATCCACTAGGCATGTGAGGCTATCCAGTCCTTGGTTTCTCGGGCGGACTAACCACATTGCAAATGCTCAGTAACCATAATGGGCTTGCGGACACTGTATTGGTGGTGCAGATAAAAGACATTTCTATTGTCACAGAAAGATCTGCCAGCTAGCACTATACTGGAAAATATGGTGGTTTCTAGTTGCTCAGGAATCCTTCTGAGTATGCTCTGAAAGATGGAAGTCCAGTTTGAGAAGGAGGTTGAAGAACACCAACTTTTGGTGCGGTCAAAATAAAGCACAAATTGGGGTCAGATATTAGGATTCATATCGAGTTCTGCACTTGAGAGGTCAGATGTAGGACTTTGGACAATTCCCTTGGACTGCTAATGTGTCTAGACACAGGTGGTTTTATCTGTATTATGTTAAAATAAATGTACTTCCTCCTTCATAGGGTTGTTCTAAGGATAAAATGAAATAATGCACATAGGTAAGTATTGTCTCATGAGTCTTCATATATTCTGAATCTAAGATGGTGCCAGGCATATTTAGGTTGCCAAAAAAATACTTAATAACTGATGGGTGGGATGACAGATATGCACCCAGTTGAATAATCATTGGTGTGGACAGTTTGAAAAGAAATCTGTTTATGAAATTTTATAAATATAGTTTTGGTCATCAAGAAAAAAATTATTTTACTCAAGTAAAACTTGTCCTCAGAGACTTAATTCTAAATTTGCTATGTTGGAGGAAAAAGATTAGCAGATCAGTATAAATAACTCTAGAAGTTGTGAAATCTTTTTTTTAAAAATTTTTATTTATTTTATTTTATTTTATTTTTTTAAATTTATTTATAGCCCATGAGAGACTATGGACTCTGGGTAAATTGGAAGGGGAGGTGAACCATGAGAGACTATGGACTCTGAAAAACAATCTGAGGGGTTTGAAGTGGCAGGGGGGTGGGAGGTTGGGGTACCAGGTGGTGGGTATTATAGAGGGCACAGCTTGCATGGAGCACTGGGTGTGGTGAAAAAATAATGAATACTGTTTTTCTGAAAATAAATAAATTGGGAAAAAAAAATCTCAGGCATACAAACTAAAAATCCTTAATGTCACACACACACACACAAAAAAACAATCTGAGGGGTTTGAAGTGGCGGGGGGCGGGGTGGGAGGTTGGGGTACCAGGTGGTGGGTATTATAGAGGGCACGGATTGCATGGAGCACTGGGTGTGGTGAAAAAATAATGAATACTGTTTTTCTAAAAATAAATAAATTGAAAAAAAATTTATTTATAGCATAGAAGTTGTGAAATCTTTTTAGCTAATTTTGTTTTAAAGTTCCGGCCAATATTTGCGTGTATTCTAAAGTTAAGAAGATGACCATAAATTTTCTTGCAACTAAATCATCTCTGGATATTATGTATTTCTATTATTTGGATTTTTTTTTAAGATTTTATTTATTTATTTCACACACACACACACACACACAGAGCACAAGCAGAGGGGAGAGATGGAGAGGGAGAAGCAGACTCCCCACTGAGCAGGGAGCCTGATGTGGAACTCCATCTGAGAACCCTCAGATCATGACCAGAGCCAAAGGCAAATGCTTAACTGACTGAGCCATCCAGGTGCCCCTCTGATAGTTGTTTTTTAAGGTCAACTTAACTTTAGAGTGAGATAGTGTTCATTCTAAGGTTGTTTCTCTGAGTTCTCTCTACTATTGCCAAGCACAACATTGAGCCAAGAGTTGGGGAACAGTCTGTGAGAGAAAAAGAGGAGTCCCGTTCACTCTCAATTTACAGAGAATTCTAAGTGTCAGTGACCTGGTTGTATTTACAGCGCATTGTATCTTTTTTTTTTTTTTAACAGTATTTATTTATTTATTTACTTAAACATACAATGTATTTGTTTCAGGGATACAGGTCTGTGAATCATCAGTCTTACACAATTCACAGCACTCACCATAGCAGATACCCTCCCCAATGTCCATCACCCAGCCACCCTAGCCCTTCCCCACCCCAGCAACCTTCAGTTTGTTTCCTGAGATTAAGAGTCTCTTGTAGTTTGTCTCCCTCCTGGGTCCCATCTTGTTTCATTTTCTCCTCCCTTCCCTCCATGAATCGCTGCCCTGCCTCTCAAATTCCTCATATCAGAGAGATAATATGATTATTGTCTTTATCTGATTGACTTATTTCACTTAGTATAATATGCTTTAGTTCCATCCACCTGGTTGCAAATGGCAAGATTTCGACCCTCTAGTTCCATCCATGTTGTTGCAAATGGCAAGATTCCGTGCTTTTTTGATGGCCCTGTAGTATTTCACTGTATATTTATACCACATCTTCTTTATCCATTCAACTGCTGATGGACATCTAGGCTCTTTGCATACTTTGGCTATTGTGGACATTGTTACAGCACATTATATCTTATAGATTGGGATATAGCTCAGTTGAGGGGTTGTATGGAAAAGAGAAGTGATTTCTGATAGTCTAATATGAAGATAAATAGCAAAACATCTTTGAGAAGAAAGACAAAGAAATAAATAGGGCATTCAAGTGCTTTGAGTTTTCTGGACTCTCCAAAGACATCTTTGCAACCTAAACTAATACTAGATGGGAGGCATTGAATGACATAAGGTAAAGCGTACTTACAGAGTTTAAGGAACTGAATTCTAATCTGAACTTTATTATTCATTGTTTGTAGAAACTTTGGCAAATGCTTCCCTTGCCCTTTTAATTTCCTTCTTTATAAAATGAAGGATTTAGGCTATGTGATCTCTTGCATTAATTTTGGTTCCAGAGTTTTATGGTTTAGTCTGCAACACTATATTCATATGATGGCCCTGCATTTCCTTTTTATTTTTTTTTAAAGATTTTATTTATTTATTTGACAGACAGAGATCACAAGTAGGCAGAGAGGCAGGCAGAGAGAGAAGGGAAGAAGCAGGCTCCCTGCCGAGCAGAGAGCCCGATGTGGGGCTCGATCCCAGGACCCAGGAATCATGACCTGAGCCGAAGGTAGAGGCTTTAACCCACTGAGCCACCCAGGTGCCCCTGGTCCTGCATTTCTTAAAGAACATGTTCATTCATCATGCTTTCTTAACATGGAATCATAGGTGCTCTGATATGTTTCTATGACCACAGGCTCCAGGCAGTAGATAAAAGAACACATCACTTTGGAGCCATACATATTGGGTTTCCAGTCAACTATTCCATGTGTTTTAGGAACTCACAGTTGCCTTTTCTGTAAAATGTGAAGTATTTTTATACACATATTGAAAATTTCTTATGTAGAAAAAACCAGATATATTCATTATCTAGTTTGTTTTTGCATTTAATATAGGAAATTAGATCTCAACCAAAAGGATATATTACTGTTTGCATCTGCTCTTTTTAATATGCCTATGGCCTTTCAACTGACAATTCAATTAGGATATATTAATTTTTAATGCTAAAATGTTAAATAATTTAAAATGAAATAAAGTGGTACTTGTAATTCTAGAAGTATTTCATTTAAATTTCGTGATTTTTTTTTGAAAATTTTTTCTTTTGCTAGTCACTAAGATGATTAAAAGATTTCTTCACTTTTATTTTACTACCTCATTGCTTTTGACTATGTATTTATCTTTCCAAAGATTTCTACTTGCTTAATTTTACAAAGATCAAGAACAAACACTTCATAGCAGATAAAAAAACATGAAAAAACCAGTCTCACAAAATGCATATTAAAAAAACAATGAAGTATCACCCCCCCCCCAAATGTATCATAAACAAATCCATCTTATTTTTTATTTTAATGCTACTGGATTTTGGCAAATGTCATATAATATTGACTATTTTAAATTAAATTAATTTTATGCATTAAGTCATATTTTGGCAAAATATATCAATACATCAATTATATTTGACACTTTTATTTGCTTTTTCATTTAATTAATAATTTCAACTATACGGGGACCTGGGTGGCTCAGTCAGTTAAGTGACCAACTCTACATTGAGGCTCAGGTCATGATCTCAGGGTTGTGAGATCGAGCCCCGGGTCAGGCTCTGCACTGAATTTGGTGCCTGGTTGAGATTCTCTCTCTTCCTCTTCCTCTGCTCCCCACCCCAGCACTCAGGCACACAGCATGTGTACTTTCTCTCAAAAAAAAATAGCAATAATTATTTCAACTGTAGACTCTGAACAAATAACCAGAAGAATATCAAGTTTATGTACATAGACACAAAGAAGCATTTATTTCTATTCATCTATTTAAATATAATTTAACTTTTAAAAATGTTCATCTCTGTTTTACCACATTTTACATATATTCTATACAAAATACTGTAGGACTTCAGCTTGCATATATCCCTTGCCTATAGTGAAGTTTATTTTTGGAGCAGGTAGCAAGATATGGAATATTATTGTTTCATGCACATGTTCAACAATCAAGAAATAAATAAATGTCGTGACATGCAGGTTAAACAAATACGTTTCAGATGTTAACTATGCTGCATATTTATCAGCATGAAAATATTTAGGTTATTTTATGAACATAGCCATATGTTTGCAACACACATGTCTAGCAGGTACATTATCACCACCCAGGGGTTGAAAATTGGTTTGGGGGGAAAACATAAATCTACATATAGGACATAAATAGATATATGGTCTGTCTATCATATTAGAATTCTATCAAATGGTTATTAAGAAAAAAATTATTTAAAAAATCTTCTTGAAGGAGGGATACTGATGAAAAATTTGAGAAACACTGGCTTATAATATTAAATACTAAAGGCAGAATGTGAAGTACTCAACATATCTGTATGTGGTATATGCACAAATGAATACATAGGCAAGGTACACACATGCACATTCTCACACAAAGAATAAAACAGAAAGTACCACATTGCAATGAAATTTCTATGTATGTAGTTATAATGAGATCTCATTTATTATCAATATCTCTTTTTTTCTGATTTGCACGATTTTCTTTGTAAGAAGCATACAGTATTTTAAAACATTATTTTAAAAAACCAGTAATAAGCAGAGAGAGTCAATTATCATATGGTTTCACTTATTTGTGGAGCATAACAAATAGCATGGAGGACAAGGGGCATTAGAGAGGAGTAGGGAATTTGGGTAAATTGGAAGAGGAGGTGAACCATGAGAGACTATGGACTCTGAAAAACAGTCTGAGGGGTTTGAAGTGGCGGGGGGTTGGGAGGTTGGGGTACCAGGTGGTGGGTATTATAGAGGGCACGGCTTGCATGGAGCACTGGGTGTGGTGAAAAAATAATGAATACTGTTTTTCTGAAAATAAATAAATTGGAAAAAAAAAAAAAAAACCAGTAACTGCTTTAGGTTATATTTGAGCCCAGGGTCAGCCTGCATAGGGGGTTCACTGTTGCGAAAAGACAGACTTGGAACGTTTGGAGATTAGCAGGTAACTAGGGAAAAAATCACATACAAAGAGTACTTGTCGGCACACAGCAAGTCTTTTCTGGTGCCAAAAAAGAAATTGAACACTAATAGTTCTTTGGTCTAAAAGGAACACAGTTTTGTAAATCTGTGTGCTCACAGAAGCTGTCAAGGAAGAGGTAGGACTTGTGTTTGCTGTTGGAAGGTATGTCTAGCAAAGGGATCAGGTTTTGTTTATTGAGCCAAATATGGCAGGGAGAGTGGATTAAATGGGATGCAGGCTTAATTTTCTCTCCCGTAAAATCTGCCCAGGTACAGGCAGTCCAGTGTCAACACGTGGCTCATTGTCTTGGACACTCGCGTCCTTGTATCTCGCTGCTCTACTATCCTAATGTTTGGCTTCTATTCTCAAGATTGACCTCATGGGACATAAGTGATGCTGAAGATCCAGTTCTTATATCCACATTCCAGGATTCTTTTTAAAAAGCCCTCTCAAAAGAAGCACAAAATGTTTCCACTTATAATTTATTGGATGAAAGTCATATTATGGCCCCATTTAGCTCCCAGTAGGACGGACAAAAACATTCTCTATTCTAGAAGGCAATGTTCCTCCCCAAAATTTGCATATGTGTTACTAAAGAAATAAAAGGAGAAAAATGCTTATTAGTCAACTGGCTGTTTCCACCACACTCCGCACTTTTTAAACACTAAAGATCTCTATTCATCTTTCTTCTCACAAATAGAACACATCCTTTCTGCCTTCCTAAGAAAATATCCCCGTGGTCCCTTCCAGTTATTAGGTCCAACTCAAAATGTGTAATCTCTGAGTGAAATCTCTCTCTTCCTCAGGTCCAGAAGTGTCATCTAGTATTATATAAACAGGAAACAATTTTTTGCCTCCATAGCAACCAGTGGAGATGATATAGAACAACCTAGTAAGAATTACTATTTTCAAAAGGTGACAATTATTTTACTGTGAGAAGTCATGTGTAAGAAATATTAAAGCTGATGGAGTATAGAATAGGAACCAATTACTGGCTCGAACTGTGTTATGAAGGAAGAATGATCTGGATGCCAATGAATGGATATACCTTAACTGGTAAAAATTATAATTAAAGCTATAGTAATAATAGCATTACGTTATTAATAATGAAACTCATTAACAAACATTTGCTTCCTATGCTTTATGCATCCTTCTTATTTCTCTACATTACTTAACCCATTTATTTATTGTAACAATCTTATGATACAAAAGGTTTATCCCCATTTTGAAGAGAAGTTAAGTGTCTTCTGGTCACATTCATCCGGCTAGTAAGTGGCAAGACTATGAGCTAATTCCACTCAGTCTAGTGTCCTGCTTTTAACCACTGCAATAGACCTGTTATTTTTACTACTGGCATAAATGGAAAGAATGCTCAGCAGAAGTTTTGGAGGCATTGCACAGCATGTAATAGGAACTAGCAGGTGGTTTTAATTTAGGCGATGGCCCAAGAGTGTTTGCAAACCACAGATAAAGACCACTGGGTGTGAGCTATGTTTTACTGTTGTTACAAACCTATTTTAGACACTGTCTTAATACTGATGAGATGATTATGATATTTAGATCACTGCTTACAGACATGATATAGAACTAATCTCACTCGAGATGCATGTATATTAATATCGATGATCTCCATATCTACACATTAATGCCAAGAGCCAATGTGGGTTAGATGGAGACTGGCCAGATATGGGAGCTGTAGCATATTTATGTGCCTTACACAAAAGCCAATATAGAAAGAAAATGAAAAATGGAGTGCTAAAAAATGCTCTGTATGCATCCTCTTTATTTATTTACTATGTTATGTTCAAGGTTAAAGTACCAATTTGTTAAGGGAGAATGTTCTGAAGTAACAATTTAGGAAAGTTTTGCTCATGCATTTATTTTTTCTAATGTTGCTTTGCTTATAAGAATGTATAATGCGAGCAACGCAAGGCTTTGAAGTTGATCACACTTAAGAGATGAGATTTAAATTTGTACGAGTTGGCACAGAGTAGACAACGAATGTATTCTAGTTAAATGTAAATCTCACATTCCGCTAGCTCTAGTGGAGGATACGCTGTTTCTAGAACACACTATCCACTAGGGCTTTCTGGGATGTGGGCTATGTCCCGTATCTATGTTATTGGACATAGTAAACACTAGTTACATGTGGCTATTGAATACTTGTGGCTAAGGCAAATGAGAAACTGCATTTAAAATGTCTTTTAGTTCATTTAAATTTAAATAGCTAAATAGGGTTTCTGGCTGCCATATTGTACAGCATAGCCCCAGGAATCGAAAATTCAGTTAAAAAAATAAGGTGTACACCTAAAAATGGGGCACAAAGAAACATCACTTAAAATCATTACAAATGATGGTCACTGAGCAACAGGGTAGGAACAAGGAGAGGATTATCATTGAATTAAATTATCAAATATTTATTAAAGCCAACACTTATTTTTCAATGAGCTATATTTCAATCATTCAAATACAAATGTGAATAAAACATTTAAAGAGTTTTTCTAGTGGAGAAAAGGAGATGCAATTCATAAAATGTACAGTTTAATGTATAATATTATATAGGGAAAGATGCCTTGAGAACAGCTAAGGATAGAACCAGAGAAGAATGGAATAGGGTGGGTTGTCACTTTAGAAATGATTTCTAGGGAAACCATACGTGAAATTGGGACGCTTATTAAGATACTTATGACCTGAAGCAGGTGAAAAGGTAACCCTTGCAGATATTTGGGGAAGAATGTTGTAGATAGGAAGAAAGCCAGTGCAAAAGCTCAAGTAGGAACTGACTTAGAAAGGCTTAAAACATCAGAGAAGCCCATGTGACTTTGATGACCAAGTAGAAGTGTTGGCAGGTGAAACGAAAGAGTTAAGAAGGTTTCAAATCATACAGGTATCATGGTCCCTGGCAGATTTTGAGTTTTATACTAAAGGGATGAGAAATCTCTATATTAACTGCTTCAGAACTTATGTTACAATTAACAGTGCTACCATGCATTTTTTTCCCTGAAATTTACTGATTTTTATCTAAAGTAAACATTTGACCAAGAAACAAAATATTATTTTTAAAACACCAGAAATATGGTAGTAGTAATACATTTTTAAATTTTTAAAAAATCAACCATTATTTTTCAACCTTAACCAATCATTTCTACTTTTTATCTCTATCATAAATGTAAAATTAAAATAAAGGACAGGTAAGCAACAAGAGCAAAGCAATGCTATAATCTCCAAGTTCTTTCAGTGGCATATGAAAAACTAATTGTATTTGAGGTTTATTAGAAAAATAGAATCAATAGGCTGTGTGTGTTGGGGGGAGAGTTATTTTAAGGAATTGGCTTATGTGATCATAGAGAATGACAAGTTCAGTCTTTAGGGTGGGCCACTAGGATGGACCCTAGGCAAAAGCAAATTAAAAAAATATATATTTTGTTTCTTTTGCCTTTGGAGACGTATCTTGAAAGAAGTTGCTGTGGCTGATATCAAAGAGATTACTGCCTATGTTCTCTTCTAAGATTCTGATGGATTCCTGTCTCACGTTGAGGTCTTTTATCCATTTTGAGTTGATCTTTGTGTACGGTGTAAGAGAATGGTCCAGTTTCATTCTTCTACATATAGCTGTCCAGTTTTCCCAGCACCATTTATTGAATAGACTGTCTTTTTTCCACTGTATATTTTTTCCTGTTTTGTCGAAGATTAATTGACCATAGAGTTGAGGGTCCATATCTGGGCTCTCTACTCTGTTCCACTAGTCTATGTGTCTGTTTTTATGCCAGTACCATGCTGTCTTGGTGATCACAGCTTTGTAATAAAGCTTGAAATCAGGTAAGGTGATGCCGCCAGCTTTATTTTTGTTTTTCAACATTTCCTTAGCGATTTGGGGTCTCTTCTGATTCCATACAAATTTTAGGATTATTTGCTCCAGCTCTTTGAAGAATGCCGGTGGAATTTTGATCAGAATGGCATTAAAAGTATAGATTGCTCTAGGCAGTATAGACATTTTAAGAATGTTTATTCTTCCAATCCAAGAGCATGGAATGGTCTTCCATCTTTTTGTGTCTTCTTCAATTTCTTTCATGAGAGTTCTATAGTTCCTCAAGTACAGATCCTTTACCTCTTTAGTTAGGTTTATTCCAAGGTATCTTATGGTTCTTGGTGCTATAGTAAATGGAATCGATTCTCTAATTTCCCTTCCTGTATTTTCATTGTTAGTGTATAAGAAAGCCACTGATTTCTGCACATTGACTTTGTATCCTGCCACGTTGCTGAATTGCTGTATGAGTTCTAGTAGTTTGGGGGTGAGATACAGATGTCGTGAAAAGAAGGGCCATCTGTACCCCAATGTTTATAGCAGCAATGGCCACAGTCGCCAAACTATGGAAAGAACCAAGATGCCCTTCAACGGATGAATGGATAAGGAAGATGTGGTCCATATACACTATGGAGTATTATGCCTCCATCCGAAAGGATGAATACCCAACTTTTGTAGCAACATGGACGGGACTGGAAGAGATTATGCTGAGTGAAATAAGTCAAGCAGAGAGAGTCAATTATCATATGGTTTCACTTATTTGTGGAGCATAACAAATAGCATGGAGGACAAGGGGTGTTAGAAAGGAGTAGGGAATTTGGGTAAATTGGAAGGGGAGGTGAACCATGAGAGACTATGGACTCTGAAAAACAGTCTGAGGGGTTTGAAGTGGCGGGGGGGTGGGAGGTTGGGGTACCAGGTGGTGGGTATTATAGAGGGCAGGGCTTGCATGGAGCACTGGGTGTGGTGAAAAAATAATGAATACTGTTTTTCTGAAAATAAATAAATTGGAAAAAATATATATATATATATTTATTTTTGAGAGAGAGTGAGCTCGAATGGGTGGAGGGGCAGAGGGCAAAAGTCTTAAACAGATTCTGGGCTGAGCACAGAGCCCCAACATAGGGTTTGAGCTCATGATCCTGAGATCATGACCTGAGCTAAAACCATGAGTTCGGTGACCAACCAACTTAGCTACACAGGCTCCCAGGGAAAAGCAAGTGTTGACCTGCACTTCACATCTTAAAGTCATCCGCTGGCGGAATTCTCTTGCTAGGGAAAGCTGGTCTTCTGTTCCCTTCAGACTTTCAACTGAAGGTTATCAGGAAATGTTTAGGACAATCTTCTTTTTACAAAGTCCATCTATTTAAATGCTAATCTCATCCAAAAACACCCTCAGAGAAACATCCAGAAGAATATTTGACTCTATCTGCCCACAGGGCGCCATGGACCAACCAAGATGACACATAAAATTAATGACCATGCTAATAGTTATTAAACACCTTTTATAAGCCAGTAATCTCTACAACTTTATATCTCATTTTCCTTCTAAAAAAAAAAAAAGAAGCAAGCAAATCAATAAATAAAGAAGTAGGACAAGGAAGTTGAGATTAGGAGAAGGAAGTTGAGATAAGCAGAATTTTTGCAATAATGGTTTATCAGGATCATAAATTATCAGAGATAAATTTATCAGAGATACATTATAAAGTGGATTTAGCATGAAAGAGGCAGTGACCCTGGAAGCAGAAAAAGCTTGAGAGGTTGTTTGAATCGTGCCTGGTAGGTGAGAAAGTGGAAAGGACCCAAGCGGATAACTTTAAAAAAATGTTTGGCCCTGAAGGGGAGATTGCATTGTAGTAGCTTTTGGAGGTCAACAGCTGGGATTTTTGAGATGAACACTGCTGAAATCCTGTTTGGAAATTAGATAAGAGAACGAATAAGGGAGGGGGGCTTGAGATGATAGTATTTTTGTTTTTGTTTTTGTTTTTTGCCGTCATGAAAATCCCTTTGGTGATTTCCTCTCTTGAGAATGAAGGAAATAATGGAGTTTTGTGAGCACTGGGTGCCCTGAAGTAGCTTCTGTGAAGAAGGTGAGGACATGGGGGGATGAGCTCTTTTCACACTCAGTGAGTCACACCCTCAAGGGGTGTGCACACAACCTGTGACTTTTTTGTAGACAACACAATACAGCACATGTGGTGGACACCATCCTTACAATTAGGCTGTGTTACATGGCAAAGATGGAGGGATTTCTGGAGATGTAATTAAGTTCCCTAATGTGTTAATTTTTGAGTTTTGAAAAGGGAGATTATCCTAGGTGGACCTGATACAATCAGAAGGATCTTTATGAAAAAAAGAAAGAAAGTTGAGGATTCAGAGTCTCGAAACAATAGATTCTCTCACTCCTGTGGGCCTTAAGGGAAACATCTATTTTCTCCATATCTCCAAGGAAATTAATTCTGCCAGTCACCACATGACCTTGGAAGAGGACACAAGCCTGAGATAAAACAATAGCCCTATTACAGCTTTTTGAAACCTTGAACAGCAGACCTGGTTAAGCCATGCCCAGACTTTTGACCTATGGAAACAGTCAGATAATTGTTTCAAGCTTTTAAGTATGTGCTAATGTGTTATGCATCAATAGAGAATTAATACAATCACTGGATGTATTCCCGGACAGTTTTAATCCCAGCGGAGGTTGGAAGCTAAGACTCCGTTCCACTCTTCACAATATTTCTTTCAGGTAACACATGCATGTTTATCAAGGTCATGATAAAGAACCATTAAAGGAAAATCTGTGCATGCAAGACCTTAGCGTCATGCAGAGAAGTTGGTCAAAGGAGTGACTTTGTAAGCAATGTTCTCCAGGAAACAGGCTCCAAAATCCACTCAGTCTCCAGACTTGTTTCTCTGACGTTTGGAAATTATTCTGTTTTTAAGGGAACCAAGAAGGGTGTAAAGGTAGAGATAGAAGGGAGATAAGAAGGAGCATGTTTGGATTAAACTCTCAAGAAATGATAACTCATTAGAGGGTAAAATAAAAAGCCCTTTTGTATCATCATCTGAACTCTATTTTATTGACTGTGTTGTAGTACAGGGCTCTTCTTGGAAATAGTTTAGCAAATGGTATGGACCAAACAAAGGGCTACAATAACTGTAACTGTGTGTGTGTGTGTGTGTGTGTGTGTGCGCGCGCGCACATGCGCTTTTGTGTGTTTGGAAAGACACAAACTCAAATATTAAAAATGTTGACCTCATGCTAGTGGGAAGTTGAATATTTTTATTTCCAACTTTTCAACAATATGGAGCAATTGTTTTTCACTTAAATTTTTTTTAATTTAAATTCGATTAGCCAATGTATAGTTTTCAGATGTAGTGTTCAATAACTTATCAGTTGTATACAACACCCAGTGCTCGTCACATCATGTGCCTTCCTTAATGCCCATCACCCAGTTACCCCAACTCCTTAACGCCTCCAGTCCAGCAACCCTCGGTTTGTTTTATTATTTTTTTATTTTTTGTTATGTTATGTTAGTTACCATACAGTACATCATTAGTTTTTGTTGTAGTGTTCCATGATTCATGTTTGCATATAACACTCAGTGCTTCATGCAATCCATGCCCTCCTTAATACCCATCACCAGACTAACACATTCGCCCAAACACCCCCCTCTAAAACCCTCAGATTTTTTCCCAGAGTCCATAGTCTTTCATGGTTCATCTCTCCCTCTGATTGCCCCCCCTTCATTTTTCCCTTTCTTCTTCTGATGGACTCCATGCTATTCCTTATGTTCCACAAATAAGTGAAATAATATTTGACTTGTTTATTTCACTTGAATTATTTTCACTTGACTTATTTCATTTAGCTTGATTTCCTCTAGTTCTATCCATATTGATGCAAATGTTGGGTATTCATCCTTTCTGATGGCTGAGTAATATTCCATTGCATATATGGACCACATCTTCTTTATCCACTCATCTGTTGAAAGCCATCTTGGCTCCTTCCACAGTTTGACTATTGTGGCCATTGATGCTATAAACATTGGGGTTTCTTTTCACTTTTCACTTCTTTTCACTACTTCTGTATCTTTGGGGTAAATACCCAGTAATGTAATTGCTGGGTCATAGAATAATAATAAGACAACAAAAAGAAGTAAAATGTATTCAAAGCAGCAAAGAGGTCGTCAAACTCTCTCTCTTTACAGATGACATGATACTTTATGTGGAGAACCTAAAAGACTCCACCCCCAAATTACTAGAACTCATACAGCAATTCAGTAATGTGACAGAATACAGAATCAATGTACAGAAATCAATTGGGTTCCTATACACTAACAATGTAACTGTAGAAAGAGAAATTAGGAAATTGATTCCATTTTCTTTTTATTTTATTTTCTTTTTTAAATTTTATTTTATTTTTAGATTTTATTTATTTATTTGACAGAGCTCACAAGTAGGCAGAGAGGCAGACAGAGAGAGAAAGAGAAGGACACAGGCTCCCTGTGGAGCAGAGAGCCCAATGTGGGGCTGGATGCCAGGACCCTGGGATCATGACCTGAGCTGAAGATGCCCTGATTCCATTTTCAATAGCACCAAAAACCATAAGATACCTTGGAATAAATCTAACCAAGGAGATAACTACAGAACACTTATGAAAGAAATTGAAGAAGACAGAAAAAAGATGGAAAAACATTCCATGCTCATGGATCAGAAGAATAAACATTGTTAAAATGTCTATGCTGCCTGAGTAATCTATACTTTGAATGCCATCCTGATCAAAATACCAATGGCGTTTTTCAAAGTGCTAAAACAAACAATCCTAAAATTTGTAAGGAACCAGAAAAGACCCTGAATTTCCAAGGAAATGTTGAAAAAGAAAAACTAAGCTGGGGATATCACATTGCCTGATTTCAAGCTATATTGCAAAGTTGTGATCACCAAGACAGCATGGTACTGGCACAAAAACAGGCACATAGACCAGTGTTTCCTATAGTTCAGTTTCTCTTATGGTTTTCCTCCTTGTCTGATGACTTCCTCTTTAGTTTTCCCTCTCTTACCCTATGACTCTCTATGCTGTTTCTTATATTCCACATATAAGTGAAACCATATGATAATTGTCTTTCTCTGTTTGACTTATTTCACTCAGCATAATCCCCTCCAGTTCTATACACATTATATAAATAGTAAGTATTCATCCTTACCCATACATTGGGTATGCAGATGTATAATTTATACGTGTGTGTGTATATATTTAAGTGTGTGTGTGTATATATATATATATATATATATGCACACTGCATCTTCTTTATTCATCTATCAATGAACATCTTGGCTCTTTCCATAGTTGGGCTATTGTGGACATTGCTGCTATAAACACTGGGGCACAGATGCCCCTTTGGTCACTACATTTGAGTCTTTGGAGTAAATACCTAATTGTGAAATTGCTGGGTTGTAGGGTAGCTCTATCTTTTACTTCTTGAGTAATCTCCATACCATTTTGCAGAGTGGCTAAACCAGCTTGCGTTCCCACCAACAGTGTAAGAGGATGCCCCTTGTTATCTTCTCCCACTGCACAGGTTGTCTTTTAGTTTTGTTGACTGGTCCCTTTGTGGTGCAGAAGCTTTTTATCTTGGTAAAGTCCTAGATAGTTCATTTTTGCTTTTGTTTTCCTTATCTTTGGAGATGTGGATTTTTTTCACCTTTTAAACGCCTTCATGGTTGTCTTAAATTATGGTATATGGACTTAAAGGGAGTGAAACAATAATATATTGCGGAAAAAAATTCCATTCTGCCCCACCTCAGTTCTATTTCCATCTTACAACAAACCTTCTACATATATCTCCTTGCTCATATAAATGTATAAAGTGATATTATATACATACACATGTATACATATATATGTGCATAGGGATTTTTCTTAGAACAAGATAGTATGATTATATTAACTGGCTATTTAGTGTTTCTAAACAACAAATAATATATACAAATTTGTAAATATAGAATATTTTCTCATTCCATTGTGTATAATATATAGTCTTATATGTGACCATATAAAATATAGACTTTGAATATGGTTAGGGTATTTAGGGTATTATTATTATTATTATTGCTTTTATCTTTTTTGTGTGTCTCACCATCTCTAGTCTTTTCTACCACTCTTGGAATAACTGCCCTCAGTTCTTACCCATGTAAACAAGCTGGCATCAATCTTCTGTTACATATTCATACAAAATGCAAATTTGCACACATAAAATTTGCATATATATGACTTTTCTTTGTAATATGTTGTGGAAAAATTAAATGGCATTCAATATATTTCTCCGAATATTATTTTTTTCTGTCAATATTATCTCATGAACATCTCTCCAGGACAACAAGCACAGCTCGACTATAAGGTATTCTGTGGATCTAAGATAGTTTATTCAAACAACATAATTTTGTTCAGTTATTTGCCTTATTAAACAGCTTTATAAAGTCTGCCTTTGTATGGCAGACTTTTTAAAGATACACTGGATAAGACAGATTTCTAGAAAATTTGGGGCAAAAGGTGTATGCATTTATTATATTTAAAACATGACTAGGTTGTTCTCCTGCTGTAAGAGTCCCCCCTGCTAAAATTCTAGAAAATATGGAGTAGAAATGAGAAGTCATGCCAAACCCTTCTTGAATTCCTAAAAAATCCTGAGCTTAATAATAGTTATTGGCTTAATATAATTATATGGGGGGATTTTAAGCAGGAATAAGTATCTGAATTAGAAACTGGTTCCTGAAAGTAGAGTTCTGTATAAATGACATAACACACTTGGCATTGGCTTTGGGACAGAGAGGTGGGAAGAATCTAGAAGGATCTTGGGGAGACTCTGTTAGTGAAACCTGGAGGGCACTGAGCAAACTCTTACTGCCAACTGGGGAAAAGGGTGACACCCATAAAAGCTGATTCAATGTTTTGGAACTACCCAAATTAGCAAATGATATTGCAAATCTGACTAAGGAGACTTCCAGGCATAGGCTGAAGGAATTTCTGTGTTTCTATGGAAGAATAGAGAAGTGAATTAAAGGAGAACCTATTCATTTTCAACTCTGATTTATAAATTACAAAGGAGTCAAGGGCTCAATGTTTTCAAGCATAGCATTGTTTCTCCTCCCTTCTATCTCTGGAAAAAGAACCCCATGATAGAAAATGGCCTCAGGACAATTATTAAAAATAAGATGTTACCAGTAAAACATAATCTCAAGATGCTTCTAGAACATACATCATAGAGATTACATGCCCACTGGAGCCTCTAAAATGTTTAAGGGCATGACTCTTAACAATTCTCTCCTCAGGATTAGGACTTCCAAGAATCTTAAAGGCATGTTTGCAGAGTCAACTAGGCAACAAAGTATCTCCAGGGCATTGTCCTAATTTATCATTCCTCTCAGGCCAAGGCCTGGAGGGGGTTCATGTCAGAGGTCTGTTTGTGTGTGTGTTCCTCTGTCCAATCAAACTGAAATCAAGATAGAAGAAATCATTTAATTTTAAGAGAATTATAGTGGCTGATGCACCTGCTTGCAGTGAACATACAGAGGACAACTCAAAAGGGAAAGAAGTCCCAGAGACCCCAACTTCTAATGACCGGAAGCTCAAGGAGAAAGTTACTCAACTTTGCAAAGGAGGCCATTTCCTAGGGAGGAGCAAGCCAAAGCCCAGGGCCTCCCAAGCACTCACTTATTTTATTAGGAGCACACCTTAAGAGTATAAAGGCGCTCGCACGTGCGTGTGCGTGCTCCCTCTCCCTCTCTCTCTGTTTTTGTTTTTGTTTTTTCCCCCTGAGCCTTTGAATGCCTGTATTCCTAAAATGATTACTAAAGCTTATTACCAGGAGTATTTGGTGTTAGGTTTACCGTAAGGAAATACTACAAACTGAGTGACTTAAACAGTAGAAATTTATCAGCTCATAGTTCTGGAAGTTACAAGTCCAAGATTGAGGAATAGACAAGTTTGGTTGCTTCTGGAGGCTATGAGAGAAAATCTAACATGCCTCTCTCCAAGCTTCTGGTGATTTACTGGAAATCTTTGGCATTCCTTGACTTGTAGTTACATTACCCCGATTCTTTTCTTCAGTTCACATGGTTTTCTCATTTGTATATGCCTATCTCCAAACTTCCCCTTTTTATAAAGATTTTATCAAAATAAAAAAAAAAAGATTGTTTCCTATTGTGCTCAGGGCACACCATACTGATATGTGACCACATATTTATTAATTACGACTACAATGACCGTCTTCCCAAATAAGATCTCTGTTTTGTATGAATACTATTTGACAAGTTGATATGTATTTTAGCTCGTTTCTAGGAAAATGGAAAAAGTTCATTTATAACTGAAAAAAAAAAGGATGCCTTGAAAGAGGAAGGTGTAGCAATGGTCCATACAGAAGCAGGGCTGTTGAGAAAGTGGTAACATGTGCCCATCTGGAGTTCAGATTTGCTATATGCCAGTGGATACTGTGTACCTCCTATTTTCTCCCTTTGGGACAGGAATGTCTGTTTTGTCATGTTATCCCTTTCTCACCATTTTATACTGGAGGTATGTGGTGGGCGTATGTGACTTGTCTCCTTAATTTACAGGTTCTTCATATCAAGAGGAAGCTATACTTGGAGAACCACACCCCTTAGGAACCTCATCTGTATGTGGCCTTTATTTAAATGAAATTGGCTTTGAGCTGATACCATAATGGGATGAAACTTTGAGTTCTTGGGGGCAAGGGGTGAGTGCATTTTGTACAAACGAAAAATAGGAATTTTGTGGCCACAGGGCCACCTGTGACTGATGTTATTTTCCAAAGACAGATATTCTTTGGAAATCAAACAACATAATTTTGTTATTATGTAAGTGTTCCTTCCCTCTACCCTACCCTTAAGAAGAGCGGTCTGTTTGCCCAACCTTTGAATCTGGGTGGGACCCAAACAAGACTTCCTTTAGAATCCCAAGTACTCTATTCTGGTAGATTACAACTGGAGAGGCACCTTGCCAGTTTCAGCCAGAGCCTTCACTGCTGGCAGTTTCTGGATCCTGCATCATGGAACATTTGTTCTTAGAATTTCCTACTTGAAGCTCAGTTTTGTGACTGCGAGAAGCACAGTCCAGATGGAGAGGCTGTTGCAGGTGCTCGAGTTGAACAGCCCCAGCTGACAGCCAGCATCCAGTACTAGCCAGCGTGGATGCAGCGGCTCTGCAGAGCCTTCCAATGATGCAGCCTCCAGCCAGCATCTGACTGCAGCCATATGAGAGAGCCCAAGCAAGGACGATTGCAGGTTTTGGTCAACCCTCAGAAATGAGAGACACGGTGATAATTGTTATCTCGGGCTCTCTGTTCCATAGCAACATATGACTAATGAGCTGTTTTCTCTTCCTCTAAATTTCCTCTTACCTAAGATTGAGTGTAAATTCATTTAATATATTTTTGAGTGTAGTTTTCAAATATTTTAAGAATTTTGGGGGCGCCTGGGTGGCTCAGTGGTTTAAGCCTCTGCCTCAGGTCATAATCTCAGCGTTCTGGGATCAAAGCCCACATCAGGCTCTCTGCTCAGCAGAGAATCTGCTTCCCCCTCTCTCTCTCTGCCTGCCTCTCTGCCTACTTGTGATTTCTCTCTGTCAAATAAATAAAATAAATCATTCTTTTAAAAAAAGAATTTCTGAGCATGTGTTTGAGGAATATTCATCTGTAATGTTCTTTCTGGTATGTCTTTGCCATGGTTTGATGTTAGGATGACTCCCTCAACTCCCCTCCCCCATCATTCATGTATTTATTCATTTATTTATTTAGCTAGCTAAAGACGTTTGCGTAAGATTGTTATTTACTCTTTGACTGACTACTGGCTAGAATTTAACAGTGAAATTATATGCGTTTAGAGAATCCTTTGTGGCAAAGATTCTGATTTTGAAGTCCATTTCTTTAGTAGTTGTAAGACTAAACATATTTTATTTCCTCTTTATCAATCTTGGTCAGTTTTACGTTGGCTTATTTTTGGGGTTAAAGTTGTTCATGATCTTCCTTACCCAACATGCCTTTAAAATTTCAAATAAACTCCCTGTAACTCTCAGTGGTGGTGATTTGTGCCATCTCACCTTCCCTTCCTCCCTGCATTTCCAACCTTCTCTGCCCTCCCTTAATTTTTTCTCTTGTCAACCAAATTAGTTAGGAATTTGTCAATTTAGTTGATCATTTCAATGAACCAGACTTTGGGCTCTGTTAAATTTTGAATTCTGTCTTTGTTTCTATTTCTGATTCCTGTCTTAGCCTGTAATTTCATTTCTTTTCTTTCTTTTAGCTTCACTTGCCTTGGGTTCTCTTCGCTCTTCTTTTTTTACTTTCTCTATAAAATATGAAAATAGGCCATTGGTTCTAGACCGATCTTCTCCTCAAAGGAGATAAATCTACACTTCCTTCTCTGCATTATTTTAGCTGTTCCCGCAGACATTTTATATGGTGTTTTATTGTATTTTTGTTATTCAGTTAGAAATATGTTAATTTTTTTTATTTGCAACTTCTTTACAATGTTTTTAATTTAAGAATATTTGGAGTTGTCCTAGGTAGTTTGTTTCAAATTATAATTTAGTTTTACTGTGGTCAGAGAATATATTCTCTATATTTCAATCTTTTTAAATGTATTGGCATTTTTTTTTGGCCCAGTAAATGGTCTGTCTTGACAAACACACCATAAGCAATGAAAAGAATGTGCATTTTGCTGTTGTTGAATATAATCTTTTACACATATCAGTTAGATCAAGGAGCTGGATAGTGTTAGCCACATGAGTTTTTTGTTGTTTGTTGTTTAAACAATTGCTTAGAGAGTATGGTGTTAAAATCTCTTTTTCTGATTGCAGATTCTTTTTTTTTTTCATTTATTTATTTTCAGCATAACAGTATCATTATTTTTTCACCACACCCAGTGCTCCATGCAATCCATGCCCTCTATAATACCCACCACCTGGTACCCCGACCTCCCACCCCCCTGCCACTTCAAACCCCTCAGATTGTTTTTCAGAGTCCATAGTCTCTCATGATTCAACTCCCCTTCCAATTTACCCCAACCCCCTTCTCTCTAACTCCCCATGTCCTCCATGCTTTTTGTTATGCTCCACAAATAAGTGAAACCAAATGATAATTGACTCTCTCTGCTTGACTTATTTCACTCAGCATAATCTCTTCCAGTCCCGTCCATGTTGCTACAAAAGTTGGGTATTCGTCCTTTCTGATGGAGGCATAATACTCCATAGTGTAGATGCACCACATCTTCCTTATCCATTCATCCGTTGAAGGGCATCTTGGTTCTTTCCATAGTTTGGCGACCGTGGCCATTGCTGCTATAAACATTGGGGTACAGATGGCCCTTCTTTTCACGACATCTGTATCTTTGGGGTAAATACCCAGGAGTGCAATTGCAGGGTCCTAGGGAAGTTCTATTTTTAATTTCTTGAGGAATCTCCACACTGTTCTCCAAAGAGGCTGCACCAACTTGCATTCCCACCAACAGTGTAAGAGGGTTCCCCTTTCTCCACATCCTCTCCAATACATGTTGTTTCCTGTCTTGCTAATTTTGGCCATTCTAACTGGTGTAAGGTGATACCTCAATGTAGTTTTAATTTGAATCTCTCTGATGGCTAGTGATAATGAACATTTTTTCATGTGTCTGATAGCCATTTGTATGTCTTTATTGGAGAAGTGTCTGTCCATATCTTCTGCCCATTTTTTGATATGATTGTTTTGTGTGTGTTGAGTTTGAGGAGTTCATTATAGATCCTGGATATCAACCTTTTGTCTGTACTGTCATTTGCAAATATCTTCTCCCATTCCATGGGTTGCCTCTTTGTTTTCTTGACTGTTTCCTTTGCTGTGCAGAAGCTTTTGATTTTATGAAGTCCCAAAAGTTCATCTTCGCTTTTGTTTCCTTTGCCTTTGAAGACATATCTTGAAAGAAGTTGCTGTGGCTGATATCGAAGAGATTACTGCCTATGTTCTCCTCTAGGATTCTGATGGATTCCTGTCTCACATTGAGGTCTTTTATCCATTTTGAGTTGATCTTTGTGTACGGTGTAAGAGAATGGTCCAGTTTCATTCTTCTACATATAGCTGCCCAGTTTTCCCAGCACCATTTATTGAATAGACTGTCTTTTTGCCACTGTATATTTTTTCCTGTTTTGTCAAAGATTATTTGACCATAGAGTTGAGGGTCCATATCTGGGCTCTCTACTCTGTTCCACTGGTCTATGTGTCTGTTTTTTTGCCAGTACCATGCTGTCTTGGTGATCACAGCTTTGTAGTAAAGCTTGAAATCAGGTAACGTGATGCCCCCAGTTTTATTTTTGTTTTTCAACATTTCCTTAGCGATTCGGGGTCTCTTCTGATTCCATACAAATTTTAGGATTATTTGCTCCAGCTCTTTGAAGAATACCGGTGGAATTTTGATTGGAATAGCATTAAAAATATAGATTGCTCTAGGCAGTATAGACATTTTAAGAATGTTTATTCTTCCAATCCAAGAGCATGGAATGGTCTTCCATCTTTTTGTGTCTTCTTCAATTTCTTTCATGAGTGTTCTGTAGTTCCTTGAGTACAGATCCTTTACCTCTTTGGTTAGGTTTATTCCCAGGTATCTTATGGTTCTTGGTGCTATAGTAAATGGAATCGATTCTCTAATTTCCCTTCCTGTATTTTCATTGTTAGTGTATAAGAAAGCCACTGATTTCTGTACATTGACTTTGTATCCTGCCACGTTGCTGAATTGTTGTATGAGTTCTAGTAGTTTGGGGGTGGAGTCTTTTGGGTTTTCCATATAAAGAATCATGTCATCTGCAAAGAGAGAGAGTTTGACTTCTTCATTACCAATTTGGATACCTTTTATTTCCCTTTGTTGTCTGATTGCTGTTGCTAGGACTTCTAATACTATATTGAACAAGAGTGGAGAGAATGGGCATCCTTGTCGTGTTCCTGATCTCAACGGGAAGGATGCAAGCTTTTTCCCATTGAGGATGATATTTGCTGTGGGTCTTTCATAGATAGATTTGATGAAGTTCAGGAATGTCCCCTCTATCCCTGTACTTTGAAGCGTTTTAATCAGGAACAGATGCTGGATTTTGTCAAATGCTTTTTCTGCATCAATTGAGAGGACCATGTGGTTCTTCTCTCTTCTCTTATTAATTTGTTCTATCACATTGATTGATTTGTGAATGTTGAACCATCCTTGTAGCCCAGGGGTGAATTCCACCTGGTCATGGTGGATAATCTTTTTGATGTGCTGTTGGCTCCTGTTTGTTAGGATCTTGTTGAGAATCTTAGCATCCATATTCATCAGTGATATTGGTCTGAAATTCTCCTTTTTGGTAGGGTCTTTGCCTGGTTTGGGGATCAGGGTAATGCTGGCTTCATAGAAAGAGTCTGGAAGTTTTCCTTCTGCTTCAATTTTTTGAAACAGCTTCAGGAGAATAGGTGTTATTTCTTCTTTGAAAGTTTGGTAAAATTCTCCAGGGAATCCATCAGGTCCCGGGCTCTTGTTTTTTGGGAGGTTTTTGATCAGTGCTTCAGTCTCCTTACTAGATATTGGTCTATTCAGGTTGTCAATTTCTTCCTGATTCAATTTTGGGAACTTATAGTTTTCCAGGAATGCATCCTTTTCATCTAGGTTGCTTAACTTATTGGCATATAACTGTTGATAATAACTTCTGATGATTGTTTCTACTTCCTTGGTGTTCGTTGTGATCTCTCCCTTTTCATTCATAATTTTATGTATTTGAGATTTCTCTCTTTTCTTTTGGGTTAGTGTCTCCAATGGTTTATTGATCTTATTGATTCTTTAAAAAAACCAGCTTCTAGTTTCATTGATGCATTCTAATGTATCTCTGGTTTCTACCTCATCGATCTCAGCTCTAATCTTGATTATTTCCCTTCTTATGTGTGGAGTTGGTTTGATTTGTTGTTGATTCTCCAGTTCTTTAAGGTGTAGAGACAACTGTGTTCTGGATTTTTCAATTTTTTTGAGGGAGGCTTGGATGGCTATGTATTTCCCCCTTAGGACCGCCTTTGCTGTATCCCATAGGTTTTGGATGGAAGTGTCTTCATTGTCATTGGTTTCCATGAATTGTTTCAGTTCTTCCTTGATCTCCTGGTTGATCCAAGCATTCTTAAGCAAGGTGGTCTTTAGCTTCCAGGTGTTTGAGTTCCTTCGGAACTTTTCCTTGTGATTGAGCTCCAGTTTCAAAGCATTGTGATCTGAGCATATGCAGGGAATAATCTCAGTCTTTTGGTATCGGTTGAGTCCTGATTTGTGACCTAGTATGTGGTCTATTCTGGAGAAAGTTCCATGTGCACTTGAGAAGAATGAGTATTCTGTTGTGGAATGGGTGGAATGTTCTATGAGGTCCATCTGATCCAATGTGTCATTCAATGCTCTTGTTTCTTTATTGATTTTCTGCTTCGATGATCTGTCTATTTCTGAGAGAGGCGTGTTAAGATCTCCAATGATTAGTGTATTCATATCAATATGACTCTTTATCTTGATTAACAGTTTTCTTATGTAATTGGCTGCTCCCATATTGGGGGCATAGATATTTACAATTGTTAGATCATCTTGGTGGATATCCCTTTAAGAAGTATGTGTGATACTAAAACCTTTCAAACATCTGGTTTGGAGTAGGAGCGTTACTAGGCTTAATTTTTCACACCTCCCTTCATACTTCTTGGTTTTGCTGGCATAAATTATATCACTGACAGAATTTCTCCACAATGCGTTTTGTGCTTCCATTTAATAACATTCTTTGAGTATCTGTTATGTGTCAGATAAGGTATTAAGCGATGTGGATATATCAGTTCTTTCCTTGAAGAACTTATGACATCTCACAATTTATCAGTTATATCACAATGAATTCATGGTCTATAAAATCATCTGTTAATACTTTACATATATATATATATGTATATATATATACACACACACACAGACACACACACACACACATACATGTGTACAGTTGTCCCTCATATAACACAGGGGTTAAGATCATCGACCCTGAAACAGTAAAAAATCCACATATAACCCCCCCATTTTTTTTTTTAATTTTTAAAAAGATTTCATTTATTTATTTGAGAGAGAGAGAGATAGTGAAAGAGAGACCAGAAGCAGGTACAGAGGGAGAAGCAGGCTTCCCGCTGAGCAGGGAGCCAAATCTGGGGCTTGATCCCAGGACCCTGGGATCATGACCTGAGCCGAAGGCAGACGCTTAACCTACTGAGCCACCCAGGCGCCCCTCTCCCCACCAAATTTAACTAGTAGTAGGCTCCAGTTGGCCAGAAGTCCACCAATAATATAGTTGATTAACACACATTTTGTATGTTATGTGTTTTACATACTGTATTCTTATAATAAAGTAAGCTAGAAAAAAAAGAAAATGTTGTTAAGAAAACATAAGGTGGGGGACCTGGGTGGCTCAGTGGGTCAAAGCCTCTACCTTCAGCTCAGGTCATGATCCCAGGGTCCTGGGATTGAGCCCCCACATCGGGCTCTCTGCTCAGCGGGAAGCCTGCTTCCTCTTCTCTCTCTGCCTACTGCTCTGCCTACTTGTGATCTCTCTCTGTCAAATAAAAAAAAAAAAAAAAAAAGAAAGAAAGGAAAAAAAAGAAAATCATAAGGAGAGTACAGAACTCTGTTCTATTTAATGGAAATAATCCATGGAAAATAGGATCCTTAAAGCTCAAACCAGCATTGTTCAAGGATCAATTGTATATTTATATATACAAATGCACACATACATATCCATAAAAACACACACAAGCACATGCATATATATACAAACAGACACATATACACACAAAACACACACATATATACAAACACACACATATACATACAAAAGCACACATACATGTAATTTGCTGAATTACTGCTCTTTAATTTTTTTCCTTTACTTCTCCTTTTTTACCTTGAATTCTGATTTTCTTGTTGTCTGCTTAGAGTCCTTTGAATATTTTTCTTTCAAATATGCATTGAAATGATGTATTTGAAAGGTAAAGTGTGTGTATTATTAATAGGTGGTGCAGATTGGATTACCCAGCCTGAAACTGAAACTCTGGTAAACGTAGAGAAGTCGTAATTTATCTAAGGTAGTTGCATGCCTTTAAGGAGTTAGGGTTTCTGTTTTGTTTGTTTGTTTTTTGAGAGAGAGAGAAAGAGTGAGAGTGGGGAGGGTAGTGGAGAGGGGGCAGAAAGAAAATCCCAAGCAGGTTCGGCACCGGGCATAGGGTTTTACACAGGGTTTGGTCCATAACCTTGAGATTATGACCTGAGCTGAAATCAAGGGTTAGACACTCAAGTGACTGAGGCACCCTGAGGGGCCAGGGTTTCCTAACTGGTATCTCATCTCCCGATTCTTCATATCAGGTGCACTCCTCAAAGTGTCTGCTCTGGGCCCAGCATACGAGCATACGGAGGATGGAATCAAAAAGGCCTCTGGGCAAAGTGGACTGTTCAGTGCGGAAGCGAACCGAGGCTCATGGAGTAGAGACGGCTGGGCCAGGGTCACGCAACATGACAGGGGTGAATGTGGTTAATACTCCAGCTTCTTGGTGCCCAACACAACCTTCCTTCCTCTGACAGCGGAAACACAATTTGGGGATCTATTCAGTCTATGACGTTACGTGTTATTCTTGGCATTATTTTTCACTCTCCTCCATTAGGATACATAAGACAGATTGGATCTCTTTTATTTAACTGAGTCCCAACGATCAAGCTCAAATCTGTTGTGACTGACAGATAAGAAACTTGGACTCTTAGCTCCACGAGCAGCAATCCATTTTATGTTTTATCTAAGCTACCCTTATGTGCTGTAACGGTAGATAAAGTTAGCTTTGAAGAGTATCCAGACACATCCTAAGGCAGTGTTTATACTAGAAAAAAAGGTCGCCTGACTTCCAGCCTGGTAACAGTGTGAAGATGCTATAACTCTTATTCTGAAGACTTAGGAGAGCATTTGGATTCAGGACCGTTTAAAATTTTATGCAATTAAAACTCTACTCCATTATTAATTTCAAAGGAAATAGAACATAGTTTCTAAGAATATATTATCCACAATTCAATTTCTTTCCACTGCCAAATATATAAAAATAAAAGTGAGTTTTACAAAGAATGTGTGCAGTGCAGTAGGCAGCAAACCGGCAGATGGGGCCTCGCCGCGCCTCGGTATGTGGTAACCAACAGCCTGATGGGCTGTTGGAAGGCTTACATGGACTACAGTCTATAGAATAATTAAAACAATTAAAGCAGGTATTTTCAGGGTATTAACATTGTAGTGATGCTTCATAATCACTCATTTAACAAGTTTTCATTTAATTTGTACCTCAAGTCAGGGTCCATGCAAGCTGGCTCTTGGAGACACAGAGAACTCCTATGCAGGTAGATAATTAGAATGACTATTGGGCTGATATTTAAGACTATTTCCTTATACGTCCATAGTCTATCTCTCTCTCTCTTTTTAAAAAATATTTCATGGGATACCTAGGTGGCTCAGTTGTTAAGCGACTGCCTTTGTCTCAGGATATGGTCCCAGGGTCCTGGGATCAAGCCCTGCATCAGATTCACCATAGAGTCTTCTCCCTCTCCATTTGTGTGCTTACTCACACCCCCAATAAAAAAATAAGTAAATCTTTAAAAATTATTTCAGACACTTCCTACATTGATAAATTATCAATAGTTTCCTCCCAGTGAAAAAATCAGACCTTTGTGAGATTTTATGGGGTTTCTCACAACCCTGTGGCCAGAGTTTTGAGAGGCATCTGTGAGAACTTCCTCTAACTCTCCCTGCTTCGTCCCTGTACACACAATACCTTTCTATGGTTTTCAGGGTTGCCTTGAAAGAAGAAAACATTGCCAAAGTTCCTCCGCACATGTTTTCCTTATTTGGGTCTACAGTAGCAGGTATGGGGAGAAGATTGTCCCCATAATGTATATAGTGATTTCTCTAGAAACAACTGGTAGCGCCCCCATCACCTGCCATGAGTTCTCTTCTCTCCGAGCCTGGCCATCAACAACACAGCTTCCTGCTCTGGAAAAGCTGAAGATGTGGGATGTGTGCCTTGTTTGGCCATGTTCTGTGGGCAGCACTAAATAAAGCTGCTGTCAGCTCAACCCTGCTTACTCAGCATCCCCTTGGACTGTAGGAATCGAACGTCTTCCACAGGACATACCAGAGCCCCAGACTCCAACCTTGGCTCTGATCTTTTGGAACCAAGAAGCTCATTTGGTGAAGTGAGTCCTGATGTATAAACACTTTTATAAATTATCCAGGAAAGAACCTAATAGTGGATGGACCTCTTGTTATCTCTCATGCTTTTTTGGTTGTTGTTGTCGTTCGTTATCATTGCAGAAATGGGAGACCCTAATTAGTTGTCTTGGTGAGCTCGAAAGTTGGCATAAAACTTTTCTTGAGTTCTGCTATTTCTTGTTTATTGAGCTTTTCCAAGGCTTTTTTCTCTCTCTTGCAAATTAAAGAAGAAAATCAAGCGAGAGGGAGGGAGAGAAGAAGGAAGGGAAGGAGAAAAGAAAGAGATAAGAGAGAAGCTGAGAGAGGGAAAGGAACACTAGCGCCACGTGTCGGAATTTTTGGACCATGCCCATATATTTTCATGTCCAAGACTGATTGATAAATACTTCAAAATGACTTCAGGTGGTCCCATGACTATTGCAGCTGCTGATCTCGGTTTTTACACGAGTGGCTTTCTGAAAGTAATGCTAGCGTTACTGCTGTCGGTTTGGATGATGGATGGATAGAAATGATGATAAATAGATGGCTGATAGTAAAGATAGACAGATAACAGATGATAGATGGCAGATAACAGATGATAGATGGCAGATTTTGGGGGAGATACCCCCAACGTATGTGTGGATAAACTTGCCATATCAACTTATGATCTCAAGGACATACAGCTCATGCTTTATCTCCCTCTTTTTGTTTTTTAAAGATTTCATTTATTTATTTGACAGCAGAGATCACAAGTAGGCAGAAAGGCAGGCAGAAAGAGAGGGGGAAGCAGGCTCCCTGCTGATCAGGGAGCCTGATGAGGGGATCAATCCCAGAACCCTGGGATCACGACCTGAGCCGAAGACAGAGGCTTAAACCACTGAGCCACCCAGGTTCCCCATCATGCTTTATCTTCTTTATAATTCCCCTACTTATTGGCACTGAAGTCTCTTTAAAAAGGGACAAGAGTCTCATTTTCTCATTACACACTGGTACTAAAACAGTAACAGCAACATTGACTTGAAATTATTGCAGCAGGAAAAAAAAAATCCAGAATGAATTTTGAATGAGTGTTAGATACCATGTTTTTTTGAATTTATGTTTAACTTAAAGCTTAAAACAACCCTGCAAGTGTATGTTTATCATTTCCATTTTATAGGTATAGAAACAAGTACTGACCAAGGTCAAGTTCACTGCACAGATTGAGAATGCAGACACATGTCTGACTTACTGCAGCATTATTTTTATTTAATTTAATTTTATTTAGTTTGATACCTTACTCTTACCTGCAAGCTCAGGTACATATGTGCTTTTTTGCAGAAGGGGGGAAAAAAAGGACACACAAAATTGATATTTTTAAAAATTTGACCTACTTGTCTAAAAAGTTTCTTCTTATTATTTCAGAATCCTTAATTTGTGGACTAAGGAAACATCAAACTGAGTTAGCTAGATTAGTCTACATTAATCCCAACAAAATCGTCTTTTCTGAAACCAGGCAGGACAGTGAGGACCGTGCAGGAGGGAGAGAGAAAAATAGAAATGGGAAAGAGAAGCTGAGGAAGCAGAGACAAGCTTCTCCGTTCTGCCACCAATCAGCCTTTTCTTCTCCTCTCTTGCATATGGAAATGAAGGCATCGGAACCCTTTGTTAAGCCCATAGATATCCTCTTTTTGTGTGAAGCTGGATGCACAGGGATGCCTGTCCAGCTTTGGCTTCCGGCACTGCACTGGAGCTGGCTGGGCTTCCTGTCCCTCCTCCTGCTGACCTCCAGCAGTGAGGTCTTGGAACCCCGGCTCTTCCAGCCTGACTCTCCCCATCTGCGGCCTCTCTCTGTGCCCAGCACAGCTGGGCTCTGGCAGGCAGGCTTATTGCCAGTCACCTCCAACTCGCCAAATCTTCCGAAGGGCAGCTGGGACACCAGAACTTCCCTGGGAATTTCCTGGCTGCCAGTTCAGATACTGTAGCCTCGTCTGCCGAGCTAAAACTAGTGAAGGTTGGCAAAGATAAATTAGCCACTGATCCTGGAGGATTGCACTTCTCATCCAAACATTTGCCCAACATTGATTCCAAGTAGCATTCAACTTTGTCTCTAACGAGCTAACAGATGTGGGTATTATCAGAGAGGGTTGATATGGTATTATTCACAGAGCTGGACTGGATGACTTTTCTCTCTAAATGATGTTTTGGAGCAACAATAGAAAATATCATTCTACTTTGACAATTGACTTGACAGAACTTTGAACTTTTCTTTCTTCCTTCCTTTCCCCTTCCTTCCTTCCCTCCCTCCTTTCCTCCTTTCTTTCCTTCCTTCATTTTTTCCCTCCTTCCTTCTTTTCCTCTCTCCCTTTTCCTAGGTTCATATCTTAAGGCCAGATGATTGTCAAGATGTGGTTTCCTACAACCTACCTGGAAACTAGCAAGTGAAGCGTGATATTCTACCATTTCTAGCATGTGTCTTTGGGAAAGGCGTGTATCTGGGGATGAGAGACAATACCCAGGGCTGACCAAGCACAGCTGTGAAAGCCGGCTCTGGGGAAGAGCTGAGTAGCAAAATCCCCCTGCCTCAATGGGTGCCAAGATCACATACTTTTGTAGGTCTTATTACTCTTTCTATTACTATCTACTTAGGACAAGAGAGGGAGATTTTTTTTTTTTTTTTCAGTATTTTCTGCCCCATGTTGAGCCTGATCAAGCTCTAGGATTACAGTGGCAATTTACATTGGAAATCTAATGGGTGCTGTTGTAGAAAATTGAACAACAGGGATGGAAGATTATACAAGCTTGATGTCACCTTCTTTGGCGGGTAATTAATTCTATTTTACAGGCACTAGAAGGTGCCTTTATGCCTGAAGTTTTGGACTCTCACTTAGGTCTTTCTCTTTTGAAAACTGTACCTAAATAATCAAAAGTTGGATTTCTTATTTCTTTTAATATTTTTATGCCATATAAGGGCAAATGGTTAGAATATTCCTGATATTTGGTATGAAAGAAAGAGAAATTCAGGATGCTGAATTTTCAAGAGTGGAACTCTGTGGGAGGAAAAGCCTTCAAAGAGAGCAGTGATATATAATTTATGATGTAAGACTTTAGATAAAGTTGACCATATTGTGCAGAACACGAGACTCCCCATTTATTTGTAAGGCATATTTTATCTTGACGTGATTTCTTTGTGAAAAGAAATAACTTGAGATCTTCTACTTTATTGCTCAGTATTTGAGCAGAAATAATTAAACCGAATAATCTTTACCACTTGCTGAGTAAGCTGTTTACATAAATATTTCAACTCCAGATTTGGCAGATCCGTACCACTGCCTGGATAGATGAAAAAGCAGGCTTAGCCAGAGACTTGCTTTACCAACTAGGAGAAGTTGCACAAGCTATTGCATTCCAGACTCCAAGTCCAAACAGAATTGTCTTCTTTTCTAGATGAAGTATATTTTATTTTATTATAGAATTTATTTAACTTAATATGCAAAGATTGAAAAAACAGTAATGCAGTGGACAAATCCAGAGCAAAAGTCATAAGACATAAATGACTTTCAAAAGTATTTATTCGTTCTGTATGTTGTGGATATTTCTGCTGATCCTGATGTTCTTGGGTCATTGTTTTTTTAAATCTCTGCCCCAACGTCTGAAGTGATGAAGATCTGTTGTCTTCTGCCATTGAAATGTAGTATAGGGGTGTCTGGGTGGTTCAGTAGGTTAAGCCTCTACCTTTGGCTCAGGTCAGGATCTCAGGGTCCTGAGATCAAGCCCCCCATCGGACTCTCTGCTCAGCAGGGAGCCTGCTTCCCCCCTCTCTCTCTGCCTGCCTCTCTGCCTACTTGTGATCTCTGTCAAATAAATAAATAAAATCTTTAAAAAAATAAAAATAAATTTTAAAAATGAGAAATTTAGCATAAAAATAATAATAATAAAAATAAAAATAATAAAAATTATAGAGCTAAGAATTTTGCATCTGAATTTCCTAGAATCAGGTGTGCCCTTTCCTTCCTCTGGGTCAAATATCTTAATTTGAGGAGTGTTGTTTTAGCTGTATTTGTTATTCTTCCTTATCATAGATCTCTTTTGTCTTATTCCCATCTTTATATAATCACTCATATTTGTGAGGTTCTGTTAGATTTTATATAAGAGGTGGATTAACCACTATTTCCACTTTACAAATGAAGATCCTAAGACCCAAGAGGCAAAAGTAACTTGTTCCATGATGCTTGGCTGATACGTAGCAGACATGCGGTTTGATCCCAGTCTGATTCTTAACGTCCGTGTGACATCAGGCACTGCATCAACCTGCCTCTTATCTTTATTGCTTCTTGTTTTGATTGTTTTCTTCAACTTGTGCCTCTCTCCTTGATTGATGTGAGTTGGGTTTATTTTAATTTATTGCTTCTAATGTAGCTTTCATCTCTATATTTATTTTTCTCTTTAGTTTCCTGGACTCTGCCACCAAGAAGTGCCTATTTTTTTTTCTTATTTTACTTATTATTTGATTTTCTTTCCTCAGATAAATGACCTTCTCCTTGATATCTTTGAGGCCAGATGAAACACTTTGCCTGAACTCTTCTTCTACCTTTTAACCCTCTTCTGATACGCAGTACGTGCCTTGTTTTCACGTCCTTTACTCTTTTCAGGTTCTCCCTTTTTTACAAGTGAAAGTTTTATGCTGTAACTTGTTAGGTTATTTCTTATTTTAAGGGGCATTTCCATGTGGGTCCACTCCTGTTTGTAGAATGCTATGATGAGTAAACTGAGGATGATCCCTAATTGTAATAAGTGCCTGCTTTAATATTTTTCATGAAATATTGCATTAATGTCTGCCTCGGACATTTTGCATGCCTCAGGACTGTATCTAGGAGTTGGGCTTTTGTTGCTATTTTCAGCAAAGACCCTTAGAGTCTCAGGATCTCCATATGAACCCAAACTGTTTGTCTTTAAAAGATGTTTTTATTCTACCTGGTGAAACTATTATATACATAAGTCCTGCTCTGTCTGTGTGTTTCTAGAATAATAAACCTGCATGTCCACTTTTCAGATGGCAATGCCGGTGACGGCAGGGCTGAGATATGCAAGAAGTTGTTAGAGGAACACATCAAAGTCAGCCAGCACTCCTGAGGCACACTTGAAAAATGGCACCTACAATGCATAGAAAGGCAATTTTTGGAAGGAGAAATACATAGAAGTGGTTTGGAGGGATAGAGATTAATACAATGCTATAAATCTTTCTGAATCCCGTATGGCTAGAAGTTAGTTAAGTTTGAGAAATTTGATTGAGCTAATAGAAGCAAGAAAATATCTGAGCGCTCACCATTTCCCAGGTTTAGTAAGCACACAACTGTGGAGTGGGAGAAGGTATTGCCGTGGTGGGAATAAAGAAAGATTCTAAAGACCTGTATGCCAGAGAACCAAATTTGAGATGTTTCAATTAATTAATTAATTAATTCAATTAATTAATTAACTAATTAACTAATTAATTTTCCCCATCACCTTCTCACTTTGGTTAAATCCAAAAGCTTCTATGGTCTTGTGTGCAGGACGTGACTCTCATTCAATTCGAGTGTTCACATTACCAACAGCAGATTATTCATTCGTACGTGATAATAGGTGATGACTTATGAAAAGGAGACAGGTGGTATCTAAGTTTCTGATGAGGAGAAAAGGCAGAGGGGTACACAGTAATCATGGGTTATTAAATATTCACATTGTTAGAGATTCCTGCAGTCATTGCACATTTAGAAACAATTAAAATAAAACGATTGTCACCTTGGAGTCCTGGTGGCCTGTCATTGCAGCTGGTTATTCTAGCAT
The DNA here is from genome assembly GCF_020171115.1 of Neogale vison. Taxonomy (NCBI): domain Eukaryota; kingdom Metazoa; phylum Chordata; class Mammalia; order Carnivora; family Mustelidae; genus Neogale; species Neogale vison. The sequence goes on from NC_058098.1 coordinate 134,085,580, forward strand.
CAAATGGAGCCTTGAACAGCTGCTTCTCAGGAACCGTAAAAGAAAAAGGTGCACAGAAGACACTCTTTATGACTTTTCAATGACAAGTCAGGGTTTTTCAATTGTGTGTAATATTTTTCATTCAAATATGTAAATATTTGCAAATGACACCTATGAATATACCTTCTTTTTACCATAGACTCATAATAAATGCCATTTTAAAAAGAATATTTCATTTGGTATCTTCATATAAAAAGTACTCCAGGGTAAGAGGCTATAAAATTCCTTTTGTTCCCTGATATTTTCTTTTTCCTTGCTGCTGTTAATTCTTCGTTTTTATTGAAAGTCTGTTTTCTTATAGCACGTAATTAGCATGTTTAAAACACTTTGCACCTTTTAAATGTTGGATTAAAGCACATAAATAAATATAGGTTGAGGAGCACAGGTGTTTTTCTGATTCAATTAGTGCTTCTTTATTCTAAACTCTTGCTTGACTTACACTCTCTTTCTCAGTTCAAAAATGAAAATAAACAGTCATTTGGCTATTAGAGCAGCCCATGGAGGGCTCATTAACTGGGTTCTAATTGGGTTCTTTCCAAAATCTGTCACTCAGGACTGAAGGTGAATCTGACGCCAGTAGCAAATGAGCGCATGGAGGGCTGTGAAGTAGAATGAGGGAAAGCACTTCAGAGAAATGGGGGAACAAAATGAATTTAGGACAAATGAAATGCACTTTTAATATGGCTAAGAGGTAGGAGGTAAAAATAAGAGAAGTCTTGGGAAGCTAGTGTTTAGAAAGACTGATTTAGTTAGATTCTTCCGAGCTTTTTTTTTTTTTTTTTTTTTTAATTTTCATTATGGGGAGAAAGCAGTTGTCCAAACGAGTGATGCTCCAGGAGGTGCCTTCCAGTCATACAGACACCCAGAATGTCTGTGCTTGCCTGTATTCTTACCCGTAGCTGACTAAACCTTGAATGGCTGACTTATCCTCTCCCCCCATGTAGCCTTCCTAGAGGCAAGGTTTGTCTCTCCTAGAACCAGGCTGGCCAATTTTTAGTCCAAAGGAAGTCCTTTATTGGTGTTAATTGGGTCTATCAACCAGTCCATCAACTGGTGAATGTGGGAATGCATTGACCACGCCCTTTGCCTTTGTTTAGTCTTTCCTGCACTTTGACATTCTTTTTTCCTTCTCCTCCACTTTACTAAATCTTATTACCATTTCAGGACACAATCCACCACGTATTGCATGGAGCCCTGGGTGTGGTACATAAACAATGAATTCTGGAACACTGAAAAAATAAAATAAAATAAAATAAAATAAAATGAAACAAAAATTTTAAAAAATTAAGTGGCAAAAAAAATAATAATAATTAAAAAAAAAAAAAGACCCAATCCAAAGGTTAACTTCACTTGGAAGCTTTTTCCAACTTTCAACCACTCAGGTAGTCATAATCACTTATTCTCACCTCCAGACACACAAATAATGTTCAGTATGTGTCTCTATTATAATACTAACTGTGGTGTAATATAATAGCATGTTAATGTGTGTGTTTCTCAAACAGATCATGGGGTAGTTGGAGTATAGACTAAGTATTGGTCATCTTCAGGCACTTCTCTGTATTTTCCCTAGCACTGAGAACAGAGCTTCGCACATCAGAGGCAATAATTTGTATTCAATTAAGTGAATAATCGGATCCCTGTTTAGGAAGACCATTAAATATTTCAGTCACAGTTGTCACAAAATTTCTCAAATCTAGCCTCGTAAGATGGCTGTCTTCATTTCTTCATTTCTACTGGATTGGTTTCCTAGCACCAGAAACCAACAAGCACAAAAATACTTCTAGATATACCGTAATAGTAAATTGAGATGACAAAGCAATGAAACTGTGATAAAAGATAAAGCTATGATAAAAATGATAAAAATAAGAAAACTATCTCTCAGGTCAAGAAACATAGCAGAGACTCTCCTTGTGGAACGGGGGTGGAGTCATCAGACAAGCAGCTCTGGGACAGTTGAACAGGGAAATGGGCTCCGAGTTCAGTGACTCCGAGTTCAGGGACTGTGTCAGACAACACAGAACCTGCTGCACTCAGGGTGAGGAGGTAAAAGCAGAGGTGGGAGTAAGGAATTCATGAGAACATAAAAGCTAATCATAATATAATGACACCTTAGTTATGTAGAACTCCCATATCATTAACAAATTATATCGCATGTGAAACAATATCTGAACAAGTTAGACATCGCACTTGGGGGTATACCTTTTCCTTTTTCCCAGAAGATGGGAATAAGATCTGGGTCATGATAGGATCTTTTATGTGTTAGAACTTAAGAACAGTCACTAAAGTATCAAAAATTCAGAACACAACTTCTGAGCCAGTGGAGGAAATAATAAGATGACCAAAAACTCACTTCACCAAAACCAACAAGCTGTTTGAAAGGGGTAAAAACGTGACATGAACACCAACAGAGTTGTTTTTTGTTGGTTTTGTTTGTTTTTTCCTCCCTTGGTCCATTTTCTACCCCTGATCAAACCAGCATTCATGACCATTCTGCCACCATTGATGAAGGAGGGATTCCTGTCCTAAATAGTCTAGAGGGCCAAGTGTGTGGCACCTGACATGGGACAGAGGGGAAATTGAAAGCGGTTTCTTAGCCACATGAACTGCAGCGTTGGGAAGGAGGACACCACAGGTGATGCAGGTCACAGAAGGCCTGTGGGAGGCACGCTTTGCAGTGCAGGGACAAGAGGCTGAGATAATGCCTGGTTCCCGCAGAAGACTGTGACTGATTTCTTGAGTAACTTCTCACGCTGGCAGGGAAGTAAAACTCAGAAGGTTGAGGTCTGGATTGGGGCAGCTCCATTCTACAACGTGGGAAGCCTTTCCTGGGGGGCAGAGAGCACACCTGGGGCAAGCAGGAGGACTCCTGGCTAGACTTTGGGAACCCTGTGAGGCTCGAAGATGTCAAGCAGCACCTGGAATCTCATTCAGACCTTACAGTCCAAGGACCCATTTCTTGCCCATATTCCCCAGCTGTAGCTCCTAATCCAGTTAGCAACTAATGTAGCAGAGCGCTGCTTTGTTCTCCCTCCCTCCCCATGAGGACGACTATCCCCTGTGAGTGAGTAGATGTATTTTGGTAGTTGTAACTCATCCTGCTTCTCATGTTACAATCAAATTGAGAAAGAATTCACAAAAAATGAATTTTTAAATACAATAAGAGGGAAGAACAAAGGAGTATTGAGAAGGAGAAGCAAATAACATGCAGAAACTTGGGCATGAGACATTTGTTACGATTTGGCGGAAGCTTCCAGGCTCTCTAGGAACAAAAACTGAAAACCTACCACCACCAACACAGCCAGCACTGGGACGATAACAGATTGATTTGCAAGTTTCTGTGATCTGAAAAAGAGAAGAGGACTTCTCATTGCATACTGGGATTAATTTATAACAGATACTGAGTAACATAAAACACTAGCACAGGTTTACCAGTTGGAGAAATATATATTATTTCTTATAGCAAATCTTTCTAGAATGGAATTCATACTTCCAAAGGGCACATTATGTGTCACACCTGGGGCTTTGAACTTTCGCTATATAATTTTACCTAATCCTCACCATGGTGCTGGTGAACTATACACTATTTTGGAAATGAATAGTTGAATTAATAAAGGCATCCAGAAGTTAAGTTAAATTCCCAAGATAAGAGACCTTGACAAGTTGAAAGCTGGATTCAAATCCAGGCCTACTTGCCTCTTAAAAGCCTAGGGTTTAACATTCAATAATAACCAGTGAAATTATTTCTATTCAGAATTTAAGTAATGGCTTCCAGACATGCCACTCTCATAATAGTTAGTATCTAGGCATGTATAATTAGAGCTTAAAAATTCATAGAAATGAGTTGTTAACTCCTTTTTACTATTTTGCATACAAGGAACCTCGAGTGAGCGAGTTTAAAAATATCAGTCTGACCTACACGATGAAAGTTTGAAGTTTGCGCATGCACGCCCGTGCAGAATTACAATTATTAAAGCAATAGCCCTGAGATTTTATCAGCAATTTGTTAACAGAGCTAAAATAACAGGGCCGGATAGATCTTGTATATATCACAGGCTAGCCTAGCTTCTCTCGGAGTTTGGTTGGGGAGTACAGAAAGGTAAGGCAAAGATTTCCTTTCAAATGCTTCAATTCTTTCCAATGCTGAGCAACTTATTTATTGGAATTTTAAACGGTATCATCTAAGACTAAAGCTGTTTAATTGAATAGACCTATGGTGAGGTACGAATGAATTGTATGTTGCTTCATATGATATCCCTCTTGTGTTTGTCTACTTTCTAAAGCAGCTTTTAATAAGCCACATGAAGCATCGCCAAGCCAGAAGTGTAAACGCCTGCATCCTGGGGAAAGCAAAGGAATCTTCGATTTGTAGCAACAGACATGCTTGGAAATTACAGGAAAAAAAAAATATAGCACTATTTTGTGCTGTTACAAACCAGTTCTCTGTTTCAAGGACACATCCAGAGATGAAACTCCCACTTTTGTGGATCCTGGAAAAGTGCTGTCTGTAAATTAGCAAATATTATTCTAGAAATGAATGCCACTAGCGATCTGGTCTAGTTAAAAAGCCTCCTGAATGTCAATTTCCTTGAAGAACAACGTGAATGTTTAGCCAGCTCCTGGAAACTGGCAAATGATTTGTTGTCTAGCAAAATTCGACAATCAGACTTCCAGAAGGAAATAAAGGTGCCAAGAGCTAAGAGATTGGGGTCAGAGATTGGGGTGGGCAGGGGAGGAAGATACAATGAGAGCTTTATTTGGTTCAGTCCCAGGAAATCTTGAGTCTACCTAAGGTTTGTTTTTTCTGGTTTCCACATTTTCCCCCCACTCTTCCTCTTTCTCTCTTGGGCTTGGCCCTCACTAACTCCTAGGGATGGGGGCTGTGTCGCATGTAGGAAGCAGGGCTTGGGCATGATTCTGAAGTATTTTTTAGGAGACAGTATGATAAAGAGGACTTGGCATGTGTTTTATCCAGGTTGTATGTCTCAGTTACCGAGGAAGAAAAAGTAGTAAAAAGGAGAAATAAGATGTGTGTAACTGTCTGGAACTTTCATTGTGTCTTGTCTCCTGGGGAACTAAGTATAGCAAGAGAAGTGTGTGCGGAATGATGAGAAATGGCATCGAAAATGACCTTTAAGTCGGCTTCCAACCAGGAGAGTGGGAGACACTGGGAAGGCCATTAAACTGCTCTATTATACAATTTTGCATAGAATTTTTAGACTCAGATGTATAATTTTTCATTTTCCATGTTACATTTTCAAGGAAATATAACCTCTTGTTCAAACCTGTCAAAAGCATTTTGGATCTGGGTTCTGTGGTATGGCATATGACCTAACAATCATAACTATACACCAGAGGTGAATCTGACAATATGTCGCCCGTGTAATGTCCTCAACCAGGCTATTAGTGAAGAAAGGAAAAAATTGAACAGGACAGGTAAAGGACAGATGCCTATGGAATATAACCTTTCCTCGTTCTTATTTAAAGTTACCATTTTTGTTTCCTGCATTGTGTCTTTTCTTACTGTTTCTTTAATGAATGGGACAAAAGGGGGGGAAATGTTACTGTTTTTGGACTTGAAATTAGCTTACTAAACTCTACTAGACAAATTTACAGCAATTATAGATAGGCATAGGATTTTTATAATATTAAGAAATTCTGCTTTCTTTCCATAAGCTTATTATCATTTTCCCACATTCCCTAGTATTTTTATATTTTTCAGTAATTCTTGTAATTTTATAATTTTTATTAGGACTGGATTGAAGCTGTAGATTAATTTAGGGAAAGCAAGCATGTTTGTAGTACTAAGACTTCCTATGTAAGAATATGGTCAATTTTATATACATATATATATATATATATATTCTTTTTAAAGATTTTACTTATTTATTTGTCAGAGAGAGGGAGAGAGAGAGCGAGCGTGAGCGAGTGCACAAGCAGGCAGAGTGGCAGGCAGAGGAAGAAAGAGAAGCAGGCTCCTCGCTGAGCAAGGAGCCTGTTGCTGGTCTCCATCCCAGGACCCTGAGACCATGACCTGAACCAAAGGCAGATGACTGAGCCACCCAGGCATTCCTATATTTTATGTTTATACATTTTGTTTATTTATATGAGAGAGCATGTGAGAGAGCACAAGCAGGGGAGAAGATGGGAGGGAGAGGGGAAGCAGACTCCCCCCTGAACAGGGAGCTCTAGGCAGGGCTGGATCCAGGACCTCTGGAGAAAGTGACCTGAGCCAAAAGCAGATGCTTAACCAACTGAGTCACCCAGGTACCTGAACATAGGTAATTCTAAACTTAAATCTTAGAGAAACGTGTGTACTTTGTTAAAGGTAACGTTGGGCACCTTTGTTTTGTCATTATGTAAAAAATCTGTTATTTCGTATTGTATTTTCTCATTTTTAGTTGCAGTATATAGATTTGCAATCAGCTCTTGCTAATCGACTATGTGTCCGGCAACTTTGTTAAACTCTGCTACAAATTACAATCACCTAATTAGTAATCCTTAAGGGGGAACATACTCAATTTTTGTATGTATATCAGGGAATCAAATAACCTATTTTTGGTTTTCTAAATCTTCCTTATTTTCTAAAAATAATTCCTATTGATCATTTTGAATGCATTTTAGCATCTATTGAGATATTCTAATTGCTTATTTTCCTTCAACCTATTAATGTGTAAGTTAATTCATACTAATAATGGTAGACAAACACGCTTGCATTCTTGCATTAAATACTTCTTAGTCATTATGCCATCCATTTTATACTTTGCTTAGATCCTTTTTCAAAAAGGTATTTATTTATTGTCAGAGAGAGAGAGCACAAGCAGGGCAGCAGCAGGCAGAGGGAGAAGCAGATTCCCTACTGAGCAAGGAACCCCATGTGGGCCTTGATCCCAAGACCCCGGGATCATGACTTGAGCCAAAGGCAGTTGCTTAACTGACTAAGCCACCCTGGCGTCCTATGCTTAGATCCTTTTAATAAAGATAACTTCCTAACTTCCACTTTTCAGCAATCATTTTCTGACAAGTTTTATTCATAACAGTATTTCCTGGGATGTTGTTTATTCTTATGGGAAAATCACAAGATGTAATACTTCGGCCCCAGACCATTTTTTACATAATAAAACATACAACTCCTGTCTTCAAGTTAAAAAAACAACAACAACAGCAACAGAAACAAAAACAAAACAAGGAAAACCTTTTAGTTTAGGCCAGACATTTTTTTTTAATTGCTTTTCAATCACCAGTTGATATGCATATTAAATGGATATTAACAAGCATTGCTTTGTGTCCTAATTTTGGTTCTGCCTCAAAATTATTCCACTGAAGGATGAGGAGCTTGGCATACTTACAGATCCCAAACAGCTTTTAGGTGTGTAAATGCCCTGTTAGATTGACCCCTCTGGGCATTAACTGCTTTATAACTTTATGTGCACTGCTCAAAGCTAAAATACCTTCTGTGGCTTTGGAGAATGTATGTAAGGAGACCAGCATATGACATACATATGTAATAGAAGTTGCTGCTATGTGCCCAGAGCTTCCCCAACATCATGGAGAAATCCAATGGGCAGGGAATGTGGTTGGTTGGATGCACCTTTTATAGCTTCCTGTTACTTTTGGTTCTTAGTGTACAAATCTGGAAAAAAGTAAGGACCAGTGAACTAATAAAATGAAATATAGAAAGATTCCAGAGAAGAACCCATGTCTGAGAATTGGCTCACAGTGCGGACGATACTCAGACCATCTTAACTCTAAGGCTACCTGAGAAGTACATCCTCTATTGAAAAATCAAAGACTTTCAAAACTATCCACACATCAGGCTGTGTTGCTAACAAGTGTGTTTTGGAATGTAACTCAAGAATGTCAACACACATGGTTTGGGTCCAGATGTAGTATTTAGTTTGGGGGACATTGTATGCTAGACGTTTTAGGTAGACACAAACCATGAAGCATTGCATTGAAGATGTGATTTCTATGAAATTTGGGGATTGAAAAACCACAGGCATTATTTTTTTTTTCTAATGTTTATTTATTTGGTTGAGAGAAAGAGAGAGAGTGAGAGAGAGCAAGCATGAGAGGGGACAAGGTCAGAGGGAGAAGCAGACTCCCCGTGGAGCTGGGAGCCCGATGTGGGACTCGATCCCAGGATCCCGGGATCATGACCTGAGCCGAAGGCAGTCACCTAACCAACTAAGCCACCCAGGTGCGCACAGGCATTCTTTTGAAAGAATGTTATATAGGGATGAATGAATAGGGGATATACTTCTATTCTGTTTGGATGCTTGCATCCATGTTTATAAGAAAGAGTGATCTCGACATTTCTTTTACAGTATGATCTATGTCTGGTTTTCATTTCAAAGTTTTACAAATATAAAAATCATCTGTGGACTTTTTTTTTCTTTTTTTAATGCACCACTTTTTCCATTAACTCCTTTTCCGAGATGTTTCTGTAAGAGTGGGATCAGTTTACTGTAACTATTTGGAGGGGCTAACCTGTCAAAATACGGAGTTGATCTATTCTTTGTGGTAAGATCATTTTTGGCAGATTGATTTTCTTCAACATATGTGGGAATTTTCAGGTTTTTAATCTATTCTTACAAGGTCAGTTAACCATCTCTTACCTTTTTGAGGCTTTCCTATATTTATCTCTCCTAAATCTTGCTGACAATAAGATGTTTGTATTTTACCTTTTAAACTCTGCAGCCTTTACAGTTATAGGCCCTTTTTAATTCCTCATATTGTTGATTCATGACTTTTCTCTTTTATTTTTTTTTCCTAATTCTATCAGCTTAATAAAGTTTTTAGGTCTTTCCAATAATCAGTATTTGGTTTTTATTTATTATCTCTATGTTTTTCTACTTTAAGACTTTATTTTATCCTTACTTCAGGTGTTCTTATGTTTAATGCATTTGTGAATGTTCTTACTTCTTAATGTAGGTGTTTAATGAATCATTTTCCAGCCTTTCTTATTTTCAGAAGGTATTTCATTTAAGGGTATAGATTTCCCAAGCACTAGCTTGGCCTGATTCCTTAAACTTTGGCCTATTATAATCTTTTCTTGTTTCATTTCTAAATATTTTTAAATTTCATGAATAATTCCTTCTGAGTTATTTGAAATTGGTTTTTAAATTTTCAAATATATTGATATTTTTAACTGCTCTTCAATTATTTACCTTAACTTAATTGCTTTTTATGCAGAGAACATACTCTGTATGATCTTAAATCCTGGGAAATTGAGTGGGTGTCTTTGGCCGTCATACTACAGCATAATTCCTTTGCTGTAGTTTATGGGATCTGGAGCTAGGCAGACCTGGGTTCTAATTTCAGCGTAAGCAACTGTGGTCTTTAACCAAGCGCTGTTACCTTTTGAGTTCGTATCTATTGCCTCAACAGCCCTGCATAATAAACCACCAGAGAAACTCAGTTGCATAAGACAATGAACACTTACTTAGCTCCTAAGTTT